>NW_011495049.1:569785-576512 GCF_000754665.1 Bison bison bison
TTGAAGAAACTCTCCCTCCCAGATTTCAGGGTGGGGTCTCTTCAACATAACAACCAAATAATTGTTTGTCTATTTTAAATAAGTCTCTAAGCTTTCAGAATTACACAGTTCTTTTAGATAGGTCATCCTTAATAAATGCAACAAGAATAACAGAAGTGACTACCTTTAATGTTATATTTACATAACTGTGATTTAATAGATTAAGAAAACTTAAATGATAAAAGTAAGTATGCATGTGTAAAAAATGAGAATGTTTATGGCATATTCTTGAACCAAAAAAGTAAATGAAGGAAAGTGGTCATCACTAGAACTCTTCAAATATTTCTTAATTTCCATCTTCTAGACTCAGTATGATTGCAGTTCCTGGCCTTTCACAGTTAAGTGGAAACAGATGACTAGCTCTAGACAATGAGTTGTGAATGGAAGTGACTTGGGTCACTTCTTGGAAGAAGAATTTAATTGCTGGCTTGAGACATTAAGAATTCTATCTTTCTGGTACTGTGAATGGCAGGGTCCCACATGGTACTGTCTCTATGAGTTTGGGTTTCTGTGGCTACAAAGGGGAGACTTCTCCCAACCCATCTTGGACGTGTCATCTGAATAAGAAAACCAAACTACTGTTTTAAGACTGTGAATTTCTGGAGCGCTTATCGCAATGCACTGCTTAGTGCCATCTAATTTAATAAAATAGAATACACACATACAATTGGATGCATAGCTTTAGTATATATGTATGTACACAACATAACTGGTCTAGAAGAGTAACACAGAACTAATTAGTAGTTTTAATTATATAACAATTGTAGCTAATTGATTAAAATTAATAAATATATGATTAACTGAAATAAAATTATATCATTAATATAATAAATGAAGATGTTAATATTTATATTCTTGAATGGCTTTTTTCTGCACTGTGTATGTAGTAATGTTATAAATTTTCAAAATAATTTATAACAGTATATACAACCTCCTCACTTGTGACAAAAAAATACCTTTTAGTAGAAAAGTATAGGACAAGTCTTCTCAGGTGGCGCTAGTGGTAAAGAACTCATCTGCCAATGCAGATAGATGTAAGAGACACAGGTTCAATCCCTGGGTTGGGAAGATCCCCTAAAGCAGGGAATGGTAAGAATATTGGAGTAGGTTGCCTAAAGAATTCCATGGATAGACGAGGCTGGCAGGCTATAGTCCATAGGGTCGCACGTGGTCAGACACAACTGAAGCAACTTAGCATGCACAGACAAGTCCCAGGAGCTCTGTTTGGAATAAAGAGCCTCAGAAAGGTAAAATATCAGCTTTGTGCCTACAATTTCACTTTTGTGTGACATCCAGCAGTAAACGGATAGCAAGGTTCACGTTCCATCAGCATATACCTCATATAAGCTGTTGAAACCTGTGGTGTTTAGATGGAAATAATTTACAGCAGTAGAAATGTGGGTCCCTAATTCTGCTAGCTTTACACCAGATGTTAGTAATGTATTTGCTGGGTACAGCAAATAAACTTGAATCAGTTCAGAGTGTCAGAGGTAAAGTTTAACGACCTCATGTTACAAAGATACGGCACAGCCTAAACCACTGTGCTTTTATGCCTTCACTCATACTCTTTTCTTTCTCTTTGCATTAAATTTGATCCTCCAAAGCAGATTTTTAAGTGTATTTTTCTAAGTTACTGCCCTTCTCCATTTTTCTCTCTGATACACACTGGACTATTTCCATCATTTTCGTATTTCTTTATTGACTGCATTTCCCCCTATGATATGCATTTTTTGAGGGCAGAAGCCATGTATATCTCTTAAAATTTTATTCCCAGATTTAGGCAGTGACAGACAATCAATAAATATTTTTTTACAAACAAATGAGTCATTAAATAAGTTGTCATTCCGTCAATTAAATTGATACTTTAACAAACAGGGATAAAACATGAAAATACTGATAGTCTTAGTTATATTTTCCATGGCAACAACTGTCTTATACAAAATAGAATTCATTTTTAATGAACCCCATATTTCATTAGACTCTACACATGGACATCACCAAATGGTCAATACCAGAATCAGATTGCTTATATTCTTTGCAGCCAAAGATGAATAAGCTCTATACAGTCAGCAAAAACAAGACCAAGAGCTGACTGTGGCTCAGATCAAGAACTCCTTATTGCCAAATTCAGACTTAAATTGAAGAAAGTGGGGAAAACTAGTAGGCCATTCAGTATGACCTAAATCAAATCCCTTACAATTATACAGTGGAAGTGACAAATAGATTCAAGGGATTATATCTGACAGACAGAGTGCCTGAAGAATTATGGACAGAGGTTCGTAACATTGTACAGGAGTCAGGGATCAGAACCATCCCCGAGAAAAAGAAATACAAAAAGGCAAAATGATTGTCTGAGGAGGCCTTACAAATATCTGAGAAAAGAAGAGACGTGAAAGACAAAGGAGAAAAGGAAAGATACACCCATTTGAATGCAGAATTCCAAAGAATAGAAATGAGAGATAAGAAAGCCTTCCTTAGTGATCAATGCAAAGAAATCGAGGAAAACAATAGAATGGGAAAGACTAGAGATCTCTTTAAGAAAATTAGAGATACCAAGGGAAACTTTCTTACAAAGATGGGCACAATAAAGGACAGAAATGGTATGGACCTAACAGAGGCAGAACCCACTCCAGTGTTCTTGCCTGGAGAATCCGAGGGATGGTGGAGCCTGGTGGGCTGCCATCTATGGGGTTGCACAGTCAGACACGACTGAAGTGACTTAGCAGCAGCAGCAGCAACAGAAGCAGAAGATATTAAGAAAAGATGGCAAGAATGCACAGAAGAACTGCACAAAAAGATCTTATTGACCCAGAAAACCACGATGGTGTGATCACTAACCTAGAGCCAGACATCTTGGAGTGCAAAGTCAAGTGGGCCTTAGGAAACATCACTACAAACAAAGCTAGTGAAGGTGATGGAATTCCAGCTGAGTTATTTCAAATCCTAAAAGATAATTCTGCACTTAATATGCCAGCAAATTTGGAAAACTCAGCAGTGGCCACAGGACTGGAAAAGGTCAGTTTTCATTCCAATCCCAAAGAAAGGCAATACCAAAGAATGTTCAAACTACCACACAATTGCACTCATTTCACATGCTAGCAAAATGATGCTCAAAATTCTCCAAGCTAGGCTTCAATAGTACATGAATCAAGAACTTCCAGATGTTCAAGCTGGATTTAGAAAAGACAGAGGAAGGAACCAGAGATCAAATTGCCAACATTCATCAGAAAATAAATTCTGCCACTGTTTCCACATTTTCCCCATCTATTTGCCATGAAATCATAGGACCAGATGCCATGATCTTAGTTTTTTGAGTGCCGAGTTTTAAGCCAGCTTTTTCACTCTCCTCTTCCACCTTCCTCAAGAGGCTCTTTAGTTTCTCTTCACTTTCTGCCTTTAAAGTGGTATCATCTGCATATCTGAGGTTGTTGATATTTCTCCTGGAAATTGATTTCAGCTTGTGATTCATCTAGCTCAGCATTTTGCACGATGTACTCTGCATATAATTTAAATAAGCAGAGTGACAATAAATAACCTTGACATATTCCTTTCCTGATTTTGAACTCGCCTGTTGCTCCATGTCTGGTTCTAACTGTTACTACTTGTTTTGCATACAAGTTTCTCAGGAGGCAGGTAAGGTGGTCTGGTATTCCCATCTCTTTAAGAATAGCACAGTTTGTTGTCAAAGGCTTTAGCATAGTCAATGAAGCCAAAGTAGATGTTTTTCACATTAGTGCTAAATAAACTTAACTCAGTCACCTTATTTATCTAGGGCTTCATCACTACCATATTAAATGCAGATCAAGAGATCAGGCCCTGTTTTGATAAACAAACAAAAAAACATTAAACTGGGCAATCGATATTGCAATTATTGCTGCTTCTGTAAGTGCATTCACTGATTCACTGTAATAATGAATTCAATGACAAGTTGGTTGATTTTCAAAAGTTTCTGATGCATATCTATATTCATGAGCAAAAATTAGAAGAGTCTGCTACTTATATTCCTAAAAGCTATCATTACCGTCATTATTTCCTCACTAAGTCATGTCGAATCCTTTGCGAACCCATGGACTATAGCCTGCCAGGCTCCTCTGTCCGTCAGATTTCCCAGGCAAGAGTATTGCAGTTGGTCGCCATTTCTTCCTCCAAAATACTATCATAGCCAACAGCATTTCTAAATCCTGATCATCAAACTATTTGACTCTGCTTGTATAGAAAGAGAAGTAGGCTTCGGCCTGAGTTACCCAGATAAGTGATTAATTCTGGTAAGACCAATTTGAATCTAATATATTTTCCCATAGTGTACACATTACTTTTTATGGTTTATTCCTAGATAGCTTCTGGTAGGCTATCCTCAGGTGTTGGATTTAATGACAAGTAAGGAAGAAAAGTGAAAATCGGTCAATCATCAACCATGGTTTTTAGTGTATAGTTTCTAGACCAGTAATATGAGTACTACCTGAGAACTTGATAGAAATGCTATTCTCAGGCTCGCCTCAGATATACTAAATCAAAAATTTTAGTTTATGGTCCCAGTAGTCTATGCTTAAAGTCTATGCTCCAGTTGATTCTAATGTGAAGTTTGAAAGCAACTACTTTAGCATATTCTTCTACAGCAGTCAGTGGACTTGCATGCTGGCATCTATCCTTGCAGTGAAATAGGCTCAGAGCTCCTCTGCCCTGGAGAGTTTCTACTCCACATGGGCTTACCGACCTCTGAATTTAGGCTCCCCTCCCCTAGGTATGAGGAGGGTGTTAGCTACTTGCCCAGCTCCCTATGTTTCTATCCTTAACTACTGCATGCATATCTGTGGCTATGTTCAGATCCTGATTAAAAGTAAATTAAATGAAAGCCAGCAAGATCCTAATCAGAGTTAGCATCACCACCAATCTTCAAACCTAGGACAAGACTTTATGTCCAAGCCCAGCTCAGTGACAGTTGGAAAAAGACAAATGGAAAACAAATCTACTGTTAAACTGTCCTTCCTATATGAGTAATGGTCCAGGAGGATACTCTTGATAATCTCGATTTCTGAATAATGAGACTTACACTTTGCATCCTGATTTGAATAACCTGTTTTCAGTATTTAACAAAAATGTGTTAGCTTCCCATTGATGTTTCCCAAAAAGAGCATTATTCTCAGTATTTATTTTGAAACTTTATAGGGTGTTGCTTTTATTCTGATCAGTAAATACAGATAGTTAATGTATGGTTCACAGAATCCTTTGCCCTTTTGAACGAGCCATTCAATAAAGTGAGAATTGCTACTTAAAATCATCATGTATTCTAAACAGCATTGCCTACACATGTCTAAATTCAATTTCTGTGTCACCTTCTTCTAAAATAGCTACCTCCTTCAAATCATTATTAACCTTATATAAATGTAATGTTCCAGAGAGTAAAAGGGTCATGCTGGAAAAATATCAGTGGTATTTAAAACTCTGAAGATATGTGAATAAATCCAAAATAAGGGACATTCAATATTGCCTCTAAGGGACAAATTTAAATATTAACCAAAAATGTAGCTGAAAGGAGAAATGACAATTTCCATGAACCAGGATCAAAAACAGAAAACAAAGCATTTTCCCCAAATTGTCCTCTTTCTCTATGCAGAAATACAAACTCCTGATAATTAGTCCTGTGTGATTATAATTGCCATGTGGCAGGCTTCCATGCCTCAGTGATAGGGTAACACATGGGTTTTAGGAGTGATTGCATTTTGATTATCAGTTGCTCTTTGACTATTTAAGTAGAATGTGACCCATTCTACATCTGGCAGTGTCTGAAAAGTCAGTTTATATTACAAAAACCTAAGGAAATTATCTAAGAAATTTAAAAATCGGAAGTTACTCTTTGCTGTTGCATTTGTCCCTAACAATCATTCAGTTCAGTTCAGTTCTGTCGCTCAGTCGTGTCCGACTCTTTGCGACCCCATGAATCGCAGCATGCCAGGCCTCCCTGTCCATCACCAACTCCCGGAATTCACTCAGACTAACGTCCATCGAGTCAGTGATGCCATCCAGCCATCTCATCCTCTGTTGTCCCCTTCTCCTCCTGCCCCCAATCCCTCCCAGCATCACAGTCTTTTCCAATGAGTCATTTCTTCGCATGAGGTGGCCAAAGTACTGGAGTTTCAGCTTCAGCATCATTCCCTCCAAAGAAATCCCAGGGCTGATCTCCTTCAGAATGGACTGGTTGGATCTCCTTGCAGTCCAAGGGACTCTCAAGAGTCTTCTCCAACACCACAATTCAAAAGCATCAATTCTTCGGTACTCAGCCTTCTTCTCAGTCCAACTCTCACATCCATACATGACCACAGGAAAAACCATAGCCTTGACTAGATGGACCTTTGTTGGCAAAGTAATGTCTCTGCTTTTGAATATGATATCTAGGTTGCTCATAACTTTCCTTCCAAGGAGTAAGCGCCTTTTAATTTCATGGCTGCAGTCACCATCTGCAGTAATTTTGGAGTCCAAAAAAATAAAGTCTGACACTGTTTCCACTGTTTCCCCATCTATTTCCCATGAAGTGATGGGACCGAATGACATGATCTTCGTTTTCTGAATGTTGAGCTTTAAGCCAACTTTTCACTCTCCACTTTCACTTTCATCAAGAGACTTTTGAGTTCCTCTTCGCTTTCTGCCATAAGGGTGGTGTCTGTCTGCATATCTGAGGTTATTGATATTT
>NW_011495049.1:576710-592861 GCF_000754665.1 Bison bison bison
TTCCATGTCCAGTTCTAACTGTTGCTTCCTGACCTGCATACAGATTTCTCAAGAGGCAGGTCAGGTGGTCTGGTATTCCCATCTCTTTCAGAATTTTCCACAGTTTATTGTGATCCACACAGTCAAAGGCTTTGGCATAGTCAATAAAGCAGAAATAGATGTTTTCCTGGAACTCTTTTGCTTTTTCCATGATCTAGCGGATGTTGGCAATTTGATCTCTGGTTCCTCTGCCTTTTCTAAAACCAGCTTGAACATCTGGAATTTCACGGTTCTCATATTGCTGAAGCAAGAACTATACAAAAAGATCTTCATGACCCAGATAACTACGATGGTGTGATCACTCACCTAGAGCCAGACAATCTAGAGTGTGAAGTCAAGTGGGCCTTAGGAAGCATTACTACGAACAAAGCTAGTGGAGGTGATGGAATTCCAGTTGAGCTACTTTGAATCCTAAAAGATGATGCTGTGAAAATGCTGCACTCAGTATGCCAGCAAATTTGGAAAACTCAACAGTGGCCACAGGACTGGAAAAGGTCAGTTTTCATTCCAATCCCAAAGAAAGGCAATGCCAAAGAATGCTCAAACTACCACACAATTGCACTCATCTCACATGTTAGTAAAATAATGCTCAAAATTCTCCAAGACAGGCTTCAACAATACATGAACTATGAAACTCCAGATGTTCAAGCTAGATTTAGAAAAGGCAGAGGAACCAGAGATCAAATTGTCAACATCCGTTGGATCATCGAAAAAGCAGGAGAGTTCCAGAAAAACAGCTACTTCTGCTGTATTGACTATGCCAAATCCCTTTGACTGTGTGGAAAACAACAAACTGTGGAAAATTCTTCAAGAGATGGCAACACCAGACTGCCTTACCTGCCTCCTGAGAAACCTGCATGCAGGGCAAGAAGCAAAAGCTAGAACAGGACAAGGATCAACAGACTGGATCAAAACTGGGAAATGAATCTATATCGTCATCCTGTTTGTTTAACTTATATGCAGAGTACATCGTGGAAAATGTACTGGATGAAGGCTGAATGAAGCACAAACTGGAATCAAGATTGCTGGGAGAAATATCAATAACCTCAGATATGCAGATGACACCACCCTTATGGCAGAAAGTTTGAAGAAGAACTAAAGAGCCTCTTGATGAAAATGAAAGAGGAGGTTGAAAAAGCTGACTTAAAAATAAACATTCAAAAAATGAAGATCATGGCATCCAGTCCCATCATTGCATGGCAAATAGATGGGAAACAATGAAAACAGAGAGAGGCTTTATCTCCTTGGGCTCCAAAATCACTGCAGATGGTGACTGCAGACATTAAATTAAAGGACACTTGATCCTTGGAAGAAAAATTATGATAAATATAAACAGCATATTAAAAAGCAGAGATATTATTTTGCCAACAAAGGTCCATCTAGTCAAGCTGTGGTTTTTCTGTAGTCATGTATGGATGTGAGAGTTCGACCATAAGGAATACTGAGCACTGAAGAACTGATGCTTTTGAACTGTGGTGTTGAAGAAGACATTTGAGAGTCCCTTGGACTGCAAAGAGATCAAATCAATCATTCCCAAAGAAAATCAACCCTGAATATTCAGTGGAAGGACTAACGCTGAAAGTGAAACTCCAATAATTTGGCCACCTGATGTGTAGAATTGACTCGTTAGAAAAAACTCTGATACTGGGAATGATTGAAGTCAGGAGGAGAAGGAGACAACAGAGGATGAGATGGTTTCATGGCATCACTGACTCAACAGACATGAGTTTGAGCAAACTCCAGGAGTTGATGATGGACAGGGAGGCCTGGCACGCTGCAGTCTATGGAGCTGCAAAATTTCAGACATGACTGAGTGGCTGAACAACAACAACAATTCTAGAAACTCTCATCCATGAATTCAGCAAAATAAAGCCATTAATGGTTTTATGGAGGATTTCCCTGGTGGCATGGTGGATAATAATCCACCTACCAATGCAGGGGACATGGGTTAGATCTTTGGTCCTGGAAGATCCCACATGACATGGATAACTAAGACTATGTACCACAACCACTGAGTCTGTGCTCTAGAGCCCATATGCCTCCACTACTGAAGCCCGCATAACTAGAGCATATGTTCTACAGCAAGAGAAGCCACATCAATGTGAAGCCTGTGCACCTCAAGTGGAAAATAGCCCATTGGCAACAACTAGAGAAAGCCTGTGTGTAGGAATGAAGACAGCACAGCCAAAAATAATTTTTTTTAATTTTTAAAAAGTGTTTAAAAAAATATTTTTTTAATTTTTAAAAATTATTTTAAAAAATAATTTTTTTGTGGAAATCATAATTTTTGTAAACTTTTTTCACCATTCTTTCCCTAATCATGTCTATTCTAGTTTTCTGCTTCATCTTGAATTATCTTTTATATTAAATTTTTTAGAAAACAGTTCATTTAAGGGTTTTGAAATATTTAATAGATGTAACTGATGTATACTATCCTCACAAATTTCTGTTTTCTCTGGATTGCTAGTTACATTTCTAATGTTTAATTGTGTGTATTTGGAATGTACCCTTTATTTGGAATTAATGTATTATTTTTATTGTTTTTTGTTTTCTACTGAGTTTCTCCTTTTATATATACTAACATCTTCTGATTATTTTACTGTTTTATTAATTTCTAAAATCCTATTATTTAATAATAAGCAGCATTAAGAAATAAACCCACCTAATTACAACTTTTGTTGCACAACACACAATTTTTATGTTAGTGATTTCTTTGTCATTGTTTAATAAATAGTATTTAATTTGAGCTTGATTTTATCTTATTTTGAGGCTTTAGATTTCTTCTAATTTCAAATATCTTAGTTCTTCCTATTTAAACATTCATATCTAGAATATGAAGATGATATTGATAGTGGTAAATGTAAACTCTATAGCTTCTACAAAATTTACTGAACTTAGTTTACTACCCTAGAGTATAAATAGTGTTAGGGCTCAGAGCAGGCCACCCCAAAATATGCCTCAATAGCATATTATTTTAAATTAATGCAACTTAAAAAACGGCTGTTAGAGGGACACTTTGAGACTCCTCTTCATTTCCCTGAAAGCAGGAAATAAATTTCCAGCATGAAAGGTACCTTTTCTGTAATAAGAGGTAGAAAGATGTCTTTACCACCAGAGACAGGGAATTCAGGGCTAAGAAGCCTGTATAAATCAACTTTGTTACTTCTTCACTAATTTACTGCTGAAACCCAAATTTGGCTTAAATTCTTTACTAATTAAGCACCCAAATTTATATTCTTTGGCCTAGCATCTTCTCTCAAATTTATTATCTTTGTCTAAAAAGTATAAAAGACTCCTCTTTTGGTCACTTCTTAGGTCCCATTTCTATAAGACCTCTGTTAGCATGAATTAAATTTGCTTCTGTTCTTCTTTTAATCAGTCCTGTGTCATTGTTATCATTAGTCCAGCCTTAAGAACCCAAGTGTAATTAATACACATTGAAGGAAAAGGAGAAGAGGGCAGCAGAGGTCAAGATGGATAGACAGCATCAACAACTCAATGCACATGAACTTGAACAAACTCTGGGAGATAGTGGAGGACATGGAAGCCTGGCATGCTGCACTCCATGTGAGCACAGAGAGTCAGATGGGACATAGCGACTGAAAAACAACAAAAAGAACTCAAGATGAGTAGAGAGGAAAATTTCCTCCTTTCCAACAACAGTCAACATTTATTTTTAAATTTCTATATTCTCTGTAACACAAAAGTTTCATATTTAAATACTACATATTATCTAATAATTTCACATTTCAAGGTCTCTAAATCCTTGCATTTATTTTCATTCTTTGCCAAAAACCTGAGGGAGCATTTATCCTCATATTACAAAAGATTTGGACTTCCCGGGTAGCACTAGTAGTAAAGAACACACCTGCCAGTGCACAAGATACCAGAGATGTGGGTTCGATCACTGGGTTGGGACGATCTCCTGGAGGAGGGCATGGCAACCTACTACAGTTTTCTTGCCTGGAGAATCCCATGGACAGTGGAGCCTGGTGGGCTACTGTCCATAGTGCCGCAAGGAGCTGGACAAGACTGAAGCTACTTAGCACGCATACATGTACCAATGGTTTTCCCAATCCCACAGAAAGGATAATCTTAATCCCATGCTTGAGTAATTGAGTATGTTATACCAATTGTTACACCAATTCTTCTGGTAGCTATCTTGTAACCTAGAGGGAAGACAGCTTGAGAGAAGGCTAATACACAAAGTAGTCAATAAGAAGAAAAATGAAAAAGAACTGATACTTTATTAATATTTCCTAAATTTTTATATAATATCCTTTTCCTGTTCTAGGATTCCATCCCATATACCGTATGAGATTTGATCTTCATCCCTCTTAGTCTCCTCTTGGCTAAGATTTTTCTTATCTTTTAATGACCTTGAGAGTTTTCAATAGTATTGATCAGGTAGTTTGTAGAATGTTCTTCAACTGGGATTTGTCTGTTATATTTCTTTTGCTTGGACTAGAGTAATGAAATTTAGACAGAAGGTTACTGAGGTTAAGTGCCATTTTCATCATGTAACATTAAGAGTAGATGGCTTTTACTCAAACTAAAAATCTATGACTTTTAATAAGTTGCTGCTAAGTCGCTTCAGTTATGTCCGACTCTGTGCAACCCCATAGATGGAAGCCCAGCAGGCTCCCCCGACCCTGGGATTCTCCAGGCAAGAACACTGGAGTGGGTTGCCATTTCCTTCTCCAATGCATGAAAGTGAAAAGTGAAAGGGAAGTCACTCAGTCATGTCCAACTCTTCGCGACCCCATGGACTGCAGCCTACCAGGCTCCTCCATCCATGGGATTTTCCAGGCAAGAGTACTGGAGTGGGGTGCCATTGCCTTCTCCTATTAATAAGTTAAATACATATATATATATATATTGAATTTTTATGGTTACCTTTATGTTCTCAAAAATATATATCTCTACACATTTTTCTTTAAAAATATTGCTAAGAGAGGGTATTTAGTGAACATCTTTGGGAAAACTGAGGAATTTAGCATACTTTGGCTTTATTTCTTTTCATCTTTCAAAGTTGTAGCTGTAATCTAGAACAGTGAATTTAAATCTTTTTAGTAGTGGAAATTTGTCTTCAGACAAATTGTACATGAAAATACGATATATAAAGTGGCTAAACAGTGCAGTTGCTCTAGTTGATCATACAGTTATTCTTTTCTCAAGTCTTTTCAATCCTTCCAAGTAGACTCAGATATTCTCTTTGTTTTTCATAGTATTTCTTTCTCATCTTATTAAAATATGTCACACTCATCTCACAAAAGGTCAGCAGGCTTTTAGAACTGAAGTGTTTGCACTTTATTATTTTACTGTATTTTTTTTTATGGCAAATGATCCTAGTGTTTAATTCATCATAATGATGTAGGTCTCTTTCCTAGACTAACTGATTTTAATTATAGAAATGAGTTGATCTAAAGAAAATGACTATGCAAAACTCATGCAGACAATATTATTTACAAATATTTCAATGATGGGTAAAGGAATAATTCAGTCTTAGAAAACTCTGCTCTATAACCAAGGCTCCTAGAAGAAGAAAAGTAGGGCCAAGGAGAAACAGAAATTATTGTTCAAGACTATAATAGACTGAAGGTCTTTCAAGGACTTTGCTTGAACAACAAAATATTAGGGGAAATACAGTAAGATTAACAGATTTAGTGAGAAATTATATAAGGCAACAGGCCAATGTTAGAGCCATAGACTGCTCCAGTTTGCACTAACCCCCTCCTTATTTTATGGAAGTAGCTAGCCTTCTTAAGGAGCAAATAGTAATCAGAAACAAACCATCACAAGATGTACACATGAAAATGCACAGAGAAAATAATAAATATGGAGGATATGCAATTCATACATGAAGAGTCCAAATGCAAAAGCATATATATTCAAGATACAATAAAATTCTCTTTGAAATATAGAAAAGATAATGAGATGTAGATTAAAAGATTATCCCACATAATGACACAGTGTTCTAGTGATATGATGAGACATTACTGAACATCAAAAATAAAGAATGAATCTCATATGCATCTAAGCCAAGAAAACTGAATAATGCCCTAAAGAAAAACTGATTTACCTCTGACTACTCTATGGCAATACTCAAGGCCAAAATATCACTAAAGTAAGTTAATGCGTGTACTAGGTTGCATAATGGTCACCCAAAGATAGCAAGTTCTAATTCCTGAAATTTGTAAATGTTACTCTGTTTAGAGAAAAGGTGTTTGCAAGATTTGACTAAATTGAGATTTTGAGACATTACCCAGGATTATCCAGGTGGGTTCTAAATGCCATCATAAGTGTCCTTGTAAAATAAGAGACAAAGGGAGCTTTCACACAGACATACAGAGGACACACTGGAGGCAGGTAATACCATGATATTACCACAAACCCAAGAAGGCTAAGGCAGCCATCAGGAGCTGAAACAAGCAAGGAACAGTCTTCCCTACACCCATGAAGGAAAGCTGCCTCAATGGACTTCAGGCTTGTAGTCTCCAGATCTGTGAGAGAATGTATGTATGCTCAGTCACTCAGCTGTGTCTGACTCTTTGCAACTCCATGGACTGTAGACCACCAGGCTCCTCTGTCCATGGGATTCTCTAGGCAAGAACACTGGAGTGGGTTGCCATTTCCTCCTCCAAGGGATCTTGGCGACCCAGAGATCTAATCCACATCTTCTGCATTGGAAGTAGATTCTTTACTACTGAGCCACCTGGGAGGCTCTTTTTATAATGAACATTCTATTAAATATCTATTATTAGTTTTAAATAATACATATTTTTAAAGGGCACTCCTGGTGGCTTAGACAGTAAAGAATCTGCCTGCAATGTGCAAGACCTGGAATAGATCCCTGGGTTGGGAAGATCCCCTGGGGGAGGGCATGGCAACCCACTCTAGTATTGTAGCCTGGAGAATCCCATGGACAGAGAAGCCTGGCAGGCAACAATCCACGGGGTCGAAGAGCTGGTTACGACTGAGCGACTAAGCACAGCATATTAGCTTTAAAATAAATATCCTTTAAAAATTAAATAATGTGGAATTACATGCACTGACACATGTTTTCACTGGTATTCTCTTTAATAAGATGTGATCAAAATTATATATTTTCTTATAATTTATTTTCAAAGGTAGCTTAAAATATGAATACTTAAACACTATGCCTCTGAAAAGATTTAGGTTTGGTCTTATAGAAAATATAACTCTTTAAGTATTTGCCTTTGAAGTATTAGAATAATAGCATGGGTTTACAAGTTAGGTTTTAACAGATTTTTTAGTTCCACAGCTACAACAATCATCTCTCAATATCCACAGAAGATTGGTTCCAGCACCGCCCCCACCCCCACCACCACTAAACACCAAAACTAGCTAAGGCTCAAGTCCGTTATATAACCGACACACACTCTCTCATATACTTTGTCATCTACAGATTATGTATAATACTTAACACAATGTAAATACTACATAAGTAGTTGCAAATATAGTGTAAAAGTTATGCAAATGGTTGCTTTGGGGAGTTTTCTAGATTTTTAAGTAATATTTTTGATCTGTAGTTAGCTGAATCCACAGATGCAGAACTGCAGACATGTAGAGCCTCCTATTGTATGATCCCAAGCAAGCACGTTGAAGTATGTGTTACAATGTCTGGAAAATAAAAAGGGCTCAGTAAAAATATAGCTATTAAGATGCATATAAAGAAATTTTCAAAATTGTAATCTGTGAATAAAAGTGTATCAGAAGTACCAGAGCATAATAAAAGCAAATTTATACTGCCAAAAAATCATTTTACTGCCATTGTAAAATATTCATTCATGTCTTCTGAAAATGAAATCCTTCTTGAATTACAAGCAATAATAATCTGGAGATTGTTATTCCAACAGTGAGCAGAGGAAACAGCCTCATTTGTGAATCTGTGCTGTTATTATTTAAACTCACATCTGCACAGGGTGAATTCAGTCACTCAGTCATGTCTGACTTTTTGCAACCCCACGGACTGTAGCACCCCAGGCTTCCCTGCCTTCACCATCTCCCAGAGCTTGCTCAAATTCATGTACATTGAGTGGGTGATACCATCCAACCATCACATCCTCTGTTGTCCCCTTCTCCTCCTGCCTTCAATCTTTCTTAACATCAGGGTCTTTTCTAATGAGTCGGTTCTTCACATCAGGTGGCCAAAGTGTTGGAACTTCAGCTTCAGCATCAGTCCTTCCATTAAATATTCAGGGTTGATTTCCTTTAGGATTGACTGGTTTGATCTTGCTGTCCAAAAGACTCTCAAGAGTCTTTTTCAGCACCACAATTCGAAAGCATCAATTCTCCAGCACTCAGCCTTCTTTATGGTCCAATTCTCACATCTGTACATGATTACTGGAAAAGCCATAGCTTTGACTATGTGGACCTTTGTCAGCAAAGTGATGTATATACTTGTTAATAAGCTGTCTAGGTTTGTCATAGCTTTCCTTCCAAGAAGCAAACATCTTTTAATTTCATGGTTGCAGTCACCATCTGTAGTGATTTTGGAGGCCAAGAAAATAAAATCTGTCAGTGCTTCCACTTTTTCCCTTTGTATTTGCCATGAAGTGATGGAACCAGATGCCATGATATCAACTTTTGAATGCTGAGTTTCAAGCCAGCCTTCTCATTCTCCTCTTTCACCCTCATCAAGAGATTCTTCACTTTCTATCAGAGTGGTATCATCTGCATATCTGAGGTCGCTGATATTTCTCCAGGCAATCTTGATTCTAGCTTGGGACTCATCCAGCCTGGCATTTTGCATGATGTATCTGCATAGTAGTTAAATAAGCAGGGTGACAATATACAGCTTTGCCATACTCCTTTCCCAATTTGGAAGCAGTCGGCTGTTCCATGTCCAGTTGCTTCTTGACTCACATAAAGGTTTCTCAGGAGACAGGAGGTGGCCTGGTATTCCCATCTCTTTAAGAATTTTCCACAATTTGCTGTGATCCACACAGTCAAAGGCTTTGGCATGGTTAATAAAGCAGAAGTAGATGTTTTTCTAGAACTCTTTTGCTTTTTTCCCTTGCCTTATATATCTTTGGACACCTAAAAATAATCTAAGGCAAAGGAGTCAATTGAAAGTAAATTTTTATGTTTTGAGTTCAACTTTACAAGTTCAAAGATTGACATAAAAACCACATACATAGACTATGACAAATCAATTTTCCTTTACCAAAAATAAATATTCTGCTATTAGAAAAATTCTGTCACTGCTCAAAATATGGATCTGTCTTCAAGGTTTATTATAAATAGATATAATTATCAGCCATTTTAATTTCCTGCAGCTAACCTTAGAGCCTCTAGCACAAACATTTATTCAAACTCTTGGGAGTCTCTAGATGAAACTTGTGGATACAATATTAACACTTTATATAGAAGCACTTTAACAATTGAAACACTCTAGGCAATTTACAAATGATATCATCTCTATAAATCAAGATAACAGTAATGGGTAAGATTTAAATAAGGAGATCTGTTTTGTTGCCAACCCCGTATAATAATTGCTGAACCCAGTTTCCCCCATAATATTTTCACTGAATCACTCTAACTGCATTATTTCATCTTTCTTTTCTCTATTTATATTCATCATCAGGGAGCACAAGAGATTAGCACTTACTTCTGGGTGTGGTCTAGTCTGGTTTCTTAACCTGAGAAAGCCCTTCCGTTATATGCATGGTATTTCCCGGCTCACTCTAATAAGAGCTTGCTAAATGCCAAAAACTTTTCTAGGGAAATTTATGTATAGTGCCTCATTCGATTTGCACATCAACCCTGCAAGATGTGTGTTATCATATCCATTTTTCCAAATGGGGAAACTGAATCACAAACCAGAATTTAATCCTAAATCATCTGATTTCAGAATTTTTCTTCATTTCATTATTACATACAACCACATAGTGGGTGTCCAATGAGCACTTAGGAACAGAAGGAAAAGGAAAGCAGGTCTCAGATTCAGAAGCACATCTCAGATTCATATCCTAACAACTCAATTTTAATGTTTCCTTATTCTAAAAAAATCAGTTCAGTTCAGTCACTCAGTCGTGTCCAACTCTTTGTGACTCCATGGACTGCAGGATGCCAGGCCTCCCTGTCCATCACCAGCTCCCGGAGTTTACTCAAACTCATATCCATTGAGTCAGTGATGCCATCCAAGCATCTCATCCTCTGTTGTCCCCTTCTCTTCCCGCCTTCAATCTTTCCCAGCATCAAGGCCTTTTCAAATGAGTCAGTTCTTTGCATCAGGTGGCCAAACTATCAGAGTTTCAGCTTCAGCATCAGTCCTGCCAACGAATATTCAGGACTAATTTTCTTTAGGATGGACTGGATGGATCTCCTTGCTGTCCAAGGGACTCTCAAGAGTTTTCTCTAACACCACTGTTCAAAAGCATCAATTCTTAGGCATTCAGCTTTCTAAAAAAATAATGCATGCACATGAAATAACTAAAAACATATAGAAAGTAGTTGCTGCTGCTGCTAAGTCGCGTCAGTAGTGTCCGACTCTGTGCAACCCCATAGACGGCAGCCCACCAGGCTCCACCATCCCTAGGATTCTCCAGGCAAGAACACTGGAGTGGGTTGCCATTTCCTTCTCCAAAGTAGTTGGATTAAACTAATTCTAGTCAAGTTTATTGAAGGTAATTTTAAAATTAAATTCTTCTGTCATTCATGTCCCCTAAAAAAAACTTTGGGGGGATAATTTTAGATTCAGAACAAGTTGAAACCACAGTGTATGCATACTCAGTTGTGTCTGACTCCTTCCAACCCTATGCACCATAGCCCCCCCAGGCTCCACTGTCCATGGAATTTTCTAGGCAAGAATAGTGGAGTGGGTTATCATTTCCTTCTCCGGGGAATCTTCCCAACCCAGGAATAGAACCCACATCTCTTATGTCTCCTGCATTGGTAGGCAGGTTCTTTACCAGCTGAGTCAGTGAAAATAATCAATAAACAATCTATAATAGGAATAGAAAAAAATGTTATTTGAGCCAAACTGAGGACTGTAACTGGGGAGCTACAGATTCAAAAGCACTTAATTGTGCTCTGGTGGACTACAAAATGGGAATAAAGGCAAAAACTGAAAAATTGCATAAGTTGTTCAAAACTGGAACTGGCAAGAAGTAGAGGTACAAGGGCCACTTGGGGCCTGAAATGGTTGCACAGTTTCAAGGGTAGACCTTGAGCCCATAATGATGTAGCTGGTTGCAGCTAGCAGATATTATTTTGCAAATAGCTGGTGGTGTCCTTGAGTCTGACAGCGTTCAGAAAATCTAAGTTCTCAGTGATGTAGGAACATGTCTGAAAGCATTGTCCACAGTGGCCACCCAGCTCCATTCTGGATGCCTAAACTACACTACTCCATTTAGATTTTTGAATACATTCTTTTCTTTAATGATTAAAGCAGATGTACAAATGCATGATTAATAGACCAACTTTATGCTCTAGATAGCATAAAGTTGAAGTCATGTATAAACCAGAATGACTTCCCCATACATTGACTTGTGAATTTTTTTTCCAAGAGAGCTCCTGCATAGCCTTCACTCAGTGTCCCTTAGTTAATATCTTACCAAATCATAGTACATTATTAAGACCAGGAAAATGACATTCATAAAACACCATGCTGTTTTGGGATGTTATGGTTTGTGGAAATGGATGGGCCCATTTTCTAAAAATTGTCTGAAACTAGTAGAAGCGCCAAGCTTTAGCTAGGGATTCATTTCTTATAACTATTAGTCAATTTCCCACCAGAGAAAGAATAAGAGCCTAACAAATACATTTTTGTTTTTGTTTTTGTAATTAAGCAATTGAAAATGAAGAGTTGTGTAGTTGGGAAAAGATAATATTATATTCATGAATCTGCAGACATGGCAATGCTCTTAAAGAGTACTGACTATAACCCTTCATTTTATCAAATAAGATTCTAGGAGAATTGCTCACCATCACACAGCAAGTCAGTGATTTAGTCTAGATGAGAATCCATGTGTTTCTAACTGGCAAACTTTCCATTATACCCTACAGTTCTCTTAAAAGTGTGAAAAAATACATACACTGACTTCTGAAAAGGGACAAAAAGCTCCACAGGAATCAAGCTTCAAAATCAGACCAGGTTTAGATTAAACAGGGATTGATAACATTTAAAGATTAGTGAGAGAGTTGCTTAATCACACACAATATTTAAAATTTCCCATTTTTCAATTTAGATGTTGCAACATTTAAATTATCTATTTTTATTCAAAGTGTATTCTGATGAGTAACCTAAGTTGCATGAACTATATATGTAGTCTAACAATATTTAAACAATAGGAAATCACCAAAATATGATAGGTGGATATACAACATAGTGAACCAATTATTTAAAGATTAATAAAAATTAAATTATATCTGCACACTAAATTCACAAGAATCATTCCCTCTTATTCAAAAACATTAATTCTTAGTCGCTCAGTCATGTCCAACTCTTTGTAACCCCATGAACTGTAGCCAGCTGTAGCCAAACTGTAGCCAAACTCTTCTGTCTAGAATACTGGAATGGGTAGCCATTCCCTTCTCCAGAGGATTTTCCCAACCCAGGAAACAAACCTGGTTCTCCTGCATTGCAGGCAGATTCTTTAATGTCTGAGCCATCAGAGAAGCTACACTTCAATTTTGATATTTCTCACATGTCTTACCAACCTAACTCATCTCCAACCTACCCAACCACTGCTTATAATCTGTATCGAACAGTCAAATATGTGATTAAATCCTTTCATATTCTTCTTCTCTATATGTTCTGTCACCATTATGAAGAGCCCTTGAGGAAGGAGCTTGTGTTTTAATGATTTTCTTTTACAAGCTGTTCACAGAACTTATTCAATAAATAAGTCCAAAATAATTTTGACAAAAGTAATGCATAGAGGTTATGTGTTCTAGCATAAAAATCATTTTATTTCATATAAACTGAAAATCTTCTTCGTACCAAGTCTCTGATAAAAAGAAAATTAATATTCTGAGAAGGCTGATAAAATAGGACTAAATATCTGACAGTGAGTCATCAGTAGTTCATGAACAGAGTAGCTTTACAAAAGTTACCATGCATTTCACAGCGCTTATTACGCTAGAAGGTTGGGGAGGAAAGCTCTGGAGAAAACTTTAGAAAAGTTTCCAGCCTGGGCTATTCTTCCAGCAAGCTGCATGACCTTGGAGAAGATAACATAATTTCCTTGGGCCTCTACTAGGATTGATCTCTAAAATACTTCTAGCTCTAAAATATTATGATCTTATTTAAGTTCTAAAAGCACTCTTTACTTATACAGAGGTTAAGAGGAATTTAACCTATAGCAGAGCTTAGAAAATCAAATGTTTTAGATTATCTCTGTTTTGATATCACATCACCGCTATTTTAAGTTAATTTGTGAAAAAATTAACAGCTTCACAGACAAAAACTAAACAAGGAAAATTCTGAAGGAAAAACATATACTGATATCAGCAGACTTGAATTTAAAACCATGTTTAACCCTTAACAGTTATTAGAACTTGAAGAAACTGCTTTACTCTCTCTTTGCTTATTTTCTCACCTATAAACAGGTGTGGGTGCTGGTGAGGGTGGGGCTGTTATTATGACAAAATATTCTTTAAGGATTTTCCCACATTTTGTATTATATCATAGGAAAATGGGGTGGTATTTCAATACCACCGCTATCTAAAGAAAAAAGGCTCAAGAAAGCAGAGAATTAAATAGTATAGTAAAAGGAAAGAGTATCAGTTTGAGCCAGTCACAGCTCCAAAGGGGAATTTGTGGTGGGGTCCTATGCTAAAGGGTAAAGCTGGATCTGCAGGAGAGCCAGGCCACAGGAAGGAGCTTAGAAAACGCTCTGAGGAGGCAAATCTCTGTAAGTAAATGCCAACTTAGCCCTCACTATAAACTGAATGTTTGTGTACAGTAAAATTCATTTTTGAAGCCATAATCCCTAAGGTGATGGTGTTCGGACAAGAATGTGGGGAGTAAATAAATAAGGTCTTGAGGGTGGAGCCCTCAGGATGGGATAAATGCCCTCCTAAAAGAGATGAGAGAAACAGAGAGAGATTCCCTCACCATGTAAGGATACAGCAAGAAGGCAGCTGTCTACAATAGACCTCTTGAAGTGAAGTGAAGTGAATTGAATTGAAGTCGCTCAGTCATGTCTGACTCTTTGCGACCCCGTGGACTGTAGCTTACCAGGCTCCTTGGTCCATGGGATTTTCCAGGCAAGAATACTGTAGTGGGTTGTCATTTCCTTCTCCAGGGGATCTTCCCAACCCAGGGATCAAACCCCAGTCTCCCTCATTGTAGGCAGACGCTTTACCATCTGAGCTACCAGGGAAGCCCCAATAGACCTCTTACTGGGAACCAAATCATTCACTCAGCACCTTGATCTTGCCAGCCTTCAGAACTCTGAGAAAAGTGCTGTTTTAAGCCCCACAGTCTATGGTATTTTGTTAAGGCAGGTAGCTACTAAGACAGTCCTCCACTGAGGCAGTCAATTATTTCTTTTAATCTAATGCTTTCAGATCTAGCCCAGACTTTGCTTCTGAAGTGTGGATCCAATATGCATATTTTTCACTTAGATACTTTACAGCCATTTCTACCTCAACATGTC
The DNA here is from genome assembly GCF_000754665.1 of Bison bison bison. Classification (NCBI taxonomy): domain Eukaryota; kingdom Metazoa; phylum Chordata; class Mammalia; order Artiodactyla; family Bovidae; genus Bison; species Bison bison. The sequence goes on from NW_011495049.1 coordinate 591,380, forward strand.
CAAAATCATGGTGACTTGAATTTCCCCCTTCAAGTCTTTCCTTCTAGTGTCACAATTCATCCAGGTGCTCAAACGAGAAATTCCTGGTTCCTCCTTTTTCTACCCACCCTCAACATCCAACTCATAATGGTCACCAGAGTCCACTTCTAAAATGCCTTGAATGCATTCATTCTTTCGCCATCATCACTGCTATTACCTAGTCAAAGTCACTGTCAGCTCCTGCCTGGACTATTCCAGTAGACACCTTACATCCCTTCTTTTTCTGAACTGGATCCATACCAGTCAGAATAAATTCTTAAAAATATAAAGAAGATTGTCATTATTATGATTAAACCCTGCATCAGATTTCCAGGGCCTACTGCTTATCACACTCTGAAAAATCCTTTATGATTTACCATGGGCCCCTCTCCATCTTCACCCTGGTTGGTTCTACTCCTTGATCACTTTTTTCTGGGAGTCCCAATCCTGGAATAGACCAATCTCATTTTCCTCTTTGGGTTTTGCTGAAATTGTCTCTAATTTTGCCTGTTATGCTTTTCCCTTTCCCCTGCTTCTTATATCTCAGCTGATTTTCCTTCATGTGACCAGTTGGTTTTTGTCCTTTAGGGTTTCATTTAATGACAGACAAAAAGAAGAGAAGTTTCCCATCACCAATCTGCCAAAAATAGCTTCTTCTTAATTATTACCTAAGTCCCTTGTTTCCTGCATGACTCTTATTAGAATGTGCAATTATTTAACTCATCTGTCTTTTTATTTTTAATCTCTCTTCTCCTCCCTCCAGAATATTATTTTCCTGAAAGTGAAGAACAAACATCTCATTCACCATTGTTTCCTCAACATTTACCACAATGCCTAGAATATGATAGGACCATGGTAGGTATTTGTTAAATAAATACAGTGTGTGTTGAGAAATTCACCCTGCAGGAAACACCAACTTTTCTTGTGAAAACTAATGATGAAATGAGAATCATTTTCTCCAGTTTCTTCTTCGGTTCAGTTCAGTTCAGTCACTCAGGCAGGTCCGAATCTTGCAACCCCATGAATCGCAGCACACCAGGCCTCCCTGTCCATCACCAACTCCCGGAGTTCACCCAGACTCACGTCCATCAAGTCAGTGATGCCATCCAGCCATCTCATCCTCTCTCATCCCCTTCTCCTCCTGCCCCTAATCCCTCCCAGCATCACAGTCTTTTCGCATGAGGTGGCCAAAGTACTGGAGCTTCAGCTTTAGCATCATTCCTTCCAAAGAAATCCCAGGGCTGATCTCCTTCAGAATGGACTGGTTGGATCTCCTTGCAGTCCAAGGGACTCTCAAGAGACTTCTCCAACACCACAGTTCAAAAGCATCAATTCTTCAGTGCTCAGCCTTCTTCACAGTCCAACTCTCACATCCATACATGACCACAGGAAAAACCATAGCCTTGACTAGACGAACCTTTGTTGGCAAAGTAATGTCTCTGCTTTTGAATATGCTATGTATGT
>NW_011495049.1:593020-603914 GCF_000754665.1 Bison bison bison
ACACTCTCCTCTTTCACCTTCATCAACAGGCTTTTTAGTTCCTCTTCACTTTCTGCCATAGGGGTGGTGTCATCTGCATATCTGAGGTTATTGATATTTCTCCCGGCAATCTTGATTCCAGCTTGTGTTTCTTCCAGTCCAGCGTTTCTCATGATGTACTCTGCATATAAGTTAAATAAGTCTTAGCCAGATTTATTCCACAAACCAGGGGAAACCTGGAATGAGAGAGCAGAGAAACTGCTGCTCATATGTTTTCTTATCACATTGTTTATTCCAACTTGTATTTTGAATTTTGATCTCGTGACTCAGCAGTTTCTTAAAACCATGTCATCTAGATATAAGACCATACTTAAAACTTTTGAAAAATCCAATATTAGTACCCTCAGTATTCCTCATTAATATGTTTACTGGATTTCAGTGTTGCTGATTAATGTCACCTATTATCCTGTGAAAACTCTCAGAATATTATTGGACACAAACTGGTAATAAAAATGGCATTCCTGGGCATATATAGGGCCACATACCATTAACATCCCACAGCACTTATCTTAGAACATGTCATATAATTTAGTTCTTTAGGATAAAAATCAGTTTTCTAGGCAGACTGTGCAATCAAATTAAACTCTCACTAATTTGAATCTTAAGTGATTTTATATAACTCAAAAGGATAATTTTTCTAGCAATAAAAACTGAAATTTTATTAAGTAGTGCTTTGAATAAAGCTGTATATGCATTTATGTTATCATAATCATATTTTAGATAATCATATTCGCAATGGGTCTGTTTCTGTATGAATTCTTAAAATTCAAAACTACTGGGGAAAAAGAGTGAAAAAAAAAATTTCACCTACTGGTCAAAACAAGGAACCCGTGAACAGACCTATTTACCTTCACTTAATCAATATTTCTTTTGCAGCAGGGTTTCAGACCAGTTAATTGGATTTATATAACACTTTGACCTGAATTAAAAGCAGATAGAATCACATAAAATTCTATTGCATGAATTCTCTTTAAAAAATACAACATTAAAAAAAAACTATCAGTTAAAAGTAGTACTCAGAGTAAGCTGCAGAAAACTGTTAAGGATTAATTAACTCCTATAATCCTAGGAGGAGCTGATTATGATCTGTAAAAACAGGGTAGAATCTGCAAAACTTGCCTGAGGCATCTCAAATAAAGAGCAGTAATAAGTAGTCAGAGAAAGTTTTCTTAAATTAGTCAATTTACATTTGGATTTGGGGATGAGAAATTATAGTTTTCATTGTTCTGAGTGACTTCACTATTTTAAAACAGAAAGAAGTCAACACATTTTTAACCATATATTGTGAAGTACCCAGAGGTAAAATTGATTATAGATATACAGAAAAAATTAGATACTAGACTGTAGCCTAAGACTGGATATAATAGAAGGTAGAAGGTATTCTCAACACCACAGCCAGAGCAATCCCTTTGAAATGGGAGGAAGATCCTGGCAGCCCTCTGATCAAAATCTTGCCAAGGCTCCTCCTCACTCAGAGCCCAAGAAAACTCTTTAAAGGAAACTTCAAGGCCTTCTGTGATCTGCTCCCTTGCAGCCTCTCCAAAGTCGTACAACCCCATCTTGCTTCTGACCTCACCTCCTCCTCTCTCTTTCTCCTTTACTCCGCACCAGCCTTGGTATTCTCCTTTGAATGTCTGAATGTTGCAAGCACAGTTTCACCTGAAAAACCTTCATATCTTTTCCCTGTTTCCTCTGCCTGGAATGCTCTTCCCCAATATTTACAAAGTTAATCTCACATCTTCACATCTTTGCTTGTACATCATCTTCTCAAGGAGAACTATCCCAACCACCATAACTTGCCCCCCACACTCAATTCCCAGTTCTTGCTCTACTTTGTCCTTTTATCTCCATGACACTTATCATCTTCCAATATGCTATGTAATTTAGTTCTTTATTGTATTTATTGTTTATATCTCTCTTCTATTATAAGAATGTAAGTTTCATGAAGATAAAGATCTTTATCTGTTTTATTTCCCGACACCCAGAAGAGTGCCTAGTATGCGATAGGCACTCAGGGCATAGGTATTGAATGAATGAAATAATAAGTCCATGATTTTTCTTTATTAGAAAATTAAGTCTGTGGGAGAAAAATATAGCCTGAACCAAAACCAAAAGCCAAGAAGAACTAGAAGGGATATAGAACCCTAGCAAAACCCAGAGTAGGAACAACTCAGCTTGGAGTGATTGGTCAAAGAAATTTTAAAATGAGGAAATTTAAAGACTGGCAATTAGCCAAAGCTGAGCTTTATCTATATCAGAAAGTCTGTAGTAATAATTTTGATACTAGGAAACATTTTTTATGAAAGTATTCCAGATGGCATCATAGTAAAAGAACAAGAAGAAAGTGAGGCTATATGCATATGGCCACAAACCAGCAAACCAAGTATTTCCAACGGTTTCAGAACAGTTAATTGGATTTATATAACACTTTGACCTGAATTAAAAGCAGGTGGAGTCACATAAAATTCTATTGTATGAATTCTCTTTTTAAAAAAATAGCATTTTTAAAACATCTATTATTTAAAACTTGTGATTAGAGTAAGTTACAGAAAACTGTTAGTGGTAAGAGGTCCTAGAGCTAACGAACCATTGTGACTCTATAGTCTTTCTCTCAATACCCTGACTCTTAGAATTTCACTGACCATTAAAAACAATTTTCTTTCATCCAAATTGGCATTTTATTGAGATCAGTGATTTTTGGTTGAAGCTTTAAGATACTTTCTTTGTTATTTCTCTAATTAGAATTGCTACTCCATCCAAAAGTAGACTTTAAACTTGAAAATAGGATAGTCTTAGAAGCTGAGATCTACAATATACTCTCAAGATAAAAATTAGTCATTCTTTAATCTTTATCAGTGAAGTTTAAGTTGCCTTTTATTAAATATTCTATAATAAAAATGAACCAAGGTCCCCAGAATTTCACGAACAGAGTAGGCAGGCAATAGGAGAAAGAAAAGAGTTGTGGACAGGCAAGATGCTACCATTGGTGACAAAAATGCAGCTATTCCGCTATTACGGTGAATTATAGTTCAGTTCCCTTCACTCAAAATTCCATTCTCTTTTATCCTATCATTGCTTATCTATAAATTTGTACAATTTTTGCTTATAAATTTATGTACTTATTTACTTTGGGCAAAGAGGCCTCTCAGGGAAGTTACATCCTATACAGATTCCAGAAGCATTTTAGTCTTTAGATCCGTGTATATGTCACTACCTAGGTCCAAACTAACCAGAAACATGCTAACATCAGTTCACACTTTCAACTAATTTTTATAAAAAATAAAACTTATAGCTCAAGTATGTGTAAGATGATGTACATTAACACAAACTATTCAATTGGATGGATGCCTGCTAATCAGCAATTACTTGAGAAACTGGATGTGAATTTACCATAAATATTTTATGGTAACCCTGACATTTTGAGAAGGCAGATGATATAAACTGTCTACTTTTTTCTTGGGGAATAATACCAAATGATGTTTTCAAATAACATGCAATGTTTCATTTCACCAGCTGGCTGTTAATTCTATTCCCTTCAGACTTCATAATCGTTAGTAACCAAAAGGGCTTATTGATAGACATTTCATGTTTCTAATTTGGCACTAGCGTTCACTAAGATATCACCTAAGCCGGAATGACAGTTGATTGCAGCCGTCAGGTGGGTAGTGGACTCACAGCCTCTAACTGGCAATAGCAACGCTCTGAGGCTTGGTCTAAGGGTATTTCTCGATGATCTCAATCTTAGAAGAAAGAGTCAAAGAACTTGAACAGAAAGACAGATTAAAACTGAGAGAAACTTTCACCATTAGGGAAATCATGGTAAGTCCACCAGTTAGAATATTCTAAAGCCACTTACAAAGAGAACTTTGATGTTTATGTATTCACTTGGAAAGATTTCCATTAAATATTCTAGTAAAATATTATAAATAAACAGCAATAGCCCATTAATACCAGTGGCAGTGTTGAATACCAAACACTTTTCATGTGCATTACCTCAACATTCACATGCATTTACCTCACTAAACCCTTATAACAAGCCTGTTGAGTCAGCACCGTTAGAAACTGTATTTTAAAAGTGAAAAAACTAAAGCTCAGAAAGATTAAATGATCTTTCTGTCTTCACTCAGTAAGACAATGGTAGAACTTGAGGGCTACCCTGGATCAGATCAAATTCAGACTCTGGATAAGAAAAACATGCTTGAAATGTGCCAAACATCAACAATTGTTCTATCTGGAGAATATAATTAAGTAAGCAGTAGAGGAAAAGAAGCAATTTCCTATCATCTCAATTATTTTGTAATAATTATGCATTATTTTTAAAATCAGAAAATAAATGTATCAATATTTGAACATTAATTTTAAGAGAAAAGCTCTTTGGTGAATTTTTTTAAATTGTTCTTTCTTTCCTGAAAATGAGGGATTAGCAGCTTTTCAAAACTTAAAAACTGACTTCTTCTTCTAGGATTAACTTTGAGAACTCTTCTTAGAGGAAAAGCATCTGTCTCAAGCTGCAGGCATGCCTCTCCTCTGAATTGAAAATGAAATGACATATGTGGTCATGAGCAACATCAGATTGTGTGGAAGATCAGAAACAAAACTGCAACCCAATGAAACAGATTGGTAGATAAAATACAAGATCAACAAAGATTCAAGGCACATAGAAATTAAAATGGCAGAGACACACTGAGGCTGGAAAGAGGTCCAAAGTTTTTGCAATCGGCAGCTAGAAAGATCTTCAAATGAGTCCAAATTACCAGGCAAACTGGATACTTAAAGATTCTGAGCAGCAATGTTTAGAGACTGTCGGATGCTTGGCACCCACAACAAGAAAACTTATTCAGTTCAATTCAGTCGCTCAGTCATGTTTGACTCTGTGCCAACCCATGGACTACAGCAAGCCAGGCCTCCATGTCCATCACCAACTCCTGGAGTTTACTCAAACTCATGTCCATTGAGTCAGTAAAGCCATCCAACCAGCTCATCCTCTGTCGTCCCCTTCTCCTCCTGCCTTCAATCTTTCCTAGCATCAAGGTCTTTTCAAATGAGTCAGTTCTTTGCATCAGGTGGCCAAACTATTGGAGTTTCAGTTTCAGCATCAGTCCTTCCAATGAATATTCAGGACTGATTTCCTTTAGGATGGACTGGATGGATCTCCTTGCTGTCCAAGGGACTCTCAAGAGTCTTCTCCAACATCACAGTTCAAAAGCATCAATTCTTCAGCACTCATCTTTCTTTATAGTCCAACTCTCACATCCATACATGACTACTAAAAAAACCAGAGCCTTGACTAGATGGACCTTTGTTGACAAAATAAAGTCTCTGCTTTTCAATATGCTGTCTAGGTTGGTCATAACTTTTCTTCCAAGGAGTAAACGTCTTTTAATTTCACGGCTGCAGTCACCTTTTGTAGTGACTTTGGAGCCCCCCAAAAATAAAGTCTCTCACTGTTTCCACTGTTTCCCCATCTATTTGCCATGAAGTGATGGGACCAGATGCCATGATCTTAGTTTTCTGAATGTTGAATTTTAAGCTACCTTTTTCACTCTCCTCTTTCACTTTCAGCAAGAGGCTCTTTAGTTCTTCTTTGTGTATTTGCCATAGGGTGGTACCACCTTTGCCATAAGGGTGGTATCATCTGCTTATCTGAGGTTATTGATATTTCTCCTGGCAATCTTGATTCCAGCTTGTGTTTCATCCAAACCAGCATTTCTCAGGATGTACTCTGCACATAAGTTAAATAAGCAGGGTGATAATATACAGCCTTAATGTATTCCTTTCCTGATTTGGAAGCAGTCTGTTCCATGCCCTGTTCTAAGTGTTGCTTCTTGACCTGTATACAGGTTTCTCAGGAGGCAGATCAGGTGCAGGTCAGTATTCCCATCTCTTTCACAATTTTCCACAGCTTGTTGGGATCCACACAGTCAAAGGCTTTGGTGTTGTCAGTAAAGCAGAAGTAGATACTTTTCTGGAACTCTCTTGCTTTTTTGATGATCCAGCAGATGTTGGCAACTTGATCTCTCGTGCCTCTGCCTTTTCTAAATCCAGCTTGAACATCTGGACATTGATGGTTCATGTACTGTTGAAGCCTGGCTTGAAGATTTTTGAGCATTTTTTGCTAGCATGTGAGATGAATGCAATTATGCAGTAGTTTGAGCATTAATTGACATTGCCTTTCTTTGGGATTGGAATGAAAACTGATCTTTCCCAGTCCTATGGCCACTGCTGAGTTTTCCAAATTTGCTGGCATATTGAGTGCAGCACTTTCACAGCATCTTTTAGGAATCAAAATAGCTCAACTGGAATTCCATCACCTCCACTAGTTTTGTTCGTAGTGATGCTTCCTGAGGCCCACTTGACTTCACATTCCAGGATGTCTGGCTCTAGGTGAGTGATCACACCATCATCATTATCTGGGTCATGAAGGTCTTTTTTGTACAGTTCTTCTGTGTATTCTTGCCACCTCTTCTTAATCTCTTCTGCTTCTGTTAGGTCCATACCATTTCTGTCCTTTTTTGAGCCCATCTTTGCAAGAAATGTTCCCTTTATATCTCTAATTTTCTTGACGAGCTCTCTAGTCTTTCCCATCCAATTGTTTTCCTCTATTTCTTTGCATTAATCACTGAGGAAGGCTTTCTTATCTCTCCTTGCTATTCTTTGGAACTCTGCATTCAATTGGGTATATCTTTCCCTTTCTCCTTTGCCTTTAGCTTCTCTTCTTTTCACAGCTATTTGTAAAGCCTCCTCAGACAGCCATTTTGCCCTTTTGTATTTCTTTTTCTTGGGGATGGTCTTGATCACTGCCTCCTGTACAATGTCACGAACCTCTGTCCATAGTTCTTCGGGCACTCTGTCTATCAGATCTAATCCCTTGAATCTATTTGTCACTTTCACTGTATAATTGTAAGGGATTTGATTTAGGTCATACCTGAATGTTCTAGTGGTTTTCCATACTTTCTTCAATTTAAGTCTGAATTTGGCGATGAGTTCATGATCTGAACCACAGTCAGCTCTTGTAGTCAGCTCTCTTGTAGGCCATTGTTAATTACTTGTATGCCTTCACTTTCCTAGCATCTTGTATGTGACTCTATCAGGCTGCTATTTAACAGGATATGGAACAGACTCAGTTCTTTGGCAAAGTGTTACTCTAACGTGGATAGATGAAGGAAGTTGAATTCTGTCAAACTTCTTGCATAAATGGCTTCTGAATCATGCTTAGACTTAAGTGTTTTGTTTATAATACTTTGTAATGTTAGGATTCAGAATGAGATATTGTCCACTCAATTCCACCCACACAAATGATAACTAATGAATATGTCTTTCATTCAAGAAAGAATTATTGAAAGTTAGCAATAATATAAAATGGGAATCAAGATAGACTTTGCCATCAGAAAGCATATATGTGTAATAGAAAAGAGAGACCACATTACTAAATAAACAAATATTACATTTCAGCTATAGAACGTAATGAAATGGAGAGATACATGGGGTATGATGAGAATATGTAAGTGATGATTAAGTTTTACTGAAATTTCCCATCATGGGAACAAGCAGCATCTAAATATGTAGAGCTTTAGATTCTTTTAACTATTACTCAGGCAGATGTTTGTTTCATGGTTTAGACTTGTTTCCTTCAGGTGCAAAATAATTTTACACCAAGGACAAGGTTTATTTATTTACTCTTTCTAAATAATTTAGTTTACTGTCCTCATATGTAGCAACTGCAATTAAATTTAAAATACTGGAGTAGTGCCTTTACTTGAATTCCACAGTAAAAACACTTGTCCAACATGGTTCAATAAATGGAGGAGGGAAATTCAATAGCAAAAGAAGTATGTGCTGACATTTGTTCCTGAAAAATAATTGTGAAAAGGAAAGATCATATTTCTACAAAAACCAACTTCATGGGGCCACTAAGCTCTATTAAAAATGAAGAAAGAAACAGAGAGAGATGGAAGTGAAGGACAGAATGTGGTCTGACATGAAATAGCACATTAGGCAAAAAATTAGGACTGTGAGTCAAGGTCCTTGGAAGAGGGATGGAAAAATCCCCAAGGTATCCATGTGTGTTCCTATTTAGTTCTGTCCCTTTTAATTTTCAGATCAGTGTCTGAAATACAAATGTCAAAAGGATAAATGAGCAATCCAGGCCAGGTTGTAACTTGCATAAATAAGAATCCCAGGCTTCAACCAAATGGGGCCTCTATTATTCAACGCTAATCCAGTGTGGCCAAACAAAAACTATAAACACATAAATTTCTAAGTGAAATATCTGTGTTAGTTTACTTTCACTGCCATAAAAAAATTACCACAAATTTAGGGGCTTAAAACAATACTCTTTTATGATCCCACAGTTCTGGAGGTCAGAAATCCAGTTATAGCCTACCTCAACTGTGTCCTCTGCTTAGAGTTTCTTAAGGCTGAAATCAAGGTGTCAGCAAGTTTTTTTCTAGAGGTGCTAGGCTCCCAAACTCACCCAAATTTGACCAAAATCAATTTCTTCTGGTTGTGAGAGTGAAGTCCCTGTTTTTTGATGGTCTTTACTGCTAGCGGCTGCCCACATTCCTTCTCAGGTTTTCCTTCCTCCTGCAACAATGAGTTGAGTTTCTCCAAAGCTTTGACTGTCTCAGATATTCCCTGCTGCCACATCTCTCTACCTTCTAGCTGGAGAAAGTTCTTTGCTTTTGAGGGTTCATGTGATTACATAGGGCCAGCTGAGCAGTCTACCATAAACTATTTTCAGGCCTGGTCCATAACCTTAATTATATCTGTAAAGTCCCTTATGCTGTGTAAGGAATACATAGTCTAAGGAATAAGACATGAACACCTTTGGGGAGCCATTACTCTGCCTACCACAAGCTCAAGTTAAAAATATTGACAAGTATTGATAATTACTAACACCACTTGGGCCAGACAAAACACATCTATGGTGCACATCTTGACTTGATTTGGGGACAAAATGTGTGATCTGCTTTAGGAGACAGATGTTATCAATGAGATCAATATTGTGCTGCAGCTTTTAAATAAAATGTTTCTAAGTGAACTGGCATGAGGATAAACACATCATTAAAAAGAAAGTGCCTGTTTGGTTATAGTTTTGTTCCTACATGCATTTATTAAGTACTACATAGAGGTCAAGATCATTCAGAATGGACTTTGTTAATATTTGAATAAGTCATAATCAATATTTTTTGATAATCTTTTTCCCTTTTGAACACTATTAGAGTCATTACTATTGTCTGCTGGTTTGAGGAGAAAGGCACAGCAACCCACTCCAATATTCTTGCCTGGAGAATCCCATGGACAGAGGAGCCTGGTGGGCTGAAGGCCATAGGGTCGCAGAGTCAAACACGACTGAAGTGACTTAGCACGCAGCATGCACGCATGCTGGTTTGAAGTCAGTTTAAACAAGCTGTTTTCTTACTGGGCTTGATTTATATAATCTAATAGATATTTTTCACTAGGTCAAGAGGCAGGATTAATAACCAAAAGAGTAATCTGCCATTTGTGTCGTCTCATTAATCCTAAGGTAAAATGAACCAGGGAACTATATTAAAGTGTGTTTGCATTCAAAGTCTTCCTAAACATTTTATTTACATTTTAAATATTCAAATTAAATTTCAATGCAATTTTAAATGCTGATAATTTAAAAAGGAAAACAGAGTAGGACCGGGGAAGTTCGTGGCAAGAGCACTGCAGCACCGCCTCACCAGTTCACCCTTCCCATAGACAGCTGCCTCTTTCCCACTTTATTTTGAAGTTTTACTTATTCTATTTTTTATTGAAGTATAGCTGATGTATAATAGTATGTTAGTTTCAGGTATACAGCATTGCTTTAAATATCTCATTTAATGGGAGGCAAGGGCCTAGGTTTAGGAGACGGACCTGGATTAGAGTCCAGGGTAAAGCACTACCTTGTAAGTAAACCCAGGAAAGATTCCCAAACAAACTGAATTTCAGTTTTCTCCTCTATAAAATGATTTGGAAAAACTTTTACCTATCATTCATAAGGTGTTCAAGGATTCAGTAAGATAACTCATAGAAAATGTTTATACAATGCCCAATGCATAGTATCCTCTTAGCAATAATAACGTAGTTCTGGTTGTAGATCTGATAATGTGTTTGGTTTATACAGAGTCTACTACTCTGCTAATTTCCTTCAGATAATTCTTTTTTAACTTCCCCTTAAAAACTCAACCTGATGTTATTATTAATTAGTACCACCATTTTTTCAAAGATTAAAATTCTCATACACTGAGTTAAGGACTTTCATTATTACATTTAGGGTTGCTTTAGTTAATAATAGTCTATTTATAAAAATAATCATTACAAAGAATTGAAAAAATGTATTAAAATGTTAAATAAAAAATACAAAATTGCACATAAATGCAACTATGTAAAATATATACAAGAATATACTGCTGCTAAGTCTCTTCAGTGGTGTCCGACTCTGTGCGATCCCAGAGATAGCAGCTTACCAGGCTCCCCCGTCCCTGGGACTCTCCAGGCAAGAACACTGGAGTGGATTGCCATTTCCTTCTCCAATGCATGAAAGTGAAAAGTGAAAGTGAAGTTGCTCAGTCATGTCCGACTCTTAGCGACCCCATGGACTGCAGCCTACCAAGCTCCTCCATCCATGGGATTTTCCAGGCAAGAGTACTGGAGTGGGTTGCCATTGCCTTCTCCGACAAGAATATAGACATCCCAGAAAAGCATCTAGTTATGCTTCACTGATTGTGCTCCTTTGACTGTGGACATCCCAGAAAAACATCTAGTTATGCTTCACTGATTGTTCTCCTTTGACTATGTGGATCACAACAAACTGGAAAATTCTGAAAGAATACATTTGAATCAGTTC
>NW_011495049.1:604014-604197 GCF_000754665.1 Bison bison bison
GCCTCTTGATGAAAGTGAAAGAGGAGAGTGTAAAAGTTGGCTTAAAGCTCAACATTCAGAAAATGAAGATCATGGCATCTGGTCCCATCCCTTCATGGCAAGTAGATGGGGAAACAGTGGCAGACTTTATTTTTTGGGGTCCAAAATCACTGCAGATGGTGAATGGAGCCATGAAATTAAAAG
>NW_011495049.1:604297-606333 GCF_000754665.1 Bison bison bison
ATGAGATGGATGAAACTGGAACCTATTATACAGAGTGAAGTAAGCCAGAAAGAAAAACTCCAATACAGTATACTAACGCATATATATGGAATTTAGAAAGATGGTAACAATAACCCTGTGTACAAGACAGCAAAAGAGACACTGATGTATAGAACAGTCTTATGGACTCTGTGGGAGAGGGAGAGGGTTGGGAGATTTGGGAGAATGGCATTGAAACATGTATAATACCATGTATGAAACGAGTCACCAGTCCAGGTTCGATGCACGATACTGGATGCTTGGGACGACCCAGAGGGAGGGTATGGGGAGGGAGGAGGGAGGAGGGTTCAGGATGGGGAACACAGGTATACCTATGGTGGATTCATTTCGATATTTGGCAAAACTAATACAATATTGTAAAGTTTAAAAGTAAAATAAAATAAAAATAAACTGTGAAAAAAAAAAAGAAAAGACAAGACATCACTTTGCTAACAAAAGTCCATATACTCAAAGCCATGTTTTTCCAGTAGTCATGTATAGATGTGAGAGTTGGGCCATAAGCAAGGCTGAGTGTCAAAGAACTGATGCTTTCGAATTGTGGTGCTAGAGATGACTCGAGAATCTCTTGTGCTGCAAGGAGATCAAATCAGTCAATCCTAAAGGAACAACTCTGAATTTTATTGGAAGTACTGGTGCTGAAGCTGAAACTCCAATACTTTGGTCACCTGATGCAAAGAGACATCATTGGAAAAGAACCTGATGCCAGGAAAGATTGAGGGCAGGAAGAGAAGGGGACAATAGAGGATGAGATGGCTGGATGGCATCACTGACAACTCAATGGACATGAGTTTGAGCAAATTCCAGGAGATACTGAAGGACAGGGAAGCCTGGTATGTTGCAGTCCATGGGGTCAAAAAGAGTCGTACATGACTTAGCAGCTGAACAATGACAGCAAGACAGTTGTATAACAAATTTGAAGAAAAGTTCATTTGCAAATATAATTTTAATAGTTAAAAGTGACCTTAGAAACCAGCCAGCCAAGAAGTTTTCACACTGTGCACAACAATACCATCACAGGTCTACAGAAGTGCCTTGGGTATAATTAAATGGCACAGTTGTTATAAAGTGTTAAGATAAGCTAGCAGCAAGCCAGGCCTCTCCAGTCCTGCTTCCATTAGTACAGTTTCACTCTTATTTGCTTTATATGTTTATGTATTATTTCATTTAAATAAATACTTCCACTGGCTAAGAAAACAAAACAAAAAATCAAAATCACTTCATAAGGAAGACAAAGTCATACACATAAATATTTGATGAGCTCTCCTCTATTTCTCAGTGTTTTTTTTTTTTTTTTTTTTACAGTTAGAGGGGACCAATGTTGGTTCCTTACTAATGAAATATGTCACCTCTAGGATGAGGCAGTTACAAGCTTATACACACTTTCCCACTGTCTCTCTTCTATTGATGAGATAGGATGGAAAATGGGGAGCACTCCTGTTCACAAAAGTTCAACTCCAAGACAACTGCTATCTCTTTGCCCCTGAGTGACTATGGAGCAGACCCGTCTGTTCACCCACTTGGGACATGCAAAATAAGCTAATAGGTAACTTTGTTGTGCTACATTTTGAGTTAATAAGGATACTTGTTACTTCTGAATAACTTAACCCATCCTTACTATAGCACTCCATTATAAAGATCCGGAAACAGAATTGCAGATAATAGGTCAGTTTCCATTCCAATCCCAAAGAAAGCCAATGCCAAAGAATGCTCAAACTACTGCATAATTGCATTCATCTCACACGCTAGTAAAGTAATGCTCAAAATTCTCCAAGCCAGACTTCACCAATACGTGAACCGTGAACTCCCAGATGTTCAAGCTGGTTTTAGAAAAGGCAGAGGAACCAGAGATCAAATCGCCAACATCCGCTGGATCATGGAAAAAGCAAGAGAGTTCCAGAAAAACATCTATTTCTGCTTTATTGACTATGCTAAAGCCTTTGACTGTGTGGATCACAATAAACTGTGGAAAATTCTGAAAGAGATGGGAATACCAGACC
>NW_011495049.1:606433-608772 GCF_000754665.1 Bison bison bison
AGGAAAAGGAGTACATCAAGGCTGTATATTGTCACCCTGCTTATTTAACTTATATGCAGAGTACATCATGAGAAATGCTGGGCTGGAAGAAGCACAAGCTGGAATCAAGATTGCCGGGAGAAATATCAATAACCTCAGATATGCAGATGACACCACCCTTATGGCAGAAAGTGAAGAGGAACTAAAAAGCCTCTTGATGAAAGTGAAAGAGGAGAGTGTAAAAGTTGGCTTAAAGCTCAACATTCAGAAAATGAAGATCATGGCATCTGGTCCCATCCCTTCATGGCAAGTAGATGGGGAAACAGTGGCAGACTTTATTTTTTGGGGTCCAAAATCACTGCAGATGGTGAATGGAGCCATGAAATTAAAAGATGCTTACTCCTTGGAAGGAAAGTTATGAGCAACCTAGATAGCATATTCAAAAGCAGAGATATTACTTTGCCAACAAAGGTCCGTCTAGTCAAGGCGATGGTTTTTCCTGTGGTCATGTATGGATGTGAGAGTTGGACTGTGAAGAAGGCTGAGCGCCAAAGAATTGATGCTTTTGAACTGTGGTGTTGGAGAAGACTCTTGAGAGTCCCTTGGAGTGCAAGGAGATTCAACCAGTCCATCCTAAAGAAGATCAGTCCCGACTGTTCATTGGAAGGACTGATGCTGAAGCTCAAACTCCAATATTTTGGCCACCTCATGTGAAGAGTTGACTCATTGGAAAAGACTCTGATGCTGGGAGGGATTGGGGGCAGGAGGAGAAGGGGACAACAGAGGATGAGATGGCTGGATGGCATCACCGACTCGGTGGACATGAGTTTGAGTGATCTCCGGGAGTTGGCGATGGACAGGGAGGCCTGGAGTGCTGTGATTCACAGGGTCACAAGGAGTCGGACATGACTGAGCGACTGAACGGAACTGAACTGAACTGAGGAGTTGTTCAAGGTCACTGAGATCTGGACTGATATCAGAGTTTCCTGACTCCACAATGCAAGATCTCAGTATACCAATTTAAAAGGCCTTAGAGCACAATGGAGTGATAAACCATGGTGTTAGGGGTGGGTTTAAAGATCACCTAATACAAACTTTTCTAAATTCAGGATGATAGAAGACAATACAGTTGATCACAAAATCCAGTGGTGGTGATCTCACCATTGCCAGGGTTGGTTCATTCCCATTTGATGGTTAACATTATCAGCATTCCTTTTCTAAAGACATGGCACTGAAAATAATGAAACAAGGAGACTGAAGATTGGTTCAAGGTTTGTTAAGCAATTAATCTTTGAGCATTTCTATGTGACAAACACTGTAGTTAAAGCATAAACAAATATGTAAGCTATGATGAGTAAATATAGACATGATTCCTATTCGCATGGGACTTTCAGGCAAGTAAAGTTACATGTGTATTTTTTCCCATGAAAGAGTCACAAATATAAAAATGATCACAAATTTCAATAAATTCCATGAAGCAAAAATCAAAGGATTATGAGAGCACAAAAAAAGAAATCCAACTTAGTCTGAGTTATAAAGCATGGAAGAGGAAAGTTTGAAGGATAGCATACACATTTCTGGTTTGCCCAACTTGGCAGATTAGACTATCACTTGCTGAAATAGAGACACTGGAAGACTTGGTTTTGGGGAGTGAAGTAAGTGAGGTGAAGAAACCATGCAAATTTCAAAACATCTGGGAATTAGAGGCATCAATCTAACTTCCACATATAAAAAGTATACATAAGGATGCAAATAACCTCTGAAGGAGTGAATATCTCTATAGAAAATCTAAAATAAGACAGAGCTGGGAATGACAGAATATTTACTCAGCTGGAAGCACCGACTCTGCCTGCCCATTCATTTTCAAGTCACTCAATATGAGGCAGATGGTTGCAGCTGAAGTCCAGCAGCTGTTCCTCCTGTCACCTCTCCTCTGACATTTTCCAGATGGTGTCATTCTGTGGGTGATCTTTATTAGAGAGCAACCCTGTTGGTGTGGACCTTAAAGGATGGCCTGGGTCAGGAGGTGGAAGTGGCTGACATTTCAATTCTGACCCATCTTCTGCCATCCCTTAGGCCAGGTGTGTTCCAGTGCTGAATAACGTGCTCCCCTCTGAAGTTAAGAATCCACTGAAGCATTATAATAACATCTCGCAGCCTGCCACAACACAGTTCACTTCAGTCACTCAGTTGTGTCTAATTCTTTGCGACCCCATGGACTGCAGCACACCAGGCATCCCTTTCCATCATCAACTCCCAGAGTTGTGCCATAAAACAACCTTAGCCTTTTCAAAGGTCCCAGGAAGACCTGCTTAACTAGCACTACTTGTCAATCAATTATGATTCTTTTCTTTTTTAAG
>NW_011495049.1:608872-610240 GCF_000754665.1 Bison bison bison
CTTTGACTAGATGGACCTTTGTTGGCAAAGTATGTCTCTGCTTTTAATATGCTGTCTAGGTTGGTCATAGCTTTTCTTCCAAGGAGCAAGCGTCTTTTAGTTTCATGGCTGCAGTCACCATCTGCAGTGATTTTGGAGCCCAAAAAAATAAAGTCTCTCACTATTTCCATTGTTTCCCCATCTATTTGCCATGAAGTGATGGGACTGGATGCCATGATCTTAGTTTTCTGAATGTTGAGTTTTAAGCCAACTTTTTCACTCTCCTCTTTCCCTTTCATCAAGAGGTTCTTTAGCTCTTCTTCACCTTCTGCCATAAGGGTGGTGTTATCTGCATATCTAAGGTTATTGATATTTCTCCTGGCGATCTTGACACTAAACCAAAATCCAGGAGATCTATGCCCTAGTCTCTGCCACTAACAAGTGACTAGCATTTCATGTAACCTATTGCATTACTTTGGTGTCCTCATCTGAAATAAGGAGTTGGCTCTAGCCCTAGAACAAATTGATTTAGGCAGATAGTCTCTAAAGATCACTTCAGTTCTAATATCATTGTATTATTGTATTAAAATCCAGAAATAACATATTCAGCCACAAAGACCACCAGCAGTATCTTTTAATCTTAGTAATAAGATTTTAAATTAAATTTTTCATTAAGCTTAACGAATGCATGTTACATTACTTGAGTCAAGAAAACTGAATAGATATAATCTGGACTGAAGAATTGAGTACCCATGTGTCTGTTTGTGATATGTCAGTAGCTGCAGAACTCTTGGGCCAGCCCATACTTAACTTACTTAAGTCCATACTTAACTGTAAAACTGTATCTTGACCAAAATGGGTAATTTCCACATTTTTTTCTTGATATAACATTATTCATAGTCCATTTTCAACCAAGTTAATAAACTCATGGAAACAGGTTTGTTATATCTATTTTACCATTTATGAAAAGCACCTTATGTGGAGCAAAGGAAACGCTCCTATGGGAATGTATGTTGATGCAGCCACTTTGGAAAATGTACGGAGCTGCCTCAAAAAACTAAAAATAGAGTTGCCATAAGGTCCAACAATCCCATTCCTGGGTATATATTCAGATAAAACTGCAATTCAAAAATATATATGTATTCCTATGTCTACTGCAGTGCTATTTACAATAGCCAAGGCATAGAAACAACCTGAATGCCCATGAGTGAATGGGCATACATATAAACAGTGAAACACTGCTGCTGCTGCTGCTGCTAAGTCGCTTCAGTCGTGTCCGACTCTGTGCGACCCCATAGACGGCAGCCCACCAGGCTCCCCTGTCCCTGGGATTCTCCAGGCAAGAATACTGGAGCTGGGTTGCCATTTCCTTCTCCAATGCATGAAAGT
>NW_011495049.1:610340-611913 GCF_000754665.1 Bison bison bison
ATTTAGAAAACCCAGTTCTATCATTGGCCTCTGGAATCTGGATCAATAGAAAGGCAAAAGCTTGAGATTCAAATGTATCAACAATCTGAGTTATGGAACAGCCATCAGTAATTGGTTGTGGAGCTTTGAGCAAGTGATGTAATCATTGTGGGTCTTGGCTCTACTATCTGTAGAATTGGGCTAATATCCAATTTGTGGATGTTGTGATAACTCTAATTAATATGAGGGCTTATTTATATATTGTTCTTGGAAGCTAAATATATTTATTATCCATATTACTTTAGACATTGATTTGTTTCTGCCTAATACTATAAAAAAAAAAATAGTAGCCACCATTTACTAAGTGTACACTAAGAAAGTACCTGTGTGTCAGGCACTTTTTAAAATGCTTTATGAATATCAATTTATCTGTAAAAATATGTGAGATATTTGCTATTAATATCTTGAGCTTTTTTTCAGATGAGAACACTGCAGCAGAGAGTTGCTTAGTCAAAGTCACAGAAATTATAAATGATGGCAGTGAAATTTGAACCTAAGCAGTCAGACTTCAGAATCCACATTCCTATCCATTAAGTTAGGATACCAAGGATAACAGAATAGAGTGTAATCAAGAAGTAGACATATGTATTACACACCTGTCCTTTAGGGGCACTATTAATACTTAAACACATTTCTATGAAATTGCAAGTGCATCCTTCGTCACCTGGCCTGGATAGACAGAAAGCCCTATAATAGGGAAGATGGCAAATGTGAGGCAAGAATTGAGAGAGTAGCATTGAAACATACATACTATATGTAAAATAGATACCTGGTGAAAATTTGCAGTATGATGCAGGGAGCTCAAACCCAGTGCTGTGTGACAACCTAAAGGGGTAGGATGGGATGGGAGGTGAGAAGGAGGTCCAAGAGAGAAGGGACATATGTATAGCTATGTCTGATTCATGTTGATGTACAGCAGAAACTAACACAATATTTTAAAGCAACTATCCTCCAATTAAAAATAAATAAGGGTTTGTGGGGGATTAGCAGGCAAGATGAATATTTGACTAAAAACAATCTGATGGCTTTCAGGTGTACTTCAGTTCAGTTCAGTTCAGTCGCTCAGTGGTGTTTGACTCTTTGTGACCCATGGACTGCAGCATACCAGGCTTCACTGTCCATCATCAACTCCTGGAGTTTACTCAAATTTACGTCCATTAAATCGGTGATGCCATCCAACCTTCTCATCCTCTGTCGTCCCCTTCTCCTCCTGCCTTCAAACTTTCCCAGCATCAAGTCAGGGTGTTTTCCAGTGAGTCAGCTCTTCACATCAAGTGGCCAAAGTATTGGAGCCTCAACTTCAGCACCAGTCCTTCCAATGAATATTCAGGACTGATTTCCTTTAGGATGGACTGGTTGGATCTCCTTGCAGTACAAGGGACTCTCAAGAGTCTTCTCCAACACTACAGTTCAAAAGCATCAATTCTTTGGTACTCAGCCTTCTTTATAGTCCAACTCTCACAACCATACATGACTACTGGGAAAACCATAGCTTTGACTAGATGGACCTTTGTTGGCAAAGTATGTCTCTGCT
>NW_011495049.1:612013-612445 GCF_000754665.1 Bison bison bison
GCATCTTGACCAAAAGGGGTAATTTCCACATTTTTTTCTTGATATAACATTATTCATAGTCCAGTTTCAACCAAGTTAATAAACTCACGGAAACAGGTTTGTTATATCTATTTTACCATTTATGAAAAGCACCTTATGTGGAGCAAAGGAAAAGCTCCTATGGGAATGTATGTTGATGCAGCCACTTTGGAAAACGTATGGAGGCGCCTCAAAAAACTAAAAATAGAGTTGCCATAAGGTCTAACAATCCCATTCCTGGGTATATATCCAGATAAAACTGCAATTCAAAAATATATATGCACTCCTATGTCCACTGCAGTGCTATTTACAATAGCCAAGGCATGGAAACAACCTGAATGCCCGTCAGTGAATAGGCATACATATAAACAGTGAAACACTGCTGCTGCTGCTGCTAAGTCGCTTCAGTCGTGT
>NW_011495049.1:612545-616889 GCF_000754665.1 Bison bison bison
GGCAAGAACACTGGAGTGGGTTGCCATTTCCTTCTCCAATGCAAGAAAGTGAAAAGTGAAAGTGAAGTTGCTCAGTCGTGTCTGACTCCTAGCGACGCCATGGACTGCAGCCTACCAGGCCCCTCCAACCATGGGATTTTCCAGGCAAGAATACTGGAGTGGGGTGCCATACTCAGCCATAAAAAAGAAAGCACTACAGCCCTTTGCAGCAACACGATGCCACTTTCAGCAGCACAGATGGACTTAGAGACTATCATACTAAGTCAGAAAGAGAAAGACAAACACCATATGATATCACTTATACATAAAATATAAAATATGAAAGAAATGAACCTATCTATGAAACAGAAACAGACTCACAGACATAGAGAACAGGCTTGTGGTTGTCAAGGAGGAGGAATGGGAAAAAGAAGGATTGGGAGTTTGGGGTTTAGCAGATGCAAGCCATTATATATCAGGGAATGTTTAACAGGAGGATTCCTACATGCTGTTTCTCATAAATTCTCTGTTCCTTATCAGGTCCTATTCTGAGATCGAGTAGAGCTGCACACAGCTCTCAGGACTGAGATCATGAGAAATGGTATCTGCTTGGATTCCTTTCAGTAACTCCCTTCAGTGATTCTTTTCAGCATCAACGACCTGGTATGTATTAGACTGTCCATATTGTGGCTATTGATAAAATTTCATCCTGTGTAATAGCTGAGTAATCATCTTACTAAAGATATATAAGCCTGCATTTCTGGTAATAAAATACCTTTGCTCCATCAGAGCTTGGGTCCCCCTGTCTGTCTTTCTCTCTTTCTTTCTCTCTCTCTCTCTCCCCCTCCCTCCAGCTCTCTCTTTTACTTTCTTATCGTTGACTCCGGACCACCAGGTTCCAGTCCATTAAAGGACCCCAACAATTATATGTATAGAATGGATAAAGATAAACAAGATTCTACTGTACACAGCACAAGGAACTATAGTAACTATCCTGTGATAAACCATAATGGAAAAGACTATAAAAATAATGTGTGTGTGTGTGTATATATATATATATATATATCTCCATATCTATCTATATCTACCTATCTATATCTATATATATATATAACTTAATCACTTTGCTATACAGCAAAAAGTAACACAACATGTAAATCAACTATACTTCAATTTTTAAAAAAAGAAAAGCACCTTATAAAACATTTATTGTTTCCTGAAGTAACAAAGTTCTGAGTATTCTCAGCTGGTGGCATTATCTAGCACATATCTGCCATAAACAGACAGAAAGCCTTGGAGTATTGCTTCTTTTCTGAAGCACACAGCTAAGTGGTGGCTAAAAGTTCCAAGAGTTAGCCTCCTGACTTTCTGATTTGTTTGGGTAGGAAACTTTCCAATACTAGCAATTAGCACCCCCTTAGACATCTGTTTCCCTGGGGAAAGAAATAAATAAGCCACAGAAAGATTAAATCTAATTATTATGATTTCCATTTCGAGGGCAATGCCTTTTCATAAATAATTATGTCTTAGTGCAAAACTGGCAAATTTTAAGCATTGGCCCTATCATTCATAAATAATGAGTAGATTTATAACCCTCAAAATCATTAGCTATGGAAGGCTAATGAGGACTTTAACCAAAAACACCACTATGTGAATTCCTCACTGAGGTAACCATAGAATCCTGACTTTGAAAACACCCACTTCTTACCAAGTGAACCTCACATCCAGACCCCAGGGTAAAAGTGAAGTAGTGACTACAACTATGGGAAAAAGGAGTTTACGGTTCCTTAAGAAAACCTGCCTGCCAATGCAGGAGACATAAGAGAGGCAGGTTTGATCCCTGAATCGAGAAGATCCTCCGGAAGAGGGTATGACAACCCACTCCAGTACTCTTGCCTGGAGAATCCCATGGGCAAAGGAGTCTGGCAAGCTATTGTCCATTGGGTTGCAAAGAGTTGGACATGACTGAAGCAGCTTAGCACACAGGCATGCAAGAAGTGACCCTCAGATAAAGGCAGGTTTCTGCATTCCTAAAGATGTATATATATAAAAGCATGTGTGAATGGAAATCATGACAGAATAAAATACTAGAAAGGGCACTGGATAGGCATGAGAAAGACCTCAGGCCCAGTGCTGGCAGAACTACTGCCCCCTCTCTTAGCTTCATTTCCTCTCATTTAATATGGGAACACTGAAATAAATACACTCTAAAATCCATTTACAACCACCTTATACAAAGGGAAAGAATTAAGGTAAAGGCA
Source organism: Bison bison bison (assembly GCF_000754665.1). Taxonomy (NCBI): domain Eukaryota; kingdom Metazoa; phylum Chordata; class Mammalia; order Artiodactyla; family Bovidae; genus Bison; species Bison bison. The sequence goes on from NW_011495049.1 coordinate 614,786, forward strand.
TATTTTGTACCCCCACCCCAGTTTATAAGATATTTATTTTATTAATTTTATTTTACTTCATACACACTCCACTTACATGCACCAGGCACCATTCTAAACTCTTTACAAACATCATCTCATTTAATCATCACAGAAATGCCTAAAACAGGGAGTATGATCAATCCTACCTTAAAGACGAGAAAACTGGAATATGGAAAAAGGTTAAATAGTAACCCAGCTAGTGGTTCTCAATCCATGTGCCACAGCACGCTGGGGTGCCACAGGTTCCATACAACCAAATGCTGATCAAGGCAGTAATTTAATTACATGTGATACGTACTTTTACTGAAATGTTTGTCAGAAGTAGTTATCTCAGTATCTTCTTTGATACAGACAATTTTCATTTTTTAAAGATAACTATCAGTACTGGAAATTTTATTTTTTTATATATTTTTTTGCTTTGTAATTTTCCACTTCTTGCCACTAAGTATAAATTCCAGAAAGAATTCCTCTGTCTTGTCCAGTATTCTATCTCCAGAACTTAAGAATAAGTGAATGAATGAGAATCTCCTGTCTCAGTGATTTAATAGTAGATTAAACATATTATGATAAAGAAAGTTTGGAAATAATATGAATAACACTGTCAAAATATCTATATTATGGAAAGTCATAAAAACTCAAGCCACATCTCAAAGCAATCTACATATATGAATTAACTCTTATCAACCCTACCATTAATCATCTTCACTAATCAGAATTTACATACTTGAACACCTTATTACTCTGATAAAATGTTATTTGCTATATTGCTTACCGTGTTTGACTACCCCATGTCAAATCTACCCCTGATCATTCCTCTAAGCTAACTATGATAAGCTCATTCTTTTTTCAATAATTGGCCCAAGAACAGACTTGTACACAGTGCTCTTCATACATGACAAGGAATTTGTTGGATGAGACTCTACGAAATACCTCCTCTTTTTTACTGACCACATAAAAAGATACACTGTATCTTCTTATGCTATCTAGATGTGGTAGAATTGCTGCCACCATTTTGCAATGGGATTACAGAGACAGAAAAGATGGAAAGAAAGGAATCCTGGATGATAACTGAGCCTCTGAACAAACATCCCCTGCAGACTACCTTACCTCAGGATTTCTAGTTATGACAGGTAAGGAATTTCTTTATGGGTTAAGCAGTTGTAGTTGAGTTTTTTGCATATGCAGCCAAACTTATTCAGACACTTATACAAAAGAATATCCTTTTAATCCCCACTGCTATCCAACATACTCTTTCCTATGACAACAGTTGAGTTCAAATAACTGATACAACTGGTGGTAGGAGAAATAACTCCTTGTTGAGCTGTCCTCTGTAGTTTTCACCATTAACTTTCACTCATGGAGGCAAGAGTCTTCCTCTGATATTGTCCCATCAAACACCAGGGAGTCTTGCTTCCTCTGTTTTCATCAAACCAGTGTTTGTAGATAGTCATTAAATCCTGATACTTTGAATTCTCTTTGACCAACTGATGCAACTCTGATATTTACCAAATCAATATTGTTTCACTCACAATAATAGTGTTGGCATTTGATGTTTGGCTGATAAGATCACAAACTTTATTTGTGTATTGACTATATATTCTACAGTGACTTCTTTGATGTTCTCACCATGTTTTGGTAGCCCTAAATTGGACATGACAAGGAATTAGAGGTGAAAAGGCAAGATGATATTGCACAATTAAGCTGAAAAAAAGAGAAAAGAAGTTAACGAATATTGTCTTTTTATTAAATAAACAGACTGATTTCAATCCAAACAACTTAGTAAAACTTAGCAATACAGCAGAAGCCAAACATTCATTACAAACTTCAAGGCTTTCCACTAATAGTAATTTGTCTCTTTATTTCTTCTTCATAAGAAACTTTTGATTACATGTCAAAGTGTTTCTGACTCTGCCAAGCCTGGCTCCCTGCTAACTCTTGTTACCTCCTAACTATGTCGTTTAACATGCTTTTCTTTTCACTTAAAAAATGTTCTATTATCTCTGCACAAGTCCAGGATATATTCCTCTCTCTGTGGATTGACATATATATACCACCATGTGTAAAACAGCTAGTGGGAAGCTGT
>NW_011495049.1:616989-618014 GCF_000754665.1 Bison bison bison
ATCTGTATGTATATATAGTTAATTCACTTCATTGTCCAGCAGAAAGTAACACAACATTGCAAAGCAGTTATACTACAATAATTTAAAAAAAAAAAAGATGAAAAGAAGGAATGTGAACAATACTGGGATACTGGAAACAAAAATATGTCCAACAAATGAGATTGGCTAACTATGGAATATGTGTATTATGAACTAACATGCAACTAGCAAAGACATTCTGTACAAGAGTACATATAATAGATCAATATGTGAAAAAGAAAGGTGCAAGCATCATAAATTCACCCCTGATAACATTTAATAGGCCCCATAGGCCCTTTCTGTGTATCATCTATTTGTTATATGATGATGATTTGCTCATCCCACTGCCCACCTTGCACAGTTTGGTGAAAGTGACAAACGTTAGTCAAATAATCACATGATATAAAAGACAGTTTACACAGACCTATTACTAAGTGTAATCAGGACACTTGACCCAACTGAAGGTCCAAAGACTAAGCAGAAATTTGAAGGATGGCTTGAGGTTAACTTGGAAAAGAGGGGATGGAAGAATATTTCAGGAAGAAAAAAGAACAAGAGAAAAAGACCTAATGATTTAAAAAAAAAAAAAAGGTGAAGGAGAGGGGGGAAGATACACTGCAGTACAGAAAATAAGACCCGTGGAGTTGAGAGCAAAAGGAGGGGGGAACCAGTGTTACGGCAGGTGGATGTGTGAATCACAATACCGCAAAAGCTAAGGGATTTCTTCACATGGATAAAATGTGTCAAGTACTTCCTGGAGTTGTACAGTATGTAACATACACAGCTATGCACAGCAAGATTGACGCACAGTGTGTGAGGTACACTGTGTTGCAAGATGTTGCTAAAAAAGCACTGGGAGGACCCAGAAGGATGGTATACGGAGGGAGGAGGGAGGAGGGTTCAAGATGGGGAACACATGTATACCTGTGGCGGATTCATTTTGATATTTGGCAAAACTAATACAATTATGTAAAGTTTAAAATAAAATAAAATTAAAAAAAAAGTAA
>NW_011495049.1:618561-665163 GCF_000754665.1 Bison bison bison
GCACATCATTGTGTGAGCAATATATTTAAAATACTTTATAGTTTTTTTGTGCTATACTCAGGCTGTCAATTAATACTCTGTAACTTCCCCTCTGATAATTGTGTGCTCTGCCTTAGAAGGGTTTATCCACTCTACATTTTCTCATGCTCTGCTGCATCACTGGTGTCCTAAATGTGCTGCAAGTCCCTACAAGGGAGAAACCAGTTTCTTCTGGCTTTTTGCAGTCTCCCCCACTGAGCCTATCTCAGAGCCTGTCATTCAGAAGCACTCTATGCGTATTACAAATTGACTTTTTATCTACTTCCACCATTATGCTGGGAACATTCATGAAGGATTGTTCGCGCTCCATCAAGGGAACAGCCAGTGCAGCTTAATTTAGCATATCATAAAGCACTCTGCAAAAACAACAGAGGAAGAGAGAGACTAACAAATCAGGCTTTGGCTGCGGAGAGGACAGGTTTATAATTTGTGATGCGCTCCCAACCACAATTTACTCCCAGGAGGTATGGAATGGTTTACAAACCAATAAATCACCATTCATTCACTGCATCTTTCCCAGCTCAGAGAAGTCTGATAATATACTTCCTTTCATTCAACTCCCCAGTAGAATTTGGTAAATTAGCAGTAAGGTCTGCCCTAACTGCATTTCACATGTAGTTAACTATAATAATGCATATGTTATGCTTCATTTACACAATCCGTTACATCTATTTCCACAGGTTGGTTTTACCTTTTATTATTGGTTTAATGTTATTTCAAGAGCTAAGATGAATGGATGGCTTAGCAAATGCATCCATTGACTCATACAGTTTCTGTTCAGGCCTCCTTGAACTTTTCTGAATTGCTGAAGGACCAAAGGAAGCAATCTCACCCTCCTAATGTGCAGCCTTGCAGTAATCATACTCACTACACACAGCTCCATTTAAAAAAAAAAAAAAAATTCTCCAAGTGCGTTCATTACTAAAATAAACCCAAAGGAAGAATTAGAGATTCTGGGTACCTCAAGATTCTGAAGTGATCCTAGATCAGCAGCATAATACTAGCATTTTCCCTTCTCCTTAATTCTAAAATATTAGCCTCTATACAGCTTAGGATTCTTACAGAACTTAAGGCATGACTCTTCCAAAAGGTGGTTCTTTCTAATGTTTTGTTCTGAGAAACTGGTAAAGTTTTATTGCAGAAAAGGCAGCTCCATAAAAAAATGCAATCAGATGTGTTGCTATTAACTTTCAGGAGACCACACGGAAGAGCTATTCTTAAATTTTTTAGTCTCACAATCCTTCTACACCCTTAGAAATTATTGAAGACACCTAAAGACCTTTGTTTATGTGGATTTTATCTAACTATATTTAGCAGATTTCAAAACAAAATCTTAGAAATTTAAAAATATTTGGTTATTTAATTCATTTAAATAGCAGCTATATAACATGTTCACAAGAACAAGACATTTGTATAAATATTTGGCAAAACTAATACAATATTGTAAAGTTTAAAAATAAAATAAAATTTAAAAAATAAATAAATAAAATATAATTTTAATATAACTTAAACAAAAATGTACCACTAGTTCCCATTTATGCAGAACTTATTGATGTCTGGCCTGATAAAAGACAGCAGAGTTCTGTTTTCTTCTGAATTCAATCTGTTGTGATTTCTTGCATTGGTTAAGGGAGGTGTAGGAAACATAGACTCTCACAGAGAAGAGAGCTGAAAAAACAGGACCTCATTTGAAAAGCAGCTAGTTCTGCTGGCAGATCAACCAACCACCATACTTCAGCATGCAGTGAAAGTACTTTATGTGTACAACTGATTTTGTCACCAAAAATGTTAAAAAGATAGGTGCTCAAGTTGAGATTTATTAAAAATGATGTTTTTATGGTTCCTTATGGAGTTAGACACGACTGAGTGACTGAACTCAACTGAACTGAACTGCACTGATGGATGTGAACTCAGCCTTCTTTTTAATATTTCATTTTTTTAAGCAGCTTTCGGTTCACAGTAAAATTAAGAGAAAGGTGGTGAGACTTCCCATATACTTCCTGCCCTAAGTCATACCTAGGGCTCCCTATCCACCATTCCCTCCCCCATTATCAGCATCCTGCACCAAGTGACACTTTTATTACCATTGATGAATCTATACTGCTACATCATAATGAGTCATACTCGGCATTAATACAATCTGTGAATTTGAACAAATGTATAATAAAACGTATCAATCATTACAGTAACATACAGAATATTTTTGATGCTTTAAATATCCTCTGGGCTACCCTGGTGGCTCAGTTCAGTAGAGTGCAGTCACACAGTCATGTCTGACTCTTTGCAATCCCACGAACTACAGCACACCAGGCCTACCTGTCCATCACCAACTCCCGGAGTCCACCCAAACCCATGTTCATTGACTCGGTGATGTCATCCAACTATTTTATCCTCTGTCTTTCCCTTCTCCTCACGCCTTCAATCTTTCCCAGGATCAGGGTCTTTTCAAATGAGTAGACCCTTCGCATCAGTTCAGTTCAGTTGAGTTCAGTCACTCAGTTGTGCCAGACTCTTTGCGACCCCATGATCCGCAGCACACCAAGCCTCCCGGTCCATCACCAACTCCCGGAGTCCACCCAAACTCATGTCCATTGAGTCAGTGATGCTATCCAAACCTTATCCTCTGTCGTCCCCTTTTCCTCTTGCCCTCAATCTTTCCCAGTATCAGGGTCTTTTCAAATGAGTCAACTCTTCACATCAGGAGACCAAAGTATGGAAGTTTCAGCTTCAACATCAGTCCTTCCAATGAACAACCAGGACTGATCTCCTTTAGAATGGACTGGTTGGATCTCCTTGCAGTCCAAGGGACTCTCAAGAGTCTTCTCCAACACCACAGTTCAAAAGCATCAATTCTTCGGTGCTCAGCTTTCTTTATAGTCCAACTCTCACATCCATACATGACCACTGGAAAAACCATAGCCTTGACTAGATGGACCTTTGTTGACAAAGACTGTGCTTTTTAATATGCTGTCTAGGTTGGTCATAACTTTCCTTCCAAGGAGTAAGCGTCTTTTAATTTCATGGCTGCATTCACCATCTGCAGTGATTTTGGAGCCCAAAAAAATAGTCAGCCACTGTTTCCACTGTTTCCCCATCTATTTGCCATATTAGTTTTCTGAATGTTGAGTTTTAAGCCAACTTTTTCACTCTCCTCTTCACTTTCACCAAGAGGCTCTTGAGTTCTTCTTCACTTTCTGCCATAAGGGTGGTGTCATCTGTATATCTGAGGTTATTGATATTTCTCCCAGCAATCTTGATTCCAGCTTGTACTTCATCCAGCTCAGCGTTTCTCATGATGTACTCTGCATATAAGTTAAATACCCAGTGTGACAATATACAGCTTTGACATATCCCTTTCCCTATTTGGAACCAGTCTGTTTTTCCATGTCCAGTTCTAAATGTTGCTTCCTGATCTGCATACAGATTTCTTAGAAGCAGGTCAGCTGGTTTGGTATTCCAATCTCTTTCAGAATTTTCCAGTTTGTTGTGATCCGCATAGTCAAAGGCTTTGGCATAGTCAATAAAGCAGAAGCAGATGTTTTTCTGGAACTCTCTTGCTTTCTTGATAATCCAACGGATGTTGGCAATTTGATCTCTGGTTCCTCTGCCTTTTCTAAATCCAGCTTGAACATTGGGAAGTTCACGGTTCATGTACTGTTGAAGAATTTTGAGCATTACTTTGCTAGCATGTGAGTTGAGTGTAATTGTGCAGTAGTTTGAGCATTCATTGGCATTGCCTTTCTTTAGGATTAACATGAAAACTGACATTTTCCAGTCCTGTGGCCACTGCAGACTTTTCTAAATTTGCTGGCATATTGAGTGCAGCACTTGCACAGCATCATCTTTTAGGATTTGAAATAGCTCAACTGGAATTCCATCATCTCCACTAGCTTTGTTCATGGTGATGCTTCCTAAGGTCGGCTGGACTCTGCATTCCAGGGTATTTTGCTCTAGGCGAGTGATTACACCATCGTGGTTATGTGGGTCATGAAAATCTTTTTTGTATAGTTTTTCTGTGTATTTTTGCCATCTCTTCTTAATATCTTCTGCTTCTGTTAGGTCCGTACAATTTCTGTCTTTTATTGTGTCCATCTTTGAATGAAATATTCTTTGGTGTCTCTAATTTTCTTGAAGAGACCTCTAGTCTTTCCCATTCTATTGTTTTCCTTTCTTTGCATTGATCACTGAGGAAGGCTTTCTTTTCTCTCCTTGCTATTCTTTGGAACTCTGCATTCAAATGGCTATATCTTTCCTTTTCTCCTTTGCCTTTCACTTCTCTTCTTTTCACAACTATTTGTAAGGCTTCCTCAGACAACCGTTTTGCCTTTTTTGCATTTTTTTCCTTGAGGACTGTCTTGTTCCCTGTCTCCTGTACAATGTCATGAACCTCTGTCCATAGTTCTTCAGGCACTCTATCAGATCTAATCCCTTGAATCTATTTTTCACTTCCACTGTATAACCATAAGGGATTTGATTTAGGTCATACCTGAATGGTCTAGTGGTTTTCCCTACTTTCTTCAATTTAAGTCTAAATTTGGCACTAAGGAATTCATGATATGAGCAACAGTCAGCTCCCATCTTGTTTTGCTGACTGTCTAGAGCTTCTCCATCTTTGGCTGCAAAGAATATAATCAATCTGATTTCAGTGTTGACCATCTGGTGATGTCCATGTGTATACCGAGTCTTCTCTTGTGTTTTTGGAAGAGGGTGTTTGCTATGACCAGTGCATTCTCTTGGCAAAACTCTACTAGCCTTTGCCCTGCTTCTTTCTGTACTCCAAGGCCAAATTTGCCTGTTACCCTTGACTTCCTACTTTTGCATTCCAGTCCCCTATAATGAAAAGGGCATCTTTTCTGGGTGTTAGTTCTAGAAGGTCTTGTAGGTCTTCATAGAACCATTCAGGGCATAGTCTTGGATTACTGTGATAAGAATGGTTTGCCTGTCATTTTTGTGATTGCATCCAAGTACTGCATTTTGAACTCTTTTGTTGACTACGATGGCTAAGGAATTCTTGCCCACAGTAGTAGATACAATGGTCATCTGAGTTAAATTCACCCATTCTAGTCCATTTTAGTTTGCTGATTCCTAAAATGTCATGTTCACTCTTGCCTTCTCATTTGACCACTTCCAATTTGCTTTGATTCATGGACCTAACATTCCAGGTTCCTATGTAATATTGCTCTTTACAGCATCAGACTATACTTCCATCACAAGTCACATCCACGATTAGGTGTTGTTTTTGCTTTGGCTCCATCTCTTCATTCTTTCTGGAGTTATTTCTCCACTGATCTCCAGTAGTATAACTGGGCACCTACCAACCTGTAGAGTTCATCTTTCAGTGTCTTATCTTTTTGCCTTTTCATACTGTTCGTGGGGTTCTCAAGGCAAAAATACTGAAGTGGTTTGCCATTCCCTTCTCCCATGGGCCACGTTTTGTCAGAACTCTCAACCATGATCCATCCATCTTGGGTGGCCCTAAACGGCACGGCTCTTAGTTTCATTGCATTAGACAAGGCTGTGGTCCATGTGATCCAATTGGTTAGTTTTCTCTGATTGTGGTTTTCAGTGGTGGCTTGGGTTTACCACAAGTGGTTCAGTGGTAAAGAATTCACCTGCCAATGTAGAAGACACTGGTTCAGTCCTTGGGTTGGGAAGATCCCCTGAAGAGGAGAATGAAACCGATTCCAGTATTCTTGCATCCATAGTGTCACAAAAGAGTCAGACACAACTTAGTGACTAAAACAACAAATACCTTCTGTGTCCCCCCAATTCCTTCTTCCCTGCACAGTCAGGCTCTGGAAGTCATTGATCTTTTTACTATTTCCATAGTTTGAACTTGTGTTCGTGAGAGATATTGCTCTGCAATTTTCTTTTCTTGTAATGTCTTTCCTGGTTTTGGTATTAGGTAATATGGGTCTCGCTTACTCCTTAGAAGAAAAGTTATGACCAACCTAGATAGCATATTGAAAAGCAGAGACATTATTTTGCCAACAAAGGTCCATCTAGTCAAAAACCACTGGTTTTTTCCAGTGGTCATGTATGGATGTGAGAGTTGGACTGTGAAGAAGGCTGAGTGCTGAAGAATTGATGCTTTTGAACTGTGGTGTTGGAGAAGACTCTTGAAAGTAGCTTGGACTGCAAGGAGATCCAACCAGTCCATTCTGAAGATCAGCCCTGGGATTTCTTTGGAAGGAATGATGCTAAAGTTGAAACTCCAGTACTTTGGCCACCTCATGCACAGAGTTGACTCATTGGAAAAGATTCTGATGCTGGGAGGGATTGGGGGCAGGAGGAGAAGGGGACGACAGAGGATGAGATGTTGAACTGGATGGCATCACTGACTCGATGGACATGAGTCTGAGTGAACTCTGGGAGTTGGTGATGGACAGGGAGGCCTGGCATGCTGCGATTCATGGGGTCACAAAGAGTCGGACACGACTGAGCGACTGAACTGAACTGAACTGAATATGGGTCTCAAAGAACAAGTTAAGAAATATAGCACCTGCTCCATCCTCTAATACTGGTATCATTTTTTCCTTAAATGTTTAGTAGAATTCACCAATAAACCCATGAAAGGTTGTTGCTGAAGCACGAAAGACGCTGGGATTCTTGGCCTTTGGAGGAGAAGAATTCAATCTGGGGCCTGTGATGAGCCTTGATCACTTGGAGCTTTTGTGTAATAAAGTTTTATTAAAGTATAAAAGAGATAGAGAAAGATTCTGACATAGAAATCAGAAGCGGCCAGAAAGAATAACCCCCTTGCTAGTCTTTAGCCGGATGTTATATAGCAGACCAGCAATCTGCTAATTAAAGAAAGGACATGTCTCAAAACTCAAGAGAATGGCACTAGGCCCCTCACCCACAACATGCATTGAGATAATCTTGGCACCAGGTGAGTCATCCTGGGCCATAAAACGATTGACATGAATCTTGAAGAAAAGGCAGATTTCCAAGCAAATATATAGTTTGATTAACATAGACAGTCCTGGGTGTTCTTTGGAAGGAATGATGCTAAAGTTGAAACTCCAGTACTTTGGCCACCTCGTGCAAAGAGTTGACTCACTGGAAAAGACTCTGATGCTGGGAGGGATTGGGGGCAGGAGGAAAAGGGGACAACAGAGGATGAGATGGCTGGATGGCATCACTGACTCGATGGACATGAGTTTGAGTGAACTCCGGGAGTTGGTGATGGACAGGGAGGCCTGGCGTGCTGCGATTCATGGGGTCGCAAAGACTCAGATACTACTGAGCGACTGAACTGAACTGAACTGAACTGAGAACATGTATGAGTATAGCACACTGCTTTGTCAAGTCCGTTCTGAGCCTTTAGGCTGAAGTGACTTGAAGACAGTCTAGGGTAAATGCATAGTACATTAACATAGCTTAAGACAAACATTTCCATAAGAAACATGCATTGGTTGGCTCAAGATCTGAGAAATGTTAAGTTCAGGTGGAACCAGGTGTGATTATGGCAACACAGAATTTTAAGACAAACCTCTTTTTAAATGTGTATAGAGAAGGGGAAAAAAATATAACACTAATTTGTTTCCTCCTGCTGCTTAAGAGAGAGATAAAAAATGTCTACACTTATAGCCTACTTCCTCCATTTGGAGATCCTGGCCTTCCTGCCTGTTACCCTCTCACCCATCTGCGCCTAGTGTTATTTTGGAAGGTTATTAATTATTGATTTAATTTCCTTAATAGATATACATTTAGTTTGCCTATTTTGTCTTTTGTGAGTTTTGGCAAATTATGTTTTTCTAAGAATTGGTTCATTCTATCTAGGCTATCCAAATGTGAGAAAAGAGTTCATAGAATTCATTTAAATATCCTTTTAATGTTCGTAAGATCTGAAGAAATGTTCCTACTTTCATTTCTGTTTTAGTAATTGGTATCATCTCTCTCTTTTTTTCTTAGTTAGCCTGGCAGAAAGTTAATCAATGTTGTTGGTCTTTTTGAAAAACAAGCTTTTGGTTTTATTTATTTTCTATATTCATTTTCTGTGTTCAATTTTATTCATTTCTGTTCAAACACTTATTTCCTTATATCTGCTTATTCTAGATTTGATTTATTCTTCTTCTAGTGTACTAAGGCGGAGAAGGCGATGGCACCCGACTCCAGTACTCCTGCCTGGAAAATCCCATGGACGGAGGAGCCTGGAAAGCTGCAGTCCATGGGGTCGCTAAGGATCGGACACGACTGAGCAACTTCACTTTCACTTTTCACTTTCATGCATTGGAGAAGGAAATGGCAACCCACTCCAGTGTTCTTGCCTGGAGAATCCCAGGGACGGGGGAGCCTGGTGGGCTACCGTCTATGGGGTCACAGAGTCGGACACGACTGAAGCGACTTAGCAGCAGCAGCAGCAGTGTTCTAAGGTAGAATATTAGATTATTGATTCTACAAGATTTTTCTTCTTTTATAATATATGCATCCAATTGTGTAAATTCTCTCTCAGCACTGCTTTCACTGCATCACACAAAGTTTGATAAGGTTTGTTTTCATTTTCATTTAGTTAAAAATATTACTTTTCTTGAAATTTCTTCTTTGAGATTCATGTGTTATTTAGAACTGTTTAATCTTCATGTATTTAAAAAATTTCCAGTTATCTTTCAGTCACTGATTATGAATTTAGTTCCATTATAGTTTGAAACCTGATACTTCATAGTTTCTATTCTTTTAAATCTATTAAAGTGTGATTTATGGCACAGAATTTCATTTATTTGGATAAATATCCGATATGATTTTGAGTAGTATGTGTACTCTGCTGTTCCTGGACAAAGTACTGTATAGATGTCATTTGTATCCATTTGACTGCTGGTGTTAAGTTCAATTATGTCCTTACTGATTTTCTGACTGCTGAATCTTTCCATTTATGGTAGAAGAGTGTTGAAGTCTTCAACTACAGAAGTGTACTCATCTATATATATCCTTACAATTTGATTACTTATGGTCTCATGTACTTTGATGATCTGTTGTTAATTGCATCTGCATTAAAGATTGCTATGTTTTATTGGAGAATTAATCACTTTATAATTATACAATGCCCTTCTTTATCCCTGATAACTTTCCTTGCTTAGAAGTCTTTTCTTTCTGGAATTAATAAGGGCACATTTTCGAGATAATGTGGGTTCAGTTACAGTCTACCACAATAAAGTAAGTTACATGAATTTTTTTGGTTTCCAAGTATGTATAAAAAGTATCCTTACACTATACTGTACTCTATTAGTATGCAATAGCATTATGACTTTTAAAAGTACATATATTACTTTGAGAAGGAAATGGAAACCCACTCCAGTACTCTTGCCTGGAAAATTTCATGGACAGAGGAGCCTTGTAGGCTATGGCCCATGGGGTCGCAAAGAGTCGGACCCGACTGAGCGACTTCACTGACTCACTCATATTACTTTAAAATACTTTATTGCTAAAAAAAATTGCTAACCATGATCTGACAGTGCAGGGTTTCCACAATACTTCAAATTGTAAAAAACAAAAAGCAAACAAACAAACAAAATGCAATGTCTGTCAGGTGCAATAAAGCAAGGTGCAAAAGAACAACGTGTGCCTGTGTAGTTACTCCTACTATGTTTCAATTAGTGTTGGCATATTATAATCTTCTCCATATACTTGCTTTTAATGTTTATATGCCTTTATATTTATAGTTTTGTGGGTTTCTCGTAGGTAGTATACAGTTGGGTCTTATTTTTTGATCAACGGATAATCTTTTTATTAGTACATGTAGATCATTGATGTTCAAAGTGACTACTGATACATTAATAGTTGGATTAACACCTACCATACTTTGTTATTACTGTCTGGTTGTTGCCCTTGCTCTTTGTTCTTATTTTTGTCTTTCACTCTTTTCCTACCTTTTGTATTGTTAATTGACAATTATGGTTTAATTTTCTCTCTTTTCTTAGCATATCAATTATACTTTTTTCCTATGTCTAATGTTTCCCCTAAAGTTTGCAGCATAGATTTACCATCAGTCCAAACCCACTTTCAAATAACACTATACCACTTCACAGGTAATAATTATTAATTATAATACCAAAATTAATCTATTTATCCCTCTTGTCCCTTATATCACTGCTGTCATGTGTCTTTCCTCTGGTTTCTTTAGGGATTTTCTATTTATCTTTGATTTTCTGTAGTTTGATAATGATATGTCTATGTGTTCATTTGTTTTGAGGGTGGCATGTATGTACTTGATGTTATCTGAGCTTCCTGGATATGTTGTTTGATCTCGGATATTAATTTGGAAAATTTCTCAGTCATTATTGCTTCAAATATTTCTATTTCTTCCTCTTTTTCTGGTATTCTCATTACACAAATGTTAAAACATTTGTAGTTGTCTCACGGTATTTGAATATTCTATTCTACTTTTTTCAATATTTATTTCCTTTGCTTTTCAGTTTGCAAAGTTTCTAATGATATATCCTGAAGCTCAGTGATTCTTTTTTTAGCTGTGCCCAGTCTATGAATAAACTCATCAAAAGCATTCTTTATAATATGATATTTTAGATCTCTAGCATTTCTTTTGGGTTATTTCTTAGGATTTCCACCTCTCTGCTTATACTTCATCTGTTCTTATGTATCACCTACTTTATCCATTAGAGGCCTTAGCATGTTAAGCACAATTGTTTTAAATTCCTGGTCTAGTAATTCCAATATCCCTGCCATATCTGGTTTTGATGCTTGCTCTATCTCCTTAAGTCATGGGTTTTGTCTTTTAGTATACCTTGTAATTATTTTTATTGCTGGCTGGACATACTCTACCAGGTAAAAGGAACTGCTGTAAATAAACCTTTAGTAATATGGCAGTAGGGTGCTGGGGAGGAAAAGAAATCAATGATGTGATGATTAGGTCTCATTCTTTTACTGAGCCTATACTTCTGAAATGTATTACTCAGGTATTTTTTCCTGTTAGGTGGGAAAGGATAACTAGAGTGGGCTGGAATTTGATATTTCCTTTCCTTCATCATGAAAAGCTTGAGGGGCTGGAATTGGGTTTTCCCTTCCCTGGGTTAGCTTCCCTGATAGCTCAGTTGGTAAAGTAACTGCCTGCAATGCATGAGACCACAGTTCAATTCCTGGGTTGGGAAAATCCCCTGGAGAAGGGAATGACTACCCACTCCAGTATTCTTGGACTTCCTTTATGGCTCAGCTGGTAAAGAATCCACCTGCAATGTGGGAGACCTGGGTTCAATCCCTGGGTTGGGAAGATCCCCTGGAGAAGGGAAAGGCTACCCACTCCAGTATTCTGGCCTGGAGAATTCCAAGGACTGTATAGTCCATGGGGTCACAAAGAGTAGGACACGACTGAGCAACTTTCACTTTCACTTTCCCCAGGTCAGTTTGATCTTGTTAAGAGAGCCCTGTGTATTTCAAAATTGTTCTTTTTCCGCTCCTGCCTGAAGCATGTGGGTTCCCCTGGAATTTTTTTCCCACACTTTCAGAGTGATCCATACTGCTAAGTAGCTTCAGTCATGTCCAACTTTTTGTGACCCAGTGGACTGTAGCCTGCCAGGTTCCTCTGTCCATGGAATTTCCCAGGCAAGAATACTGGAGGGGGTTTCCATTTCTTTCACCAGGAGACCTTCCTGACCAGGGATTGAACTAGCATCTCTTGCACCTTTTGCATTGGCAGGTGAGTTCTTCACCACTAGCACTACCTGGGAACCCCTGGTCCACACTGAGCCTCTAGCAACTCATCAGTTACAGTTCAGGTTTTCCTACCCCAGTTCTAATCTCTGATCTTGAGCCTCTCCTCCAGTAAGCTGTGACTCTTTGTATTTGTCTGTCTCTCCATCCTTGGGGCCAGTAATTTGTCCTGTGTTCTCCCCTGTCTTAGAGATCCAAGAAGGGCTGCAGATATTTTACTTTGCTGATCTTTTTGCTTGTTGTTAAGATGAGTTGTGACTTATGTGTGGACTTATATGTGGAACCAGAAGCCTTTTTTTTTTTTAAGCCATGAGTGCTTTGTAAAGAATATAACAACTGCTAGTACAGTTTGCCGCCACTGAATTGATTTGTACTAAGGCAGCAGCAATTTTATCTACGATTGCTTTTTGTATAATTACGGCAAATTTCAAACACTAAAAGAGCTTATAATGTCTTAGTGTTATTACAAAAATGTTTTTGAGCTTGTGGATCCCTGAAAGAATCTCAGAATTCCCTAGGGGTCCTTAGATTCCACTCTGAGGACCACTGTCTTTAAATTTAATACATATAAAAGCTCTTTTTTGTATTAAAATTACACATAAAAATGGAATGGTTAATGATCTATATCTCTTTGGCTCTACAAATATCTTTGCTAAACAGCTTTCTTTCCTCTAAGAGCAAAAATCACCCTTCAGGACACCTACCTCTTCCAACACTAGTTACCTTTTGTTATCACATAAATGACACTGAAAGTAATCAGCACAATTGCCTAATCTGGGCTTCTGCTTAGCAGCTCAGTCTTGTCCAACTCTTTGTGACCCCATGGACTGTAGCCCACCAGGCTCTTGTGTCCATGGGGATTCTCCAAGCAAGAATACAGGAGTGGGTTGTGATTTCCTACTCCAAATCTGGGTGTCTGCACATGATGAAATTGATGCCAAGACAGGAAAACCCACTACTGTAGGGCTGTTATTTTAAATCTGATTTCCAGCCCAAATCATGTTTTTATTTTTGTGTATATGGCTTTATTCAACCATTTAATTCTCTCTCTATTACATTTATTTTCTCTTTCCCTGTTTTCCTTCTTTTAATCAGACACACTCCTAATCATACATAGTAATGTTTCTCATTTATGTTTTGCTAGTTCAAGCTAAAAAATCTTTTAAATATCATCTCTGGGTGATTTGACTACATTTAGAAGCTGTGTTAAAGCCCAAAGCAATTAAAAATGGTGTAGTATAAATCTCTGAATGATAAAGTTTACAGAGAAAACAGAATGCATATAACTTCTAATTATCTTTGCATGAATTTGAAATCTTTCTGGAGGACAAAATATTGTTTAAACATAAATAATTGCAGTAAAAAAGAAATGAGTTCACCCTCGAATGTTGTCTCTGAAGATAGTGGTTACACCACCCTTCAGTGGCTGTAACCTTACCTAAATTAAACATAATGAGTAAGAAGCTATTAAAAAGGAAAGCAGAAAGTGTAAGAGGAGAAAAATGCAATCGATATTTTCAGTCCTAAATTGCAAGTTTACTAATCTAGCTGCAGCATAATGCAGATGTTTCTTGATCCACCATAAGTGAACCTCAGCAAATTTCTTCCTACTCAGAATAAAATTATTAACCTAATCCAAAAAAGATGATGTGAAATGATGTGAGCATCAAGCACTGTAACAACTCTGAAAATGTTCCCAACCAAAATCTATGATGCCTTTGCTATTAAAACGTGGTTGATAATTCTCATGTCAGTTATTTAAGGGCTATTTAGGTCTTGTTAATTGAATTTAAAAGGAGACTTTATCACAGACACTCTTGGCTTGAATATTTTTCTCAAAATAAATTGTTAAAGGGCCTTTCTATGTCTAATGTATGGAACAAGCTATAGGCTTGTATTTAAAATATAAATATATTTAAAATGAGGGGCCATGTTGCTTTTAAAATCTCAATATGATGATCTGGGTGCAAATGATTCTACCAGAAGTCAATATTGCAAAGCTGAATTCTCTTATAAAGCTAAAAATGTAGGTTTTACATACTTATTTTTGAGAATTATACCTTAGTTCTTTCTAGGTTTTCTGAAATACAGATCTAAAGATGACTCTAGGTTAACCAACTGAGCATATCACCTAACAAACAGCTCTGCCTTGTAACAGGCAAACAAGGTAAGCTGCACACTTGCTGTCAATCTTTCACAGTCTATTATGGTTCAAATTTAGTGAGAACAGAGCTATAGATTTCTGATTGTTCTGTTAGAATGGCACATTAACAAGGCATCCATTGCTTAAATTTAATTTATTGTCCAGTATTCAGATTTTAGTCATAAAAAACTGTTACAAATTAGAATTCATTTTTATACCATCTGTTATAAATCACAGTGTTAGTCACTCAGTTGCGTCTGACTCTTTAAGACCACATGGACTGTAGGCCCCCAGACTCCTCTGCCCATGGAATTCTCCAGGCAAGAATACTGGTTGCCATTCCCTTCTCCAGGGGATCATCCTGATCCAGGGGTCAAACTTGGGTCTCCTGCATTGCAGGCAGATTTTTTACCATCTGAGCCACAAGGAAAGCCCAAAGTGAAAGTCATTCAATCATGCCTGACTCTTTGTGACTCCAAGGACTATAACCCACTAGGCTCCTCTGTCCATGGGATTCTCCACACAGGAATATTGGAGTGGGTAGCCATTCCCTTCTCTAGGAGGATCTTCCCAATCCAGGGATCCAACCCAGATCTCCTGCATTGCAGGCAGATTCGCTACCATTTGAGCCTGTTACAAATCATGAGATTATCTAAAATTTCAGCATATTTCTAAAGCATGGGTTCAAATACTTTTAGTGACATTGTCCTCTGATCCAACAACTTTATATACACTACATGTCTAAAACTTAACATTCTATAATTTACGAGGAAAAACTGAAACAGTGAATGTCAGCCTTGAGGGACTCTCAGCACATTAGTGTCACTTCAAGGCACTAAAACTAGACCTGAAATCTTTTCCTCCTATGGATAATGGCTGAACAGCTTTGAGTCAAATGTTAGAGGGACTGCTGATGATTAATTCTTCCAGCTAGTTTTATTTCATTCCTTTTTTAACTGCGGATGGAACAGAACACTAGCAGGCGATTGCCAGTGAGCCATGGTAAGAGATCAAGCAATGCCAAGTTTGATGTTTCTGTATGCAAAATGATCACTCCAAATCCAAGAGAAGAGCTGACCAAAACTAATATCAATGTTTGAACATTCAGTTTTGTGAGTGCAAACTGAGAACATCATCCTAGAAACACTATTCCACTCTCAGCTATAAACTTGGGTGAAATTAAAAGTGGAAAAGATAAAACATGATGATTTACCTCTATTTCACCAAGAGAAAATCATCTTTGGTTCAACTGTCACCCAAAGTGACAAAAGTGAGAGTATTTTGAGGTGAAACTGGCTCAAAGAAACATAAAAGTGAAAGGAAGAAGAGGAGTTTAACTTTATATTCCATGTCCTAGATACATTCCAGAACATAAAGAGACTAGGAATAATAACAAGAGTCATATGTATTGAGCATTTGCTATAAGCATGAGTCTGTCCTTCATGTGCCTAAATGAAATGAAAGCAAGGCAGATATTAAAATGTTAAGGGAAAGAAAAGAATAAACACAGAGATGTAAGAATCCAATAATAAGAATCCAATAATAAAAATCACTAGAGACAAAGTGCACTGTTTAACTCTATAATATTCCAAACTGAGACTTCACTTCATGGGATACTTAACCAAATTGCCGTCCTATGAAGGAATCAGAATTTTTATTTCTCTCTCTCTCTCTTTCTCTCTCTCTCTCTCTCTCTATATATATATATATATATATACACAAACACATACACATATATAATGTATGTTTTATGTTAAATAAGTTTATATAGAGAGATATATAGATATATAAGATATAAAAGACATCAGTTCAGTTCAGTTCAGTCGCTCAGTCATGTCCGACTCTTTGCGATCCCATGGACTGCAGCACGCCAGGCCTCCCTGTCCATCACCAACTCCCAGAGTTTACTCGGACTCATATCCATTGAATCGGTGATGCCATCCAACCATCTCATCCTCTGTCGTCTCTTTCTCCTCCCACCTTCAATCTTTCCCAGCATCAGGGTCTTTTCAAATGAGTCAGCTCTCCACATCAGGTGACCAAAGTATTGGAGTTTCAGCTTCAACATCAGTCCTTCCAATGAACACCTTGGACTGATCTCCTTTAGGATGGACTGGTTGGATATCCTTGCAGTCCAAGGGACTCTCAAGAGTCTTCTCCAATACCACAGTTCAAAACCAACAATTCTTCAGCATTCAGCTTTCTTTATAGTCCAACTCTCACATCCATACATGACTACTATACATACAAATAAATATGTGCATATTGATATAGCAACAAATAGATAACCGTAGATACCATTCACGTATATATTGCATAGAGACAGATAGACAGATACAGAAGAGACAAACAGAAGAAAATAGAATAGTTAAGATTTTGTAAATCTTAAACTCATCCCACAGTTCCATGGCCTGAGTCAGGGGAAAAGAAACTGGGCCACAGTTCCTTTTCATTAAAATTGCATTTGAACTATCATATTTGGCCTAACTGTGATTACCTTCTTTTCTCAAATGAATTTGGTCCATGTGAAAAAAATGTGGATTGTCAGTACTGGATCACAAGCTTAAGCCCACCCTGAGCACAATTTTAAAGATATAACATGCTTTCACAAATATAAAAATAAAACAAACAGAAGAGTGGCAAGGCGGGGAATGTGGTGATGTCTCTGTTACATTAACACTGGGGTTCATCATTAATGAATGTACATAGATTAAAAATGGGGCTATAGGGCACAAGACTGACCAGAGGCATCATGTTTAAGCAAACAAAACCAGGCCCAAGTTACAACAAAATTGCAGAAGCAAAGTTGTATTTTTACCTCCAAATATCTGCATTATATTTTATGATACATTTTAAATCATAGAAACACGTGCATACTCTAAATGCTATGTTAAGGTGCTTTGATTCTAATATTTTTTGTATATTTATAGTTTTATATCTATCAGGGGTGTGTGAGTGTGTGTTAGTCGCCCAGTCGTGTCCAGCTCTTCTGCAACCCCATGGACTGTAGCCTGCCAGCCTTCTCTGGCCATGGGATTCTCCAAGCAAGAATACTGGAGTAGGTGCCAGTTCTTTCTACAGAGGATCTTCCTGACACAGGGCTCAAACCTGAGTCTCCTGCATTGCAGGCAGATTCTTTACCACTGAGCCACCAGGGAAGCCTGATGTACAATGAAGTAAATCAGCTGTATGTATACATATATCCCCTCTTTGTTGGACCTCCCTTCCTCCACCTGATTTCACTCATCTAGGTCATCACAGAGAACCGAGCTGAACTTACTGTACTGAGAACTGATACAGTATGAAGGAAGAACATTCACAATTATTTGAAAGGACTATTAAAATACCTCTCCATATTTCAACTATTAAAAACAAAATATAAACTCATATCACTTTGACAGAAAACAAGTATAAATGAACTGGAACTCATTTAATTGTCTGAGTCTTGTAAGACTTAGAAAGTCCTTGAAATAAGAAGAAAAGACATCTCTGACAGATGTTTAAACTAAAGTAGAAGGACCATGAAGACCCACTCAACTCTCATATCCACTAAACCTCTGACTATTAAATTGCACCCATAACCTCAGTGAGTCTAATATAAGTATTCTGCTCTTCCTGGTTGGTAAAGTAGATATGTAAATCCCCAGCTTGCTTGGAATAATTTTAAGCTAAAAATAACTACAGGTATAAAAGTAATTATATGTGTGGTGGTCTAGTGTTCCATTGTAAGTACTTGTGGGGAGATTTTTTGTTCTATTTTAACATATGTTCAAATTCATCAGAAAATTATAATACTTAAAAAGTTATATTTAAAATCAAATCTATTTACTTCCAATAATGTTAATATTTGAGATCAAGAAAATGTATAAGGGAAAATGCACATAGCAAAATATAAAAAACCTTACAAGGACCACCTCCCAAGTAATTTTTCATTTTTATTTGAAATGAGGTATAAGGAGTCTTTTTTCAAAATCTTGCCTCATCATTTGATAACAAAATCCAGAGATTCAAATACACCGTAATCAAACTAAGCAATAAGGAATTTAGTCCATGTTTATAGAATGAAGCATAGTTGATAGAGTGCTGTGATATTAATGGTTTAGACAAATAACATTGCACATAAGAGCAAACTCAGATTGAAGAAATCTTTTTAAATAGCAAAACATTGGAAATGTAGAGAAGTAAAGCTCAATACAAAGAATGACCTTGCCTCCCACTGAGATAATACTGTTATAATAAACATTTTTAACACTCATTATAAACCAAGACCAATTATTTTAACACCTTAAAATTGTTGAATTAATTTGGGAAGATAAGTTATACTTCAAACAAAAATTATTTGTTAAAACAGAAGACAAAAAAAAAAAAAAACAGAAGAAATATTGATCCAAAGTAATGGATTTTGAAAAGTTTAGACAATCTTTTATTGACAAACTGTGGGCTATTTTAGAGATGTTTTCTAAAAGCTAAATTCAGTGACTTATTTTTATAATTTTGCTCTTGTGCCTATCAATAGACTGAAGAAACTGTAACTCAGTAAAATAATTTGTATCCACTTATGTACATTAAATTATATTAGTACCAAATATGTGTCAGGCATTTGAGGTTTCCCTCTGGGATTAAATAATACACACTGCTGCTGCTGCTAAGTAGCTTCAGTTGTGTCCGATTCTGTGGGACCTCATAGACCGCAGCCCACCAGGCTCTGCCATCCCTGGGATTCTCCAGGCAAGAACACTGGAGTGGGTTGCCATTTCCTTCTCCAAGGCGTGGAAGTGAGAAGTGAAAGTGAAGTCGCTCAGCCGTGTCCGACTAGTAGAGACCCCATGGACTGCAGCCCACCAAGCCCCTCCGTCCATGAGATTCTCCAGGCAAGAGCACTGGAGTGGCTTGCCATTGCCTCCTCCAAAATAATACATGATACATGTCTAAATATGCAGGAGTTACTATATTATATTAAAAGTTGAAATAATAGTTAATATTATGCATCAAGTAGAGCATATCCTTATAAGGGTGAAGAGTACAACATACAGCAGAGATGTAACTGTGGTTTATCTATGGGCAGATGACAATAGCAACAAAACACTTCGGGTCAAAATCTCTGGGTATCACAAGTGACATAGAGAGCTGAATAAAAGAAAATTAATAAGAACCAAAACTAAACACAGTACTCTGTAGGGGGAAGCATATTTTCTTTTCAAATATCCATGAAACATTAATCAAATTTTGATCATATATTTGGCCACAAGGAAAAAATTAACTTTTTAAAACTAAAAGCATACAAATGACATTCAATGACTATAAATCTGATTTTAAAAAGCAATAGAAACTAATTTACAAAACAGATAGACTCAGGTACTGAAAACAAATTTATGGTTACCAAAGAGGAAAGGGTGGAGGGAGACATAAATTAAGAGCTTGGATTAACAGATATTTTATATATATATATATATATAAAAATACATAAACAATAAGGACCTCCTGATATATGTAACTGAAACACTTTACTGTACACCTGAAAACTAAAACAATATTATGAATCAACTGCAGTTTAAAAGATCAATAGAAATCAAGGGTAAAAACTGTATCTAGCCCCTCAGATATTTAAAAACACTCTGCTCAACTTCTTTTGAAGGAAGAAGTAAATAAAAATCTCAATTGCTGAAAAAAAATCACCAAGAAAAACCCTTTGTTCCACAATTCATGAAGTGAAATGAAAGTTGCTCAGTCATGTCCAGCTTTCTGCGACACCATGGACTATACAGTCCATGGAATTCTCCAGACCAGAATACTGGAGTGGGAAGCCTTTCCCTTCTCCAGGGGATTTTCTGAACCCAGGGATCGAACCCAGGCCTCCCACATTGCAGGTGGATTCTTTACCAGCTGAGCCACAAGGGAAGCCCAAGAATATTGGAGTGGTTAGCCTATCCTTTCTCCAGGAGATATTCTCGACCCAGGAATTGAACTGGGGTCTTCTGCATTGCAGGTGGATTCTTTACCAACTGAGCTATCAGGGAAGCAATTCATGGGATGTGATCAAAGAACACTAACTTTAAAGGATAAAACAGAATGAGGGCAACCACTGTTTTGTTTTGTTGTTATCATCATCATTATTTAGGAGAGGTCTTCATGTGCTCAGTCATATCTGACTCTGCTACCCCATGAACTGTAGCCCACCAGGCTCCTTGGTCCATGGGATTTCCCATGCAAGAATACTGGAGTGGGCTGCCATTTCCTTCTCCAGGGGATCTTCCCAACCCAGGAATTGAACCTACATCTCCTGTGGCTCCTGCATTGCAAGGAAATATTTTTACCTGCTGAGCCATTGGGGAAGCCCCTTAAGGAGAGCTGTATGTGTGCTTAGTCTGACTCCTTGTGACCTGAAGGACTGTAGCCCACCAGGCCCCTCTGTCCATGGGGATTCTCCAGGCAAGAATACTGGAGTGGGGTTGCCAGTCCCTCCTCTAGGAGATCTTCCCAAACCAGGGACTGACCCCAGGTCTCCCACATTGCAGGCAGATTCTTTACCATCTGAATCACCAGGGAAGCCAGGGCAGATGGTCAAGCAGAACCAGTAAGCCAAGCTGACAGAAAGCACAGAGAAGTGGTCTAGGAAGACTGGTCATTATCTTGTCACCATTTTAACAGTGATGAGAAGGTGTGCTCT
Source organism: Bison bison bison (assembly GCF_000754665.1). Taxonomy (NCBI): domain Eukaryota; kingdom Metazoa; phylum Chordata; class Mammalia; order Artiodactyla; family Bovidae; genus Bison; species Bison bison. The sequence continues at coordinate 639,075 of NW_011495049.1, forward strand.
GGACTCAGTGCCTGGAGTCAGATTCTTTTTCTCCGATGTTCTAATTGAGAGACCATGGGCAAATTTCCCCATCTTGCAAAGGGGAAGAATAAATACTTTCATGAGGTTTTCACAAAGAGTAAATAAGTATTCAAGGCTATACTAGTGCCCAGCAAAAAGTGAATTCTCAATAAACATTTGCAAAATTCTAGTGGCGAGAATCCAAAAATAAGAGGGAAAAAACTATCAAATAATATAATACAAAAAGTCAGAGGGCCTAAGACTTGAGAGGATATCATTAGATTTGACTAGCCAACTGATTGCCATTTGAAATTACAAGAATGCAGTTAGAAAAGAGCAAGGAAGTTAAAGGTGATAGCCTGCAGGAGCTTATTTTGTGCCCCTGTAACATTTTGGGGAAAAAAATCACCCAGGATGTCCAATATGCATTTCTTAAAGATTTAGTATACGTGAGTCACTTTGCAAAGCTATTTCAGTATGGAAAGAAACAGATCATTCCATTGGCTTTCTCTCTTATATCCTCTGCGGCAACCTAAAACCCCATGGGCATGACTTAAGGCAATGGCAATTACTCCACATTCCTTGCTTAGGATAATCATTCCTTAATGTGTTTAACTATCTATTGAGCACCCATGACAGTGCCACCATTTATCTTAAAATTTGGAAATCAACACATATCAGTCTTGGAAGGTAAAACTGATTTTTAAAGATGAACCAAAAATTCAAATATTCATATAAAATATTCTTAAGTGTTGGCGCAAAAATACTGAGCAATACAAATCAGCAAAACAACAGGTTAATTAGGTTTCATGCTTGATCACTGCGACAGTTTAGTTCTTTATTTTCATTTTTTGACAATTTAGTTCTTGATATCCAATCTCTCATCTATTCTCATTTTTAATCTCTTTCAATGTTTCCTGTAAAATTCATGTCTTTTTTCCTTTCTTTTTGGGAAAAAAAAAAGAAGTCTCTGAAGTACAAGAGATTCAGAAATAAAGGAAGTCAGGGAAGAGAACTGCATGCCCCTAGGGAATTTATTTCCTGTCCTTGGGTCATCCCATTTTATTTTCTTCTAGTTCTGAAAACACCATGCTGACCGGATTTTTGATTAAAAGTGGATTTGGGCTGAGCAGAAAGTTAGAGAACTATATATCAAGTGACCAAAATCCTTTTCAGAAATGAAACTAAAGAAATTACACTTTCCTTTTACCTACAATTCTCAGAAAAGCGAAAGTATTTCCTCAGTATTTAGCAATTCCCCAATCTCTTAACTCCAAGAAATCTATCAAAGGCTCTTTTATAATTATGTAATTGAGTAATTATTATATGGCAGGCATTAGGCTAAAGTGAATAACAGCATGAAAAAAGAACTATTATCCGTCCTATTTTCAATTTCGAAATCAGGAACTCAAATATTTACAATAGGTCACATAGTAGTTATAACCAGAGGGGCTGAGATTCAAACCCATAATTATGTGATGTTATGTGATAACATATTCTGTGATATTATAATTATATACTATATTCTGTAAGGACCAAAGAAGATAGCTAGATTGCAAACAATAAAAATAAATGTGGAGTAAAGGACAAAAGAGGAAAAGTAGCACATAGAAAGGGATGCAGTGGGCAATAATAGATATCAAGTCCCAAACCTAGTCTGCTTTTACAGAACGCCACTTAGCATTTCACCCTGCACAGGAAACAGGAGAACTTTCAGAAGGTGCCTCTTAATAAGAATGATCTCTCACCCACCAAGCTGACAATAGAATCTAGAGATACTGAAAAACGCCTGATTGCTCCTGTTTTGTTTTTTTTTTTCCCCCACTCACTGAGTAGGAAAAAAAATGCAGCAGGAAGAAAATGAGAATACGTGTGCCATCTTTTCATCTTTGCTGCAAAACGGGGGAGGGGGGTGGGAGGTGGGGACGGGAGGGAGGGAACATTCATATGTCCATTGCTAACATCCTCATATGTACAAAACAGTTCTGGAATTCTCTTTTTTTGAAGGAATTATAGCATTGTTATTTTTTAATGAAATTCATATCAGAAATCTGTCAGAGAAAAATTTAGACAAAAAGCTGTGTGCCACAGTGAAGGCTGGATGATTAGATAAGGAAATAAGCTACACTATCATTTGTGAAAAAGGGATGAAGAGAGATGCTGACCATTTTTGTAATTATATTTCTTCATATTTGGAAGTAAAGGTATAATCTTTGGATCTTAAAATATAAAAATCAATTAATCAGACTATTTCTTTGGAAATAAATGACATGCTGTGTAAATCAATACCGGAGTTACATGAAAGTCAGGAAATAAAAAGGCCAGAGTGGTTCTCCATGGTTTTGTTAGGCCGCAGCTAGAATATCAATCCATGACTTGCCAAGGTAGTCTAGAATTCAAATGAAAATGTTCATAATAATGGAATCAGCTGTGGAAAGAAGAAGTATCTGATGTCCACAGTATACCCTGTCAGGTGATTCTGCAAAGGGCAAAATGACTGAGGCAAAGATTTCCTGTTCTGCTGGAAAAAAATGCATCTCCAATCATCACAAGTATAATAGCAATTCTTATCTTTGGGCTGTAGAATTCATCTACCACTGAGAAACGACTTTGCCATGTGTTTCTCAGTCTTTTGACAGTTAGCAATATTATGAAGATTGCCAAATGTACAATATATACTGAATTTCAAAATAAGATTTATTTTAAGTCATGTCTTAGGTGCACAAATGCTATACAGAAAATAATTATGTACCTGACAGCAATAATAGAAGTAAAGGAAATGGCTAACCAATTTTGTTATTTATTTACTTCAATATGGGTAATTTAAGAAAGATTTGTAGTCTTATGCCTTCAAATATAATTTCTAATACATACTGCAGTCACATAGGTATAACAGAATCTGACCAAGTACTGTCAACACAAATGACTTTCAGGGACCAGACAGCTATATCAAGAAGTAAAGTGGAGAAAAATTACATGGCCATCTTGGTCTATGTTTTTTTATTAATCTTTTGATAGAGATAGAGAGAAGATAAAAATGTATATAAGTGTGATCATGAATAGCAAATGTTCAGTAGTGTCAGAAACAGAGGAAAGCATTTGGACTGAGGCAAAATGAAGACCCCATATCTCACCAAAGGTGTTCCCAGTCCTATCTTACCATTCCCTTTGAGAATTTAGGTCTAGAGCTGCTCAATATTTTGATTTTTTTTATATTTTTTGAAATTGTTTCTAAAATATCACATTACCCTGTAGCTCAGATGGTAAAGAAATCTGCCTGCAATGCAGGAGACCCAGGTTTGATCCCTGGGTTGGGAAAATCCTCTGGTGAAGAGAATGGCAATCCACTCCAGTATTCTTGTCTGGAGAATTCCATGGACAAAGGAGCCTGGTGGGCTACAATCCATGGGGCTGCAAAGAGTCGGACACAACTGAGTGACTAACACTTCTATTACTAACACAAACAGAATGCCTCTGTGACCTATGTAAAAGTCTTGAGCCTGGTCTAAGTCTGAGGACGAATAGAGTACAGGTAAGACAAAACCATGTAGTTGTATGTGACTTGGTCGAGTTAGGCAACACTCCCACTCTGGCTCTATCTTGATGTCTACTTCCTTCCCGAGTCCTTCTAGGTTGTATGCTCAAGGGGGAGGGGGCAGGAAAAAAGAGGCTGCAAGAAGGTATGCAGAACAGGAACACTGCAAGCAACCCTGTACCCTTGGGTACTGGAGTCATTGCTTTTAACTGGCTTTATGACACTTGTCGGACTCATTTAACATCTCTGTGCCAGCTTTTTCCTCCTTTGAACTGAAGAGAATTAGATTAGATAATGTCTAAAATCTCTTCTACCCAGAAAAATCTAGAAGTAGGCAAACTATTTCACAGCCTCTCTGTGGCAAAGGAAGTTGTTAGTCATAGTGTATCAAGCCTATAATTTATCTTTAAATCTTTTTTAATAATATTTTTCACTGAGGTAATTTTCTTTTTCAATGGTTACCTTTGTTTTTGTACTTTTACAAGTTAAAAAAAATTCTTTCTATGTGTGTGCTTTAGGAACAGGCTAACAGATTTCATCTTATGTATAAAGTCTAATACTGGAGTAGCTTCCCAGAGGACTGTGTTCAAAAGGATTATGGGAGATCTAGAGGTGGTACATAGCATCATAATTGACTAGCAATGTCTGCATAGGTGAGGGAGAATGATTTTTACTTTTTATCAGAATTAGGTTTAGAAACATTGATTCTGAATCCTAAGATTTCAAAATCACCTGAACCTTACATTAAACATCCAAGATGCATGGCTACTTTTATATATATATATATGTCTTGTAGAACTTAAATAAACATTTTTAGCCAAAGTATCAACCTCCCTTTTATTTTTTAGGGGGGTGGGGGAGGGCAGAGGGTAGCACTTTTTTTCAAATTATAAAATACACTATCAAAAATATCATTACTTTAAGTTTTATTTCAAAATCTTGGAAATTCATTGGCAAAATATATAAAGTATACCTTGAACTGAAATTTAAATTAATTCTGCATATCTCACCTATATTCTCAGCTGTTTTTTGGGTTTTTTTCGTCTTTTTTTTTTTTACAAATCAGGAGCATAGTTTATCTTACTCTTCACAACTTAGCTAATTTCAAAGAGAGGAGTGGGACGAAGTATATTTCTTTTCCAACCTCATGGGACTGTAGGCCACCAGTCCACGGGATTCTCCAAGCAAAAATACTGGAGTGGGTTGCCATTTCCTTATCCAGGGGATCTGCCCAACCCAAGGATGAAATCTGAGTCTCCTATTTGGCAGGCAGATTGTTTACCATTGGGTTACCTGGGAAACCCCATGAAGCATATACTAAGCCTGTCAGATTTCAGATTCTCATCAGGTCTTTTATTCAGGCACATGGAACATGGAATCCAATATCACCATCAAGCAAAAAAAGTTGAATGTTTCAGAAATCACAGAATTTTACATGAAAGTAAAATCTTGAAATACTTAAAGGAGGACAGAGACTTATTGCCCAGCAGTTTTAACAGGGACTCACAGCTAAATATTTATTCAAGAAATAATCAAGAAAAGATAATTCTTCCAAATGCTAGGAATTCTAGAAAAACTGAATAAAGTTGTTAAATTTGCTTCATAAAAAATAAATATTTCTATGAATAGTATGATGAAATTCTATTTCTCAAGTAGTTTTTTAAAGTTCTGATTTTTAAATACCCATATGTAGAATATTTTAAAATAATTACAGTTTTATTTTTTGTGCTTACTCCAAAGTAGAATAGACAAGAACTCCCTAATAGAGATCTTATTACTTCCTAGGTGAAGAAATATTAAAAATATTAAATTTATTCTATTAATTTTCAGTAGGTAAATGTGTGCCAATATAGTTTTAAGATCCTGAACACAATTGTTCTCTAAGATGAAACATTATCCCCCCAGTAATCTTCATAAGATAGCATTTTCTAAATTGAAGTAAATTCAAATTACCACTGGCTCTGAATTTCTGAATGAGTAAAGGATAAATTATCATGCAGTCATCTTACCACTCAAGGTCTTATTACTGACAAATACATTTAGAGACAACCACACTGAAAATCCAGATTCTTAAAAAACTTTCCTCACAAAGCTTGCTCAGATGAACATTTCAGATCTCAATTAAATTTCTACCTGATATTCAAACCTGTGTCCTGGGTTTGTTTTTCTCCCAAGAGCCAGGGCGATGGCTTTTCCAATTACAGCCATATTTGAATTTCCCTAAATCTTTAAATAAATGTTTCTTTGGATCCCATGGGAAGAATGTCTGTGTGGATTACACAACATTAACTCTGACACAACAGTCAGGTTAAGAGAATTATAATTCAGAGACAAAGACATCCATTTATTTTTCATGTCTGCTCAAGAAAATCATATTGTTCACAGGGTTCTCAAGGCAAGAATTCTGAAGTGGTTTGCCATGCCCTTCTCCAGTGGACCACATTTTGTCAGGCTGTATATTGTCACCCTGCTTATATAACATATATGCAGAGTACATCATGCGAAATGCAGGGCAGGATGAAGCACAAGCTGGAATCAAGATTGCCAGAAGAACTGTCAATAACCTCAGATATGTAGATGACAACACCCTTATGGCAGAAAGTAAAGAGTAACTAAAGAGCCTCTTGATAAAAGTGAAAGACAAGAGTGAAAAAGCTGACTTTAAACTCAACATTAGAGGATGATGTTTCAGAGACCTAGCCTGCTGTTACCTAGGTCCACTGGTGATACTTTCCTGTTCCTGGCCTCTAAACCTCATCTCTCAGTTCATCGGCCTGTCATCAGCAAGCAGATAGAGTTTGGACTCTATGGAGAAGAAGGACACTAAGAGGTATTTCACACATGGGCTTTGGAAGGAAGGAGATAACTGTCACTATTCACACGGCCTCTCTGACAGTCCATATGGTGTAGTGTGCAAGTATTTTCAGTGAGGGTATTCTATTTACAGAGACCGCCGCAGATATGAACATAGCAAGCCACTGAAACAGGAAGAAGCAACTGCTACAGACCTAACTGCAAAGTCAGCCCTTGCTGCTTCCACGAGTCATCAGTTGGACTGACTGCTGAAATGAACATGGGTGAGGCTGAGTCAAGAAATTCAACGTTTGCAACTGTAGGCGCCAGTTCAGAAGACCAGGTAAATGCCATCGAGTGTGTTCCAGGGCAGCCCTACTGTGGCCAGACTGCCCCTTCCTCCGCTGAAGCCCCCCTGCAGGACTCAGTGACCCAGGAAGGTGCAGAGAAGGAGCCAAGTGTGGTGGAGACCAAGAAGCAGCTCTGCCCCTATGCTGCAGTGGGGGAGTGCCGCTACGGGGAGAACTGCGCGTACCTGCACGGAGACGCGTGTGACATGTGCGGGCTGCAGGTCCTCCATCCTGTGGATGCTGCCCAGAGGTCACAGCATATAAAATCCTGCATCGAGGCCCATGAGAAGGACATGGAGCTCTCGTTCGTGGTGCAGCACAGCAAGGACATGGTGGTCGGCATCTGCACGGAGGTGGTCTACAAGAAAGCCAACCCCAGAGAGCACCATTTCAGGATCCTCTCCAACTGCTGTCTCAAGTGTATTCGCAAGTGGAGGAGTGCTAAGCAACTTGAGAGCAAGATCATAAAGTCCTGTCCAGAATGCCTGATCACATCTAACTTTGTCATTCCAAGTGAGTACTGGGTGGAGGAGAAAGAAGAGAAGCAGAAACTCATTCAGAAATACAAGGAGGCAATGAGCAACAAGGTGTGCAGGTATTTTGATGAAGGCCGTGGGAGCCGCCCATTTGGAGGGAACTGTTTTTACAAGCATGCGTACCCTGATGGCCATAGAAGAGCCACAGAACAGAAAGTGGGAACATCAAGCAGATATCTGGCCCAACGAAGGAACCACTTCTGGAAGCTCATTGAGGAACCAGAGAACAGCAACCCTTTTGACGACAAAGAGGAAGTTGTCACCTTTGAGCTGGCCAAGATGTCACTTATGCTTTTGGCTGCAGGTGGGGACAACGACCTGACAGACTCTGAAGATGAGTGGGACTCGTTTCACGATGAGCTGGAAGATTTTTATGACTTGGATGTATAGCAACTCGGCGGGGCACATGAACTGTGGTCTGCCAAACCTCAGACGGCAGCAGGCCTCGGGACGACAGCTGTACCCCGCCGCTCTCCTAGGCGGGCCTTCAACTCCAGGTGCTGTCCTAATCATTTTTACCCAGGGCCTGTCTTCTCAATCCCTCACCTTTCCCCAAGGAGTATGTTGTTTTCTCTGTTTAAAAAAGTTGCCAAAATAAATCTGAAAGTCACTTTTTCTGTAACATGAATTTAACTATCAGATAGTTCGTGTAGGTTTGTTGCAGTCATGTTTTCCACCAGATCCACACAGTTTGAGGGGAGCGTATCTGGATTTCCAGGCTTCATTTCTGAGGACTCTGGGTTCAGAAGTTACAGCACTGGTCCCTGCTTCGGGGATCCAGGAATCGGGGTGATGGGAGAAGAATCTGAACTGTAACAAGTAGCAGCCTTCTGCTCTAGACTTGAGCAGTGGGTACTTGGTTTCTGGTAAAATCTGCTTTACACCTATGTGTTCCATCTGGTCCCTGGCCTGTCATCCCTGCCTTGTGTACTCATCCTGTAGTTTCGGTCTCTCGTTTTATTGCACACAAGTAATACTACTGGGTAACCAGAACCAGGTGTGAATGTATTTGAGATTTTTACCATCTTTAGCGTGATAGGAAAATTGTGAGCGAACACATATAAAAAGATGAGAGTGGAAGAAAATAATGCAGAGTTGGAAGCTGACTCCCCAAGGCTGATGGACTTGGGACGTGTGAGTGTGAGTGTGTGACAAGCTTCCTATCCTTGCATAGACGCAGTGTTTGTAGCCTTAGCGCAAAAACTCCGTTTAGTGGTTTCAGCCTCATGTGGCAAATAGATCTTAACGGACAAAGCAGTTTATTGGGAGCTGTTAACAGAGCAGTGCTAGCTCTGTCTGTATAAACAGAGAAATGGGCTTAGCCATAGAAGTGCAAACTATCTGGTTATCCCATGTATTAACACAACCTAACTTGGGTCCAGAGTTGCGTTTAACGTTTGATCTCCTGGACTTCTCGGTCCAGGCACTTTCTGACCAATCTTTGTCCTCATTTGAGGCATTTCTTGACAGGTTTTTGCTTCCTTTTTTGTGGGTATTTGCCTCATTCCATCCCCAAGTTTGCAGTTAGATAGTGTGATTCAAAACTATGTTCTAAGGTGTTTCCTGTAGTGGAGTCATTTTTTGGCAGTATAGTAAGTCATGCTTTTCCACTAAAGGGGGAAACAGAGGGTGGTAATCCAGAAGATAAGCAAAAAGCTAACGTTAAAGTGTTAGAAGAATTCTTCGATCGGAAATTTTAGCGTTGTGTTTTGTTGCTCTATTTCCCGAAAATAACTTGGAGGTGCCCCGAGCGTGTCCATCTACTGCTATGATGCCTCAGATATCACTCACTTTCAGAAAAAAACAAAACAGTAATTGTTGCAGAGATCTCTGCATTTTTCAGCTGCCCTTTTGTAAGACTCACTTTTCCAAAATAAAACAATTTTTAAACATCCCCACCCCGCCCCCGGCAAAAAAAAAAAAAAAAAAAACTCAACATTCAAAAAACAAAGATCATGGCATCTGGTCTCATAACTTCATGGCAAATCGACGGGAAAACAATGGAAACAGTGACAGACTATTTTTTGGGCTCCAAAATCACTGTGAATGGTGACTACAGTCATGAAATTAAAAGACACTTGCTCCCTGGAAGAAAAGCTATGACCAACCTAGACAGCATATTAAAAAGCAGAGACATTACTTGGCTGACAAAGGTCCATCTAGTCAAAGTTATAGTTTTTCCAGTAGTCAGGTATGGATGTGAGAGTTGGACCATAAAGAAAGCTAAGAGCCAAAAAACTGATGCTTTTCAACTGTGGTGTTGGAGAAGAGTCCCTTGGACCACAAGGAAATCAAACTAGTCAATCCTAAAGGAAATCAGTCCTGAATATACACTGGAAGGACTGATGCTGAAGCTGAAGTTCAAATACTTTGGCCACCTGATGTGAAGAAACGACTCACTGGAAAAGACCCTGATGCTGGGAAAGATTGAAGGCAGGAGGAGAAGGGGATGACAGAGGATGAGATGGCTGGATGGCATCACTGACTTGATGGACATGAGTTTGAGCAAACTCTGGGAGCTGGTGAAGAACAGAGAAGCCTGGTGTGCTACAGTCCATGTAGCAAAGAGTCACAAAGCGTCAGACAGGACTGAGTAACTGAACTGAACTAAAAGAAAGTCATTCCAGCTATTCTGGGGTGTGGTGTGGTGGGGAATCATGTTTCATTTCTCACTCTGAGCAATTCCCCATTGAAAATAATAGGTCTTCTACCTTTGAGAATCTTCTCACTAAAATTTCAAATATTTTTCCAATTCCCCAGATTTCTCTAAATTGTTATATGGCCTGAAAAAAAATTCAACCTCTAAAACCTCTTTAAGCTAGGAAGTATCAGTATGTTATGCAGGTTTTTTTATCACCACAAGGTAATTATTGTGGTGAAACACCAAGAACAATACCACAGGACTATAGGATTAGTCTTAGCATTAAAAAAAAAACTGCATGCCCTGAAGCATGTCCTTAATTATTCAGAAGACCGAGTAATCATCTACATTGAATTTATCAATAATTAATTATGCCTACCTTAATGCACTTTAACTGAACTTCATTTTTTATAGTGAATCATCCACATTCAACATCATGAAAGTTGAAAGTTTTTAATAAACTTAAATATGATATCAACAGTGAGAGCTCAGGCTCATGTCCTTTTCTGTTTTACACTCTCCTTCTGGGTTGGCTAATCCAGTCCTAAATCTCTGAATACCAGTTGTGTGCTGCTGTTGTCTCTCAAGTTTATTTCTCAAGGTTGGTGCTCTCCACTGGACTCCATATCCACTCATTCAACTGCTAATTTCATCTTTACACTTGGATAGATATCTAATGAACAGTTTAAACTTCATATTTCCAAAAGTCAGTTAATACCTCCAAAAGTCAAATAAACTTCTCTAATAATTTTCCCCCTCAATGGAGTGAAAAAGGGCTACCATCTACTCTATGGCATACATGTAAGAATCCACAAATTGTCCCAGACCCGTTGCCTTCCCTCATTCTCTCCATGCAATCCTTGTATGTCTTACCTATAGAACGTAATTCCAAGGTACGTACTTCTCTCCACCCACACTGCTTACCATGCTAGTCGAAACCACCATCGTCTCTGTCCAGCACACTGCAGCAGTCTCTGCAGTAGATCACTGCTTTTATTCTTGCCCCTTCTCCAAACCATTTTCCAAGTAGTTGCCAGAGTAATCTTTTTGAAACAGGGTATCAGTTCATGCCACTATGCTGAACAAAACCCTACAGTGACTTCACACTGTACTGAGACTAAAGACCAAACTCTACCTATACACTTACCATCTAATCCCTGCCTTATTCTTTGACCCTTTTTTTTTTTTTTTTTTTTCTTTCTCTCCTTTGAATACAAATTCCCAAAGAGAAGACTTTTCTGGCCAGTGTACCTTCAACCCATCCCTTAGAATAATGTGTGGTATAGCAGATTCTGAATATATGTTTCTAAAAAGAATGACTCAGGTTTCCCAAATATAAATACAAATGTATACATGCAATATGGGGGAGGGAGAAGCATTGGTCATCATTGTGCTATTTAAATAAGATCATATAAAACATATTTATGTACCTTTTTTCCTCATGCAACAGTGATGTGAGGGATTCTTTCTATTCAAATGATAAAGGTTAAAAAATGATAAAGCTTTATTTTCTTTTTGTCAATTGTGCATGATATTGCTCTGAACAACTCAAATATATTTTCAGTCATACCCTTATTAATGGAATTTTTTTTTTACTTTTTGCCACTTTGAGTAATGCTGCTATATTCTTATATAATATATGTCTGTACCTAAAGATTTATTTATATTTCTATGAGATTGACTCCAACAGTTAGAATAATAGGGTCAAAATTATACATTTTTAATTTAAATAAATATTACCAAGAACAGAAGCTGTAGCTCTTTACATTTCAACAGCAAAACAAGAGTGTATCCTTTTTCCACATCCATTCCTCTACTAAGATTTTAGGAAGTTGTTCTTGTATTTTCTAATTTTTAAAATTTAAGTTTTATTGTTATTTACAATAATATATTTATATATTTTTACAATGAAAATATTTCTATTTTATACATTTAAATACTTTTACCTTTTTTCCTGTTTTTCTTTTCTTTAACATTTTTGCCCTTGATTCAGAAAGTTTTTATACCCTGAGACTGTAGATACACATATTATCTCCTATCATTCTTGTAAAATTTTTTTTGTTCTATTGTTTAAATTTAAAGTTTTAACCCATATAGAAGCTAGACTTCAACAGTACATGAACGGAGAACTTCTACATGTTCAAGCTGGATTCAGAAAAGACAGGGGAACCAGTGATAAAATTGCCAACATCCGCTGGATCATAGAAAAAACAAGGGAATTACAGAAAAACATCTACTTCTGCTTCATTGACCACACTAAAGCCCCTCACTTTGTGGATCTCAACAAACCGTGGTAAATTTTTAAAGAGATGGGAATACCAGACCACCTTACTTGCCTCCTGAGAAATCTGTATGCAGTTCAAGAAGCAACAGTTAGAACTGGATGTGGAACAGCAGACAGGTTCAAAATTGGGAAAGGAGTATGTCAAGGTTGTATAGTGTTACCCTGCTTATTTAAATTAAATGCAGATTACATCATGTGAAATTCAGGGCTGGATGAAGCACAAGCTGGAATCAAGATTGCCCGAAGAAATATCAATAACCTCAAATATGCAGCTGACACCAACCTTACAGCAGAAAGCAAAGAGGAACAAAAGAGCCTCTTGATGAAAGTGAAAGATGAGAGTGAAAAGCTGACTTAAAACTCAACATTCAAAAAACAAAGATCATGGCATCCAGTCCCATCACTTCATGGCAAATAGATGTGGAAACAGTGACAGACTTTATTTTCTTGGACTCCAAAATCACTGCAGATGGTGACTGCAGCAATGAAATTAAAAGACATTTACTCCCTGGAAGAAAAGCTATAACAAGCCTATACAGCATATTAGAAAACAGAGATGTTACTTTGCCAACAAAGGTCCATCTAGTCAAAGCTATGTTTTTTCCAGTAGTCATGTATGGATGTGAGAGTTGGACTATAAAGAAGGCTGAGCACCAAAGAACTGATGCTTTTCAACTGTGGTTCTGGAGAAGACTCTTAAGAGTCCTCTGGACTGCAAGGAGATCAAACCAATCAATCCTAAAGGAAATTAACCTTGAACATTCATTGGAAGGACTGATGCCAGAGCTGAAACTCCAATAATTTGGCAATCTGATGCAAAGAGATGACTCACTGGAAAAGACCCTGATGCTGGGAAATATTGAAGGCAAGAGGGGAAAGGGACGACAGAGGATGAGATGGTTGGATTGCATTACTGAACCAATGGACATGAGTTTGAGCAAGCTCTGGGAGATGGTGAAAGACAGGGAAGTCTGGCATGCTACAGTCCATGGGGTCGCAAAGACTCAAACACAACTTAGTGAACGAACAACAGTAAATATCACTACACACTTACTAAATTGGCTGAAGTTTGAAAGACTGACAGCATCAAATACTGGCAAGGATGTGGAGAAACTGGAACTCATATACCACTGGAGGAAATATAAAATGGAACAATTGAGTCAGAATAATTTGATAGTTTTTGGAAAAGTGAAACATATGTCTACCCTACAGTCCAGATATTCCAATTCAATCCAAGAGAACTGAAAACATATTCGTGAAAAGTTCAGTTCAGTCACTCGGTCGTGTCCGACTCTTTGCGACCCCATGGACTGCAGCACGCCAGGCCTTCCCATCTATCACCAACTCCCGGAGTTTATTCAAACTCATGTCTATTTAGTCAGTGATGCCATCCAACCATCTCATCCTCTGCTGTCCCCTTCTCCGTGCAAAGATAGGTATGCCAATGATCATAGCAGTTTTAATTGTAATAGTCAAAAGTGGAAACAAACAATTGTCCATCACAAGATGAAAGTATAAACAAACTATAATACAGGCATACAATGGAATACTACTTAGCAAAATAAAGGAATTAATTCTTGATACATGCAAAAGCATGAAGAAACTGAAAATAATTATGTAGATTTAGAAAAACAGATGAAATGATAAATACTGTATTATTCCGCTTATATAATACAGTATTATTCCACTTATATGGGCTCCCCTTGTGGCTCAGCTGGTAAAGAATCCGCTTGCAGTGTGGGAGACCTGGGTTGATCCATGGGTTGGGAAGATCCCCTGGAGAAGGGAAAGGCTACCCACTCCAGTATTCTGGCCTGGAGAATTCCATGGACTATACAGTTCATGGGGTTGAAGAGTTGGACATGACTGAGCAACTTTCACTTTCACTTTCCACTTATATAAAATCATAGAAAAAACTAATCTATAAATAAGGAAAGAGGATTAGTGGTTACCTGAATTAAGAGGATCAGAAGGTAACCTCTTGGAAACCTCTTGTTTCAGTGATTACCTGAAACAAGAGGAGATATATGTGTGTGTGTGTGTGTGTATGTATATATATATATATATATGGAACAGTCTCAAATTGTGCTCTATAAATAAGTATAGTTTATCATATGTCAATTACCCCTCAACAAAGCAGTTTAAAAATTCCTAAAGTTTCTGGTGGTCTGGAAAGTTATAAAGGATGAGTAAGTTGTAGAAACCAAGACTCAGAGTTTTGTATTCTCAAGTGAGGCTGTCTGTTTGAATCTAGTCTCATCTTTATATTCATGGGACTGTCACACAGATGTCTGCCACAGTTGACAAAATTTTAGTGACACATTATGAAACAAGAGAAATAAAAATATTAGAGCATATATAATACATAAAAATGTGAATTAACTGGCACATATCATTTAATGACAGTAATTTTAAAATACTTGTGCATATATATCTTTAAATAAATTCAATTAATAAATAGCATTCATCAACACTCATTCCAAACAACTATGTTTAATGATACCCTTAAGAATTAAAAACCTAAATCTTGTCATTAATTTTTAAAGCAGTGTCTATGAATTTGATTAATAAACTCTAGGTACTGATTATGCTATCTACTTGTATATGCATTTGTCTAAAAAAAATCACTGTAATTCAGAAACATCATTAACTCTGATGGTCATTGCTGAAAATGAGAGTGTTGTTCATGTCATGGTCATTGGCATTAGCACATTAAAGACACTTTTCTTCCTCTCTGCCCAGCTTAAGTGACTTGATTTTGTTTTGACAAAAATGGAAAAGTATTTAAGATGATCTTTGTATGATCATCTTAAAGTGCTGTATAGCAGCAGCACTTGAAATAGAAAAGGAAAACCCTTTATTCTTTGAGAGAGGAATATATGAACAAGCCCCAAAATTGTAGAATATAATAAAGTTATGGAAAAAATTATGTATATAAGTATGAAAACTTTCCAAGTTACACTGGTAAGTGAAAAAGAAAATTAGAAAATAATCCTATTTTAAAAGATGAACAAAATCACTCTCTAATAAATGTACAGCATTTTTTAATACTAGAAAACTATGAAAAAGTATTTATAAAACTGTCAACCTTAAACTAGACTGCAAAGATATGGCCAATTTTTTCTTATTATAAAGCACGTATTTTACCTTTTAATGTTTATAACATCAGTAAAGACATGTTATCTCTCAAAAACAGTTAAAATTTCAGAAGTCCAAGAAAAACACCTCCCATGAAAGGTAAAAATACTTATATGACATCAGTCATTCAAATTAATAGTTAGTTCAAGGAATTATCATATATTGAGAAGAAACGGGTATGCTCTCTATTTCTTACAATAACACTGCAAGATAAGCATTATAACCCTCAATTTACAGGTGAGGAAATTGAGGTCCAGAAAGGCTAAGATTTATTCCCAAAGCTGTGTAGCTACCATGTAGCATTAGCTAATTTGTACTCAGGTCTGGCTCTAAACCTTGAATTTTTGACTCTATAGTATTACTTTCAGATACTTATAGCCTATTTTAAAACACAGTGCATTCTAACATTGCAATTATTATAAAGGACTAATATAGAGCAAACTCGCTGCCTTTAAAAAACAATATTTATCTTGAGAAAGAAAAGGAGAAGAAACAACATGTGAGTAACAGAGAACTCCACAGTCAAGTAATGACAAAATAAGCCACATCTACTTCATTCATCTCTGCTTATCGCAATGCCTTTCATTCAATGGGTATTTAACACACATTTGTTGAATACACGATGTGTTTCATTGTGGAATATAAATGTATTAAAAAATCTCTAAATATTCAAATGCATTCTATCCAAAGGATATGCAGACTCTGTATAAATCCAACACTCACGAACAAAACACAATCCATGAAACATTTCTCTTCACTTAGAGCACTCCAACAACACAATCTTACTTGCTTTCTCTTGCCAAAAAGAGAAAACAGCAGCAAGCTGGTTGGGGCGGGGCGGGAGGAGTGGGGGAGAATACTCTGTCCATGGTCCTGAAACTAGAGCTCTCTGGGTAAATAAAGCTCACTGGTACTTTTAACTGTTTCACATTTCAGACTCCCAGAAGCCATGTGCCAATTTAACAAAGCCAAGTGGAGTTTTAAAATAGCTCTAAACACATGTTATTGAACCCTAAAACAGACACAAATGAAAAAAATAAATAACTAAATTCAAATGCCTCTCAAGAAATCTTTCATTATCCTTAAAGTAACTGTTCCTGTTTTCCAAACAGTAAGAAATGATGTGAGAGTACTCTCACAAGTCAGGTTACTTTCCATATGCCCTACTCAGACTCTTACACCAGAATCTATGTGGTTGATAGTTCCATGTTCCTAAGAAAATTATTTTAAAACTTCTTGTTTTCCCAAGCAAGAGGCTCTGCTAAGATTGCATCCAATAAACTATCTCAAACAGGGATGCAAAAAGACAATATAAAATGAGTTACCAATTATTTCACTCAGTAGGAATGATCCTGTACTTTTCATCTGGTTATTTTATGTGTCTAGTGTTTATATATATATATGTACACACATACATTTGCAGCTAAGAAGCAGCAAATTTGGATATACCACAGGTCAATTGTCTCTGATTATCTGCTATCAGAATAATCAATATTCATAATTTTTAAATCTATTTTATTTGAATTTACTCTCTCAACCTATGAATTTTAATAAGAATTATGTATAATTTATATAACTTATTCATGTACAAGTAGGAAAGACTACATTCATTCACTCACTCATTCATTCAAACAAGTATTAAAAACCTATGATGTACAAAGCAATGTGCCAGGCAGTGAATTTTTAAAACATTCCAACACCCAGCAATTGTTTAAATATAATTATTTGAAATATCAACTAAAGTAACTATGAATAGTATTTTGATTACTGCACAACAATCTGAAAAATCCATGTTTATAGAAGACTTCAGTATCTTATTCAATATCTATTAAATACTGGATTTACTGTTTTACTGGTTGGATGTACCACTAAATGTTTCTACTTTTCAAAATCATAAATAAATTTTGACAAATGTAAAAGGTCATTAACTGCACTGAAATTCTTAAGACTTGCTATGAAATGTACTCTCGATGGGATATTAATTTCAAAGACATCCATTTCAGCTGATTATCCTTGAGCAAGACATAAATGTTACAGGACCACTGCTGCTAAAGAGATATCTGGCTTTGAAAATAATGAGGGCTGGAATGACCTCACTTTTCTTTTTCTTGTTTTTTTTTGCCAAAAAAAAAAAAAAAGCTATAAGGATACTTTACTGCCAATTTTACTTAAAAATAAAAACAAGATTCTTAAATAATTATGACTCTCTCTGTCTTACAAATTCTTCATAAATTTTTCTTAAGCAATAATTAAGAACTTGCACATAGATGTATAGAAGTGTGTTAGAAACACTGTTTATAATAGTAAAACAACTAGAAAAAAAATCAGAAAATAGATTTAAATATAGTGCATATATGTGCATCTCTCTATATATTAAATATATACTATTAACATATATATAATATGTTATTATAACATTAATACATATTATGGGCTTCTCCAATGGCTCAGCAGGTAAACTATTCCCCTATAATACAGGAGCCACAGGAGATGTAGGTTCAATCCCTGGGTTGGGAAGATCTCCTGGAGAAGGAAATGGCAATCCACTCCAGTATTCTGTCCTGGGAAATCCCACGGATAGAGAAGTCAGCTGGGTTAGAGTCCATGAGGTTACAAAGAGTCAGATATGACTGATCGCTGCTTATTTAACTTATATACAGAGTACATCATGCAAAATGTCAAGCTGGATGAAGCACAAGCTGGAATCAAGATTGTCAGGAGAAATATCAATAATCTCAGATGTGGAGATGATATCAACCTTATGATATAAAGTGAAGAAGAACTAAAGAGTTTCTTGATGAAGGGGAAAGAGAGTGGCTGGCTTTTTAAAAGCTGGCTTAAAACTCAACACTCAAAAAACAAAGATCATGGCATCCAGTCCCATCACTTCATGGCAAATAGATGGGGAAACAATGGAAACAGTGACAGACTATTTTATTGTACTCCAAAATCACTGCAGATGGTGACTGCAGCCACAAAATTCAAAGACACTTGCTCTTTGGAAGAAAAGCTGTGACAAACCTAGACAGTACATTAATAAGCAGAAACATTACTTTGCCAACAAAGGTCTGTCTAGTCAAAGCTCTGCTTTTTCCAGTAGTCATGTATGGATGTAAGAGTTGCAACATAAAGAAAACTGAGCATTGAAGAATTGATGCTTTTGAACTGTGGTGTTGGAGAAGACTCTTGAGAGTCTCTTGGACTGCAAAGAGATAAAAGCAGTCAATCTTAAAGGAAATAAGTCCTGAATTTTCAGGACTGATGCTGAAGCTCCAATACTTTGGCCACCTGATGTGAAGAACTGACTCATTTGAAAAGACCCTGATGCTGGGAAAGATTGAAGGAAGGAGAAGAAGAGGATGACAGAGGATGAGATGGCTGGATGGCATCACCAACTTGATGGATATGAGTTTGAGCAAGCCCCGAGAGATGGTGAAGGACAGGGAAGCCTGGCATGCTGCAGTCCATGGGGTCACAAAAAGTCGGACACAACTGAGCAACTGAACGACAACAACAAATACATACTATGTACTATTAATACAATTCATTAATTGCAACTGTGATAATAATGAGTAAGTATGAGATGCTTATATTTTTTATATTTATGTAATTTTATAAATTTATGTAATGTCTTTACCGTTTCCATAATGAAAAAAACATTATTTGAACCAAATTTTTTTAAGTTCAAAAACTTGATTCTGAAGTTTTGTAACTTTTAAGCTTCAAGTATGTGTTTTATTAATTAGTCCTCCATTTCAGGAGCCTTATGAAATATAAAGTTAATCTCACTCACTTGCACAAATTTGTTTACTGGTGCCTATGTTTATATTTTCCCACCCCTCCCCAACATGCATGCCAATAATGTTTTATGTATACCTTTGAAAAAGTTCTTTCTCTGAATCTCAATCATTCTTCAGTGTCAAATAAAGGCATTAGAGTAGCTTCTTTTTATATTTTAACCCTTAATATTTTTTGTGATATTTTAGGAAGCATGTCTAATATGGCCCTCAAAGCCTTGGTTAGTTCAATGTATAAATTCATTCCCATTTAGATGAACTTAATTTTTCATTAATCAAAGAAAGCATAGTCACTAGGCATACATTTTTTCCTTCTAATACCCTCTAAACTTCTTAAAGCTCAGCCCTTGTAATGCATATATATTACCTCAACATCCCTCCTTTAGTGCATGTGATTTTCATGAAACTGTAAAGTCAGTGCGATCATGTGACATAAGTCTGTCAATCATTGTGCCCAACATCATAGGTGTATAGCATGGAAGAAGAGTTCTTAAGAACTGTATTTTCATTGGTAGATACTAAGTTGTAGCTGGGCTTATCTGTCCACCTTTACTAGTAAACATTTTGCTTTATTAAGAAATAAAAAGAATGTTATATGAAAAAAATGCATTAAGGCCAAAATGAAACTAGAGTTGTTGGCCACCATTTTCCCTGGCTACATAAAGTCCATTTGGAAAGCACAAAAGGTGGCCATATAGAAGGTATCAAAATTGAGAGATGGAAGATGGAAACAAAAAATGCTAATGACATTATTTAAGCATTTGGACTAAAATGTGAGTAAACCAATCCCAGATAAATGACACAATATATCTATCTTTCTTATTTAAAATAGTCATTGCTGGGTTTCTGGGTCCTGCAATGAAAAGAATTCTGATGTGTAAAGTGCAGGAATTATCCATTTATATGTCGGGGGTTTTTTTAATCCTATTTTAAAACTTTCCCAATCACCTACAATAAATTCTATACTCTGGTTTTCTCTGAATTTACTGGCTTAAATCTATGAGAAAATGTTTTCAGTCATTTACTTTTTATCTCCCTCCAAGCAACACATAATGTCTTTTTCATAGTATTTAAAAGCTTAGTGAATAAATTCTAGAAACAAAGCAGTATATCAATTTGTAATACAAAACTCACATTTCTACTTAGGTGTCAAAGATTAGCAGATACTCTGCTCATGGTAAATTTACACCAAGACACAGAGAAAGGAAAACTAACTGCTCTTTTCTATAAAACTACTATAAGATCGGAAATTACTATAAGATCAGAAATTACTATAAACTGGAAATGGACATAGTGGGCATTGTTTCAAATATTTTCTGCCTAATCTTTTAATCCAGTCATCATTAGAGTCATGGCTCTTGGCCTCCAAACTGGACTGGGACCCTCTCACTTCCTGCCCTAGCTTCTCTAACACCCTAGGTTGGGATGCCTGCAGAACTTGTTCCTTGTTTCAGAAACATAATCAGAAAGTGCAGAGGAATTAACTCCTGAGATTGCTAATTCAGTATATTTGATAATAATCTCTTAACTATTACACTCGCCATGCCTAACCATGCTGAGTTGATAGAAGGCTAATGGTGCGGCCTTCTAAATATCTACTGGAAGCAAACAGTCACTTTAAAAGTCACCTGACCATTTCTACAAATTGTTAATGGATTTTTTTTCCTTTTCTTGAATTGGCTGACTAATGTGATCCTCTAGAAGCAACCCATTACCCAGTGGTGCAAATTAAACTCTGATGCTTTAATTTTACTTTGCATTTCTCTTCCTAAAAATGTTGACTTGTAATGAAATCAGTAATTAATTAAAATATCATATAAACAAATTATTGTTATATTGTGATAAGTCTTAAGAAGGAAAAACAGAGAGTTCTTTAGGAGCTTAAGATAGGAAGACACAGTTTAACCTAGATACCAGAAAAAGATTCCCAGAAAAAACATCATTCAAAAGTATGAGATTAAGCTAACATAGTGGGAAAGTTAAGACATCACATTGCCAACAAAAGTCGTATACTCAAGGCTATGGTGTTTCCAGTAGTCATGTACGGATATGTGCTGTGCTTAGTCACTCAGTCATGTCTGACTACTCTATGCAACCCCATGGACTGTAGCCCATGAGGCTCCACTGTCCATGGGGATTCTCCAGACAAGAATATGGAGTGGGTTGCCATGTCCTCCTCCAGGGGATCTTTCCAACCCAGGTCTCCCACATTGCAGGCAGATTCTTTACCATCTGAACCACCAGGAAGTTCAAGAATGCTGGAGTGGGTAATCTATCCCTTCTCCAGGGAATCTTCCTGACCAGGAATCAAACCAGGGTCTCCTACATTGTAGGCAGATTCTTTATTAGCTGAGCTACCAAGGAAGCCCCTGTATAGATATACAGATATGAGAGCTGGATAATACAGAAGGTAAAGCACCAACGAATTGATGCTTTTGAACTGTGGGTTCTGGAGAAGACTCTTGAGATCCCTTGGAAAGCAAGGAGATCAAACCAGTCAATTTTAAAGGAAATCAATCCTGAATACTCCTTAGAAAGACTGATGCTGAAGCTGAAGCTCCAGTACTTTGGCCACCTGATAAGAAGAGATGACTCACTGGAAAAGACCCTGCTGCTGGGAAAGGTTGAAGGTAGAAAGATAAAAGTATGACAGAGGATGAGATGGTTGGATGGCATCAATGATTCAATGGACATGAACTTGGGCAAACTCTGGGAGATGGTGAGGGACAGGGAAGCCTAGCATGCCACAGTCCATGGGGTCGCAAAGAGTCAGACACAACTTGGCAACTGAACAACAACAGAAGAGAGAAAGCATCACAGGCATGTGGAAAAACACGGACAAATCTCTGTGACTAGAGTGAGCATGCGGAGCTGACATGGCTGAAGGAAGATCAGTGTGAATGGAATGAGGAAAGTGAGGGAAGCCTTCATCATATGAGATTCGACAGACATTGTTAAAGTTTTCATCTTTACCCTGAGAACAGAGAAAAACAACGAAAGATTTTTAAGCAAAGTTTGGTGTGAAAAGATGTAGGGTTGTAGCAGTTAAGATGTTTTGTTGGTCAAAGTCTATCTTCATTTTACCAAGACTTCACTTTATTAAGTGTTAAACCTAGGTAACTGTGAAGAGAAATGTTTTCCTATTTTACTGAATGAACAAAGGAACAGTTCCTTCTGAAACATCAATGCATTTACATGCACACAGATATCTAAACTTACAAGTACTCACCCATGATATTTCACGTGTATATTCTCACCTCTCGTGTTTTAGCCCATTTTTTAAAATATGGTAATATGCAACCACCTCTATGATCACCATTTCAAAATTTTGCATCAACATTTCCTATTTCACAGTCTTATGACAGACAAACAAAGCGTGTATGGTTTAAGGTCTAAAATTAATTAAAGTTCATGTAAAAATAAATTTATTTACAAAACAGAAACAGAATTACAAATGTAGAAAAGAAACTTATGGTATCAGGGAGTGAGGGGAGGGATAAACTGGAGGATGGAGATTGACATATACACACTACTATATATAAAATAGATAACTAATAATGACCTACCATACAGCACAGGGAACTCTACTTGATACTCTGTAATGGCCTATATGAAATAACAACCTTAAAAATAAGGTTAATATGTATATATGAACACATTCACTTTGCTATACACATGAAACTAACACAACATTGTAAATCAACTATACCCTTATAAAAATTAAATTTAAAAAATTAAAGTACAATGTTACATGCTACTCTGACATCTGAGAGAAATCAGGAGGGCTTCATCTGGCCTAACTGCAAGTTTCCCTCCTGATTTTTCTCCTGAGGGTAAGGTCCCCTAGCTAACTATCCTTCCTTATCAAGGGAACCAGACACAGTCTCTGCTTATCCCTAAGTAACAGATTTCAGTTCCCTGCCCTCCCAGGCTGTAAATAACAATGTGTGCACACTAAGTCCCTTCAGTCATGTCTGACTCTTTGCAACCCTATGGACTGCAGCCCGCCAGGCTCCTCTGTCTATGGGATTCTCCAGTCAAGAATACTGGAGTGGGTTGCCATGCCCTCCTCCAGAGGCTCTTCCTGACCCAGGCATCCAATCAGTATCGTTTAAGTCTCCTGCATTGGCAGGCAGGTTCTTTACCGTTAGCACCACCTGGGAAACCTGTAAATAACAATATATATGACTAATTCACTACTGTCAATCTCATCTGTCCAATGTTGGATGTCATGCGTTCAGCCATCCTCACAATCCCATAGTACAATCTTTCCATCATGAACAAGATGATTAAAACAGCATGTGAAAAAAAAACTGTGAAAATGCTGTGAAAGGTATTATTTTAAAATATAAAATCAGGCCTTTAAATTAAGCTAAATCTTATTTTCTGCTGTCAAATCGCCCTGTCATTTTATCGATGCAGAAAACTGAGACTACAGAAATAAAGTTGCCTTTCACAAGTTCATATAATTACTAAATTTTATCATTAGATTTAAAACTTTTGGTTGTCTGAATCCAAAGCTCATTTTTCCTACTATGTCATATTGCAACATTTGTCCCCCTTTAAATGGAAAGTATATACAATGAAAATAATTAATATATCTCCCTTTTAAGAAAAATATAAATATCAAATATGTGATTTTCTTAAAAAAGATTATATTACACCCAGGAAATCCACCCACAATTTTAGGCAAACATCTCATAAAAAAGTTCTCAGCTATCTCTGGTTAATCTATCACTAACATTCTTTGACACACACATACACATAGATACACTTGATAAGCACTGCCACCCCTATTGCACATCCTTGCACTTAGTGTTAGCACTTCTATGAAGGAAAGATTTATGTCTGGTCAACCGACACAACCATGAAGAATATTCCATCATAATGCTTCAACTGTAAAACAACACATTATATCAGTACTGTTACCATATATCATGTCTACATGGCAACACTTACTTGGTAATTTCTAACATGACCAAAAAGTACAGAACAGGATTTGAAGGAGTGCTGTTCAGCCTAGTTCCTTGAGAAGGGATCAATAAACAAACATAATCAGTGTTTACACTTGCATCAGCTCTGAAATGTGCACAATCAACACAGATGGGAATATCCAGAACGCAGTGCTGGAAAAAAAAAACTCTTAAATGAATAAAGAAGTGATATGTTTCCATTTGAATGCAGAGTTCCAAAGAATAGAAAGGAAAGATAAGAAAGCCTTCCTCAGCGATTGATGCAAAAAAATAGAGAAAAACAAGAGAATGGGAAAGACTAGAGATCTCTTCAAGAAAATTAGAGATACCAAGGGAACATTGCATGCAAAGATGGGCTCAATAAAGGACAGAAATGGTATGGACCTAACAGAAGCAGAAGAGATTAAGAAGAGGTAGCAAGAATACACAGAAGAACTATACAAAAATGATCTTCACAACCAAGATAATCACGATGGTGTGATCACCAACCTAGAGTCAGACATCCTGGAATTCGAAGTCAAGTGGGCCTTAGGAAGCATCACTATGAACAAACCTAGTGGAGGTGATGGAATTCCAGTTGAGCTATTTCAAATCCTAAAAGATAATGCTGTGAAAGTGTTACACTCAATATGCCAGCAAATTTGGAAAACTCAGCAGTGGCCACAGGACTGGAAAAAGTCAGTTTTCATTTCAGTCCCTAAGAAAGGCAATGCCAAAGAATATTCAAACTACTACACAGTTGCACTCATTTCACAGGCTAGTAAAGTAATGCTCAAAATTCTCCAAGCCAGGCTTCAACAGTATGTGAACCCATGAACTTCCAGATGTTCAAGCTGGATTTAGAAAAGGCAGAGGAACTAGAGATCAAATTGCCAACATCCATTGGATCATTGAAAAAGCAAGAGAGTTCTAGAAAAATATCTAGTTCTGCTTTACTGACTATGCCAAAGCCTTTGACTGTGTGGACCACAACAAACTCTTGAAAATTCTTCAAGAGATGGGAATATTAGACCACCTGACCTGCCTCTTGAGAAATCTGTTTGCAGGTCACAAAACAACAGTTAGAACTGGACATGGAACAACAGACTGGTTCCGAATTGGGAAAGGAGTACGTCAAGGCTATATACTGTCACCCTTCTTATTTAACTTTTATGCAAAGAACATCATGAGGAATGCTGGGTTGGATGAAGCAAAAGCTGGAATCAAGATTGCCGGGAGAAATATCAATATCTTCAGATATGCAGATAACACCACCCTTATGGCAGAAAGCAAAGAAAAACTACAGAGGCTCTTGATGAAAGGGAAAGAGAGTGAAAAAGTTGGCTTAAAACTCAACATTCAGAAAACTAAGATCATGGCATCTGGTCCCATCTCTTCATGGCAGATATGGGGGGCTTTAAAATCACTGTAGATGGTGATTGCAGCCATGAAATTAAAAGACGCTTGCTCCTTGGAAGGAAAGTTATGACCCACCTAGACAGCGTATTAAAAAGCAGAGACATTACTTTGCGAACAAAAGTCCAGCTAGTCAAGGCTATGGTTTTTCCAGTAGTCATTTGTGGATGTGATAGACTTAAAGAAAGCTGAGTTCCAACAAACTGATGCTTTGAACTGTGGTGTTGGAGAAAACTCTTGAGAGTCCCTTGGACTGCAAGGAGATCCAACCAGTCCATCCTAAAGGAAATCAGTCCTGAATATTCATTGGAAGGACTGATGCTGAAGCCGAAACTCCAATACTTGGGCCATCTGATGTGAAAAACTGACTCTTTTGAAAAGACCCTGATGCTGGGAAAGACTGAAGGCGGATGAGAAGGGGACGACAAAGAATAAGATGGTTGGATGGCATCACTGACTCAATGGACATGAGTTTGGGTAGGCTCCGGGAGTTGGTAATGGACAGGAAGGCTTGGCGTGCTGCGGTCCCTGGGATCGCAGAGTCAGACACGATTGAGTAACTGAACTGAACTGAAGTTTCAACCTGTTACAGATAATTATTTCATAAAATCTCTTAATCTCTTAATACAGAGTTTAAGATAGAAATT
>NW_011495049.1:665263-685050 GCF_000754665.1 Bison bison bison
AGAAATTACTCAACATATAGCATATGTTAGATATTAGGATCCAAAGGAAAACCTGTTGGGGCCTTATGTAGCGTTCAAAGCACAATAACTATTTTGTAGGTTTAACATTACGCAACAGTCATGCAATAAAACACTTGCAGACATTTTCCTATTAAATTTATTCTTAAATCAAGTAAATGGATTTTCTCATATAAAGTTACTTATGATTAGTCAGAAGTAACAACAAAATTTTCAAAACCCAAATCAGCAAACTAGAGAAGATTTTTATTTTCAAAAGTCAGTTTAGTCTTCTCTATTATTAGAGAAAATACACATATACACCTCATATTTAATATGAAATCTAGCTATGCTCCATACATTTTAACATCCTAAATTTTTTTCACTTTGCTCAGGAAAATTTCCACAAGGAAACGGACAGCTGTGGGAAAGGAAATTGGCATTCAACTTAAGTTTACAAGCATTTACTGAGTGTGTATTTTCTGCCAGGAGCCTGTTATACTTTGAAGATAAATGGTAAATTAAATGCATATACTTAGTCCCTCTTATAGAATTTGGTTGTGGCAAAAAACACAGACTCTTCTACCATACTTTTATTCTATTTTGCTCATTTGTTCACGGGACTTACTTTTTATTTGTATTTTTCTAGTTGCCTGCTTACTTGTTTGTAATCTGGCTTCTCCAACATCAGCTGATACACCCACAAAGAAAGGACTTGTCTACTTCATTCTTCATGGTAAATCTTGTGCCTAACAGATGTCTGGCATATTAGATAACTAATAGACTATGTCTGTGGTCCCCAAACCATCCTTAGTTTCAATGATTCACTAGAAGGACTCACAGCATTTAGAAATGTTACAGCAAAAGGATAAAGACTGATATCAACAGAGGAAAAAGATGCATGTAGCAGAGTTCAGGAAAGACTAAGCACAAGCTTCTAGTTTTTCTCTCCCAGTGGAGTCATACAAACAGCACTTAATTTTTCTAGCAATGATGTACAACAACAGGCATTGCATATTGCCAACCAAGTAGCTCGCCTGAGCCCGTTGTCCAGGGTTTATCACTGGAGGTCAATCACATAGGCAGGAAACACTGACATTGGTTACTCAGTCTCCTGCCCCTTTAGAGATCAAGCTGACACAACACTGCTAAAGGATGCACCATGAATCACATTCTTAGCATAAACTCTGCTGTGGCCCAAGGCCCCAGGTGTACAAAGATATTCCTATCAAGCAGTATATTCCAATGGCTTAGATATTATCTCTCAGGAGCCAGTCAAGGGCCAGTCCTTTCTTTGAAATGTACAGGGCTTGAACAACCCAACTCTAATGAGTTAATCCTTTATTGCATATAAATATCTGCTAAAAACTCAGTGAATAAAATATGAGGAACTTTATGAAAAGAGAAGGGCAGAGTACCTTAAGAATATATAGCAAGGGATTTAGCCTTATTTAGGGACAGGAAATGTCTCCCTGAGAAGGCAAGTTTAAACTGTGATCTAGAAGATAAAATGGAAGAGACCAACTCAAAAAATGGGGAATGTGAAAAAGGGAGTGAAAAAGGAAGTGGCAGCTGTAGGGATAACATTGTAGTGGTTGTTGTTTAGTCGCTAAGTCACGTCTGACTCTTGCGATCCTATAGACTGGTGGTAGCCCACCACTCTCCTCTGTCCATGGGATTCTCCCATCAAGAATACCTGAGTGAGTTGCCATTTCCTCCTCCAGGGGATCTTCTAAGCCAGGGACTAAACCCATGTCTCTTCGTCTTCTGTACTGGCAAGCAGTTTCTCTTCCCGGGTGTCAGCAGCAAAGAATCAGCCTGCCAAGCAGGAGACCCAGGTTTGATCCCTGGGTTAGGAAGATCCCCTGGAAAAGGGAATGGCTACCTGCTCCAGTATTCTTGCCTAGAAAATCCTAAGGAAAGAGGAGCCTGACAGGCTACAGTCCATGGGGTCGCAAAGAATCAGACGTGACTTAGCAACTAAACAGCAGCAAATAGCATGTGCCAGGCACTGTTTAAGCTGCTGCAAATATAGGGATAGCAGACCAGAGTGAATAAGTAACATGGGAAAAATCTAGGGACATGTTTATCATTTTTTAAACGACTCCATCTGATCTCTATAAAGAACATACATCGATGTTCATAGAGAAGAGAAAACTCTCTGCATAAATTTCTTTCAGATGTGTCATTTCAACTTTATACCAAGAACAAACAAACCCTTCCTATGACTTGTATAGTTTAGGCTCCAATCTATCCTTAGTCTTCTCTGGTAGCTCACACACTTTAAAAAGATATTTAGTAACATTTACTATGTACCAAGCATAATGCAGGGCTTTGTCAACAAAGCAGCTAACTGCAGTTTTGACCTTAATAAGGAATTTTATCTAAAATGAATCGACATAGTTTTACACTGTGAGAGTGTAACATAAAGGGAAAACTACAAATGGGAATAATGGGTAGAATCAAATTTATGTGATTTACATGTGGGTGGCAAAGACATCCTCTCTAAGGAATCACATTTGAACTGAGACCAAAAGACAGAGGAGTGAGCCAGGTAAAGTGCAAACAGGATGGAGAACAGGGAATGAAAAGCAGTACCGGAAAAGATCACAGGCCCGTGGGAAGACTCAGAGTGGGAAATAATTTGATGTGGTGTAGAACACAAAGAAAGGCAGTATTTCTGGGGTGTTATATATAGAACGGAAACTGGTGTAAGGAACAGGTGAAGTGAAAAAAAAGGGCCAAATGATGGAAGTCCTTCTTGCCTATCATCAGAGCATGCCTTTACTTTGAAATTCAGGTACAGAGCAGAGTATCTATATATTGCAGAAATTTTAAAACTGTAAAAGAAGTATTCCCTGTTCTTAAGTAGCTTGGAACATAGGAGGGAAGATAAGATGGACAAATTTTCTCAGGTTCAAGCCAGAAATCACAGAAGGATGAAGAAAATAAGATCTGGAGGAGGTAAAATAGAATGAGGTCAGATATGACTTCTTGAAAGGAATATTTTAGCTGTAATCCAACTATATAATAGCTTTAACAACAGCAACCCAAAAAAAAAAAAGGTAAGTGTACTATGAAAATCTACAAAAGCTCTTTAGAGATATACATGGGAAGCTAGATGAACTGGTTTATCTTAGCTTCTACTGGTGAAGGCCAAATTTCTGTTTCCTTCCACATGTTCTAAGAACAGTTTGACAGTTTCCTTTTCTGTCCTGAGACATATGTACAATACAATATATTTTGCCAGTAAAACATGTGAGCTATGGCTTTAGTGCAAAGTCAGGTGGGGAAACTGCAACGGTATTGAAATATTCAAATCAGATAATGCCACAAGTGATGGAGATATTTTAACATCTGCCAAACATTCAGCTATGATTTCAAGAAGCCCAAAGAAAGTTTCATGGATCTCATCACAAGAAAGGAAAATTTATACTGAGAGTTCTCTGAATAAAAAATTAACCAGGAATGGTCATCAGAAGGTTCAAATTGCAGGTAGGTAAGTAAATTGTGGTGCTTCTTATATCATGCTATTAAAGTGAAAGTGAAAGCTGCTCAGTCGTGTCCAACTCTTTGCAACCCCATGGACGGCAGCTTGCCATGCTCCTCTGTCCATGGAATTCTCCAGGCCAGAACACTGGAGTGGGTAGCCATTCCCTTCTCCAGGGGATCTTCCCAAACCAGGGACAGAACCCAGGTCTCCCTCATTGCAGATAGATTCTTTACTGTCTGAGCCACCAGGGAAGCCCCATCATGCTATTAAACTCACCCTAAACAAAACAGACAGGGGACAAGACTTGAGCTCCTTGTCCTCAAAAAGCAAAGCCTTTCAAAATGACATTGTGAGAGGTTAAATTCCTTATGCTCTATTTGAAGGAAAAATAAGAGAGGTCCCTAACAGAGGTAGGTTTGGCAACACTAAAGAAACATTAAAAATTAAGTTCCTCTCTTATTTGCAGCAGGATGAGAATTTCTCTCCCTGTCTCAGAATTCCTTTTTTGCATCCCACTCCACTTTCATCCCTCATTGTCGTTGTTTAGTCCTTAAGGCACGTCCAACTCTTGCAACCACATGGACTATAGCCTGCCAGGTTCCTCTGGCCATGGAATTTTCCAGGTAAGAATACTGGAGTGGGTTGCCATTCCCTTCTCCAGGAGATCTTCCCAACCCAGGGATTGAACACGTGTCTACTACAGGCAGGTTCTTTACCACTGAGCCACCAAGGAAGCCCCATCCCTCATTGCTACTGCTGCTGCTAAGTCACTTCAGTCATGTCCGACTCTGTGCAACCCCATAGATGGCAGCCCACCAGGCTCCCCCGTCCCTGGGATTCTCCAGGCAAGAACACTGGAGTGGGTTGCCATTTCCTTCTCCAATGCATGAAAGTGAAGAGTGAAAGTGAAGTCGCTCAGTTGTATCCAACTCTTAGCGACCCCATGGACTGCAGCCTACCAGGGTCCTCTGTCCATGGGATTTTCCAGGCAAGAGTACTGGAGTGGGGTGCCATTGCCTTCTCCACCATCCCTCATTAAGTATTGGTAAACAGAGTAAAGGGGTAAAGATTCTTAGAACAATAACATTTTTTATTCATACATTTAACAATTAGTTCCTGAGCATTTACTAAGTACTGATAATGCCATAATGAGTTAATAAGGTCCTGCCCACATAGCACACATGTTTTACATTCTAGATGATTCATCAAAATTATTTCGTGAAAAATTCTTTATTACCCAAAGAAAGGTGTGTTTCTCTATGTGTGCCACCCTAAAGACTATTAAGAACCCAGTCCTGCAGCGCACGGGGAAGGATGGAGGGAAGACTTGGAAGTACCTCCCCAATATGAAACTCACATACCAGGGAGGTGGAAGAAAGCAAAAGGACAAATGAATTGAAAACAGGGAGGGAGATATCAGACAAAGAAGGGAAAGCCATGGTTCCTCTTCAAGATGGACTGACAAACTATTTAATGGACAAGTCAAGGACTGCTGTGTACCCTTTTCTTTTGGATAATGAATATATAAACAGGGCTTCCCTGGTGGCTCAGATGTAAAGAATCTGCATGCAACGCAGAAGACCCAGGTTCATTCAACCCCTGGGTCAGGAAGATCCCCTGGAGAAGAGAATGGCTTCAGTATTCTTGCCTGGAGAATCCTGTGGACAGAGGAGCCTGGCAGGCTACAGTCCACGGGGTCACAAAGAGTCAGATACGACTGAGCAACTAACACTTATATCAACACCCTTTAACATATTATAACCATAACCAGAGTTTGCGTTTGAAGAACTCGTTCTTCTTCCCCCTGAACCCCTTCCTTGGAGGAAAGTCTTTGCTAGGGTAGAGTCAAAGGATATTTGATATTAGGAAGAGAAATTTCATTTTTATGTTGATGTGTCAATCCAAAACAATGTAAATCCTCCTCAGTTGATACTCAGGATCCTGACCTTTTATGAAAGAAAGTGGATTCAGAGAAAGAACAAGGGGGTGTGGGAAACGAGGGAGGAAACAGAACCCTCTGCTGTGTACCCTTCTGTTCAGTCTATGCAGTGGGCATTGCTTTGGGCCCTCAGAGAGATGGAGCCTTGGTCCCTGTTATAAAAGGCCCACACTTTGAGGCAGAATACTGTACACTATGGTTCTGGTCCACTGGAGAGAGCCATAAGGAAGCACAAGTTGCAAAAGGAGAGTTTGCCTTTGTTCTGCCCAAAGGAGAGGGCAAGCTTCATATAAATAGAGATGCAGGAAGAAAGCATGGTGATGTGACAGGAGCTCACATAAAGGTACAGATCTAAAGGATGCCAGACTATGGTAAAGACAGAGCCAGCCTTCAGTCTGCTGCATTAGAAAGCATCAGGAGAATTTTCTGGGAGTCCTACCAAAAAACATCATTGGATTTCAAGGTTTGGAAAAGTGTATGAGGAAAGGAAGCATTTTAAATGCCCAGCAGAGAAGCTGGAAGTCAATTCAGCAGGACATGTGAAATCAACCCAAAGCTTGCGATTTGAACAATGATATCAAAAGTAATAATTTGCTGAGAAAGGAGAATTCATTATTTCTAAACTCACTGAGGGTGGGACAGGAGACAAATTAGAGAGCCTAAGAAAAACTTAATAAATTTATATGGGTAATCTGAAAAAGAGGGACTTTACACTCATTCAGTTAACTTCCTTTAGAACTAAATTGGAACATAATGGGAAAATGTTACTATGATAAGAAAAAGAAAAGCTTCAAAGTGAGCCATTTAGTGTTTTAATAGGCACCCGAGGCTGTTAATCTGAGAATAAAATTTTCCCAAATGAACTAATACCAAGTGCAGCAATCTCTAGCTATACAATTATATTAGATAAATCTAAATTATATAAGAAATTTCTAATATCCAACCCAGCAGGCCAATGAATTCCTCCTTGAAACTTCATCAAGATCTCTAAGAACATACTCTTTTTGAGTAAGACAGGACTATGCTAGGACTGTGCAAGCTATTTAAACTCTGGTTGCCATTTATTTAGAAGGCAGTTAAATGTTTATTAATAATTGACTGTGGATCAGGCATCATGCAAGCTGTGCTGTGCTTAGTCATTCAGTCGTATCTGCCTCTTTGCAACCCATTGACTAGCCCGCCAGGCTCCTTTGTCCATGGGGATTAGCCAGGTAAGAATACTGGAGTGGGTGGCCATGCCCTTCCCCCAGGGGATCTTACCAACCCAGGGATGTAACCCACATCCCCCACATCGCAGGCAGATTCTTTACCATCTGAGCCCCCAGGGACGCCCAACAACACTGGAGGGGATAGTCTATCCCTTCTCCAGGGGAACCTCCCAACCCAGAAATCAAACTGGGGTCTTCTGCATTGCAGGCAGATTCTTTACCAGCTAAGCTACCTGGGAAGCTACTGGAGTATAAGAGAGAAACAGGCAGATGTAAACTCTGGCTTCCTAGGGTTTATATTCACATGGTGATTTTTCAAAACAGGAGTGAACAATGCAGTTTTGTAAAACGCAGATTTTTTATAAGATCTTTGTTATGTTATAGGTTATCATAAAAATTACACAAAATAACATGTATAAATCCCTTCTCCAGCCTAGTAATAAACATTGAATAAGTCTTATTTATCCTTAATATTATGAGCAATACTGTGGGCTTTAGGAATTTGCTTTTGTAAAAGTAATTTGCAAATGTAACTTTTGTGAAAGTCTAAAAAAGTCAAGAATGATTTCAAAGCAAGCAGATTCTCAGTTTCTAAAAAGATACCATAAGCACAATGAAACTGACACTGTGACAAAAAAAAGTACTCTGTTATTTTAAAATGACACCTACTTGTGGCAGACATTATTCCTTTTATCTAAGTGCTTCACCATCCAATCATAGAATCAAGATCTAGTTTAATGGTAACTGGCTACTTTGGACAAAGAAAAGCAAGAGGAAGGTTAACTGCATTTAACCTTTAACCAGTGGTCTTGCTTGGAGAATCCCAGGGACGGGGGAGCCTGGTGGGCTGCCATCTGTGGGGTCGCACAGAGTTGGACACGACTGAAGCGACTTAGCAGCAGCCGCAGCAGAACCTTAAAATAACCTAGGGAGCTATTTATTCTAAAGACAAAGAATCCAGACTAGCAACATTTTCACTGACTATGAAAGGCATCCATGGAATGGCACAGTGTTAAAGAAAATTCTAGTAAAATTCACAGGCTCACCTTTCTCAACATTTGCAATCTACAGAAAATATTAAATAAGATAGAGTGGGTAATTTTTTTAAACTGTAAAGTTTTCTAAAAAATTGGGAAAGTAGGCTAGAGAAGTTTAAAATGCAAAGGCTTCACTAAACTCTGGAGTTCTGGAAGTCAAAACCTAAAGTTTCCTCTGGATTCCTTGGTCCAGCATCTGCACATAGCAAGCTTTCAGGAATTACTTTTTGGGTAAATCAACATTTGTGGCCTTGTAAACTCCCCTCTCTGTTTTTAATAATTCAACAGCATAAGCTGAAAACATTGCTTAGTCATTCCTTATGCAAAGGCCTTGCATGTTACACCACAATTTCAATAATGAGCTGAGTATTTCAGCTTTCATGCCATCTGACAGGAAATTAGAATAAATTTAACTGTGCCATTTTCTCATAATCTTTCCTGTTCTTTCCTAATCATTTCCCATTTTTAACCTTCAGCCATCACTGAACCTACCCTCTACTGCAACTCCCTATGTTCCACTGTCAAAAGGTGTTTCAAATAATTTGTTTTGATTTTCCAGTGCTCTTAGGATCACAAGTGGTTCCATATGAAAGAGGAGGACTCTTGAAACAATAATGAGTTTGCTGAGTGATGTCACAATAGGAATTGTCACAAAAGGAACTGAACAAGTGATTAACTGCTGGAAGTTTCATAGAACTTTAAATAATAGTTCTAAGTACCTGTTCTAGCAAATTATTTTCGCACTGAATGTCTACCATGGTCTGAAACATTATCTAAGCCACCATCAATATTAAGTTGGACAACTGCAATAACCTTTTCTGTGGTTTTACTGCTTCCATCTCTGTTTCTACAAGCTCATTCATCACAGAATGGCCAGAGTTATTATTGTAAAATTTAAATCAGATTTGTTCTGTTCCCTTGTATAAATCGTTCCAATGCTTTCACTGCACTGAAAATTAATCCACATTCCAAACTATGATCTTCAGGCCTTATACAGGGTTCTGATTCCTGCAGACCTCTCGGATGTCAACTCACGCTTCTCACCTGGGTCCATTATATGTGA
Organism: Bison bison bison; assembly: GCF_000754665.1. Classification (NCBI taxonomy): domain Eukaryota; kingdom Metazoa; phylum Chordata; class Mammalia; order Artiodactyla; family Bovidae; genus Bison; species Bison bison. The sequence goes on from NW_011495049.1 coordinate 674,001, forward strand.
ACCACACTGGCCTTTCTACTCCTTGGGTGAAGCAAGTGCCTCTCTTCTTTAGAGCCTTTGAATCTGCTTTTTCTCCAAGAGAATGGCCTGCCCAGAGTTTTTCTAATGAGCACCTTCTTATTCAGCTCAGTTCTTTGCCACATGTTCAAAGAGGCTTACGATCAACATCCAGTCTAAAGGAGCAGCTACTCCCGAATTCACTCTCAACTCCCTGTCCTACTTCAGTCACACGTTTATCACTGTCTAAAATGATTGTTTTCAAGTATTTGCTTACCTATTGATTAGCCGCCTGTTCAACAAGTCCACCCCTAAGATTTGCAATGCCCATCAATATGGGCATGCTGAAATATTTAAAAGTTATAAATCAAGCTGAAAAAAACCTGCTAGATAAAATATATTCTAATTTCCTACCTTTCATAAAAAGGGTTTAGTAATGAAAGGCCAAGTTCAAATTCAGAACGCTCAGACTGCTTGATGTGCTCTGCAAGCCTGAGCTCACGGCCCAGCCTCCCACCCCTTGACACTGTCCCACCCAGAAAAAGACCTCACATTGACATACAAAGCACACCAGCCCATTCAGCCACATCTCATCTCCAGGCCCTCCTCCCAGGCAAAAAGCCATGCCCTGGCCACTCCTCACACTTAGAGAAGGGAGCACAACAGTGTTATACTCTGATCTATGAGAAGGGATAAACGAAATAGGCTTGCGTATTCTCTAGAAGTGGGCTGGGCATGGTGTGGTCAGGAAATTTAGGGCGCTAGTTATCTGGTTTATGATTTCAAAAGAGGAGCATGTCAGCAGCCTCTCTGGGCCATTTGGACACCATGGCCAGTATGGAGGGATGTGCTGGATAGGGCTAAATGTGATTCTCTTACACATAAGACTCAGGACAGGGACCTGCTTACATGAACTTTAGAGAAGTATTACGTCTAAATCCTACCCCTACCCTATGTATCATCAGAACACAAGTACCACAAAAACAGCTCTATTTTGTGTTTTTATCACTAAACATCTCCAAGCACTTAGTGTGCACTTAATAAATATTCATTGAATAAATAAATAGTTGGTACTTGAATATTTATGAAAATGCATATCATGTTTTAACTTCAAAATATCTTTATGAGTGTCTAGATGCTTGTATTTTTATCTTTTAATGCCAAAGCTTCAGTAGAAGTGGGGGAAAATAGAGTCCAAGTTCATATACTGTCAGGACTAAACATGAGGATTAAAAGGAGCCAGTTATTCAAGAGTGGAGACTCAGTATAGCCACCTGTCAGATTGCAATTATGTGGAATACATTTTTTTGATACTAGACTTTATTTTTAAGAGCAGTTTTAGCTTCATGGCTGAGAGAGAAAAAAAAAAAAAAAAAGAGTTTAGATACACTGAAGAAGATTGGAAGAAAAGTTCCCCTTTATCCATGTCATGCCTCCCCCAGAGTGACACAGCTCAGTGTGCCAAGTGAAACCTGCTAGGTCCATGATTTCTCCCACAAGGAAAACTGAGAGCATGTAGATGAGTATCCAGCTTCCCCAGTTACATGTGATGTTGCCATAAAAGCCCATTTTTCTCTCACTCCATTCTGAATACAAAGTCATGAGCTGCATGACTAAGGGAGGGAAAAAGCTGAGAGAGCTGCAGATAAAACTCTCAGAGGGCATTAAATGGATATACATCTACCCAACTACATCACAAACTATATCAGGAAGCTCGCCAATGAGACACTGGAGATGTATCATCTACAAAAACCCACAGTTAAGCCCTGGGCATCCTTGGTGTCCTGGATGCCTCGCTAACACACATCCCCACCCTGAGGCTGACTCTCTGTGAATACTTAGATGGTGGCAGCAGATCTGGAAGATGGTTAGTGAGCATACAGAGAAAACTGACCTGGATCTGTGAGCCAGAGAGAGACCATAAATCTGAGCTTAGTTTGGTCCTTGGGAAGGCAATAGGAAGGCTGTCAGAATCTGGCCTGGTGTTTTTCAGGATGGACAGAAACCATACATGCTTAAGAATTCTGACACAAGAGGAAATAAGTGTGGAGCAGGAATATCCATAGAAGGTCTGAGAAAGCCTCATAATTCCTTAGTAGGGCTAATGCAAGGTATTCATTTCCCTGAGGCTGTTAGGAAAGATGGGTGGAGGACATGACTAAAATGTAAATAAAAAAACAACAACAGAATGAGAAAGTAGCTTTGAAACATAAACACATCCATATGTAAAACAGAGAGCCAGTGGGAATTTGCTATATGATGCAGGGAGCTCAACTTGGTCTCTATGACAATCTAGAGGGGTGGGATGGGGCCAGGGATGGGAGGGAGGTTCAAGAGGGAAAAGACATATGTATACCTATGGTTGATTCATGTTGTATGGCAGAAACTAACACAACACTGTAAAACAATTATCCTCCAATTTTAAAAAAGTTAAAAAAAAAGAGTAACAGAAGACTACAAGTAACATGAAAAAAAAAATCAAGATAACATGACCACCAAAATATCACAATAATCATCCAGTAACCGTCCTAAAAGACACAGAGTTAAAAAATTGAAAAGAGTTGTTTGAAGGAAGATCAAAAAGCTATAAGCAATACGGAAAGACATTTTGACAAAATTAGGAAATCAATACATGAACAAAATGAGAAATTTAAGAGACTGAAATCATAAAAAGAACCAAACAATAATTCTGGAGCTGAAGAATACAATGAATGAAATTTTTTTAAAAAATGCAATACACAGAGTCAACAGCTGACTAGGTCAAGCTGAAAAGGTGATCTATGAATTACAAGGGAGAACAAGAGATATTCTCTAACCCATGTTAAAATAACCATCAAATATCAGAGACAAAAGAGAGTTTCTTAAAAGTAGTAAAAGGAATTGTGATTTACACAAGGTACAAGGGAACCTCCCATCAGGCAATCAATGAATCAAGCAAAAATTATTTAGGCCAGGAGAAAGTGGGATAATATATCCAAAGTGCTAAAAGAAAAAAACCTGCCAAACAAGAATACTTTTCCCAGAAAAGCTGTCCTTCTGAAATGAAGAAGAAATAAATACTTTCCAAACAAACAAAAACTGAAGGGAGTTCATCATCATTTAGTTCAGTTCAGTCGCTCAGTCATGTCCCACTCTTTGCTACCCCATGGACTGCAGCATGCCAGGCCTCCCTGATCACCAGCTCCTGGAGTTTACTCAAACTCGTGTCCATTGAGTCGGTGATGCCATCTAAGTATCTCATCCTCTCTTGTCCCCTCCTCCTCCTGCCTTCAATCTTTCCCAGCATCAGGGTCTTTTCAAATGAGTCAGTTATTTGCATCAGATGGCCAAAGTATTGGAGTTTCAGCTTTAGCATCAGTCCTTCCAATGAATATTCAGGACTGATTTCCTTTAGGATGGACTAGCTGGATCTTCTTGCAGTCCAAGAGACTCTCAAGAGTCTTCTCCAACACCACAGTTCAAAAGCATCCATTCTTTGGTGCTCAGCTTTATTTATAGTCCAACTCTCACATCCATACCTGACTACTGGAAAACCATAGCTTTGACTAGATGGACCTTTGTTGGCAAAGTAATGTCTCTGCTTTTCAATATGCTGTCTAGGTTTGTCATAGCTTTTCTTCCAAGGATCAAGTGTCTTTTAGTTTCATGGCTGCAGTCACCATCTGCAGTGATTTTGGAGCCCCCAAAAATAAGTCTGTCACTGTTTCCACTCTTTCCCCATCTATTTGCCATGAAGTGATGGGACCAGATGCCATGATCTTTGTTTTCTGAATGTTGAGTTTTAAGCCAAATTTTTCACTCTCCTCTTTCATCACCATTAAACCTGCCTTATAAGAAATACTGAAAACAATTCTTCACGTTGAAGTGAAAGCATATGAAAATATATAACACACCAGTAAAGGTAAATATATAGTCAAATTCAGAATACTATTGCACTGTGATGTTAGACACTTAATTCTAGCACAAAGCTTAAAGGACAATAATATTCAAAATAACTACAGCTACAATAATTTGTTACTGAATATACAATATAAAAAGAGGAGAATAATGGCATCGAAGACATAAATGGAAAGGAGAATTTTAAAACTTGAGTTTTGATGCAAAAAGTTAACTTGTTATCTTTAAAATCTATTAAAAATCAATTCAAAAAGAAAGCAGCTGGAGGGAGAAAGGAACAATGGAAGAATAAATAAGCCAGAAAACAATGAATAAGATGACATTAGTAAGTCTTTATCTATCAAACCCAGGGATTGAACCTGGATCTCCTGCACTGCAGTCAGAGTCTTTACCATCTGAGCCACCAGGGAAGCTTATCTATCAATAATTAATCTTAATGTAAAAAGATTAAATTCACCAAACAAAATGCATAGAGTGGCTGATTGATTTAAAAAACAAGACCCAACTATATACTGCCTGTAAAAGATTCACTTCAGATTTAAGGACACACTTAGGCACAAAGTGAAGGAATAGAAAAACATATTCCATGAAAGTGGAAATCGAAAGAGTAGGTATGGCTATACATGTATCAGGCAAAGTACATTTTAAACCAAAAACTATAATGAGACAAAGAATATCATTATATAATGATAAGTCAATTCATCAAGATGATGTAACAATCATAAATAACATATGCACCCAACATCCGAACACTTCAATATATTAAGCAAATACTAATATATCTGAAGGGAGACATATACAATAATAAGAGAGGACTTCAATACCCCACTATCAAAAATGAATAGGAAAAGAAAATCAGAAGGAAACTTACAGCGTACTTTAAACCAAGTGGACCTAACAGGCATATATGAAACATGGCATCCAACAGCCGCAGAGTACACATTCTTCGCAAGGTCACGTGGAGCATTCTTCAGGATACATTATGCGATAGGTAACAAAACAAGTCTTAGCAAATTTAAGAAGACTGAAATCATACTAAGTATGTTTCCCAACCATAATAATACAAAGTTTAAAAATCAATAAAAAGAGGAAAGTTGGAAAATTCACAAATATGTGAAAATTAACACACCTAAGAACCAATGAATAAAAAAATAAGATCAAAAGGAAAATAAAATTATGAAATAAATGAAAATGAAAACAAAACATACCAAAATATATGGAATTCTGCAAAAGCAGTGCTAAGAGGTTTTAGTAACAAACACCTACAGAAGAAGCAAGATAGATGTCAAATAAACAAACTAACTTAATACCTCAAGGAACTAAAAGAAGAACAATTGAAACCCAAAGTCAGTAGAAGAAAGGATTAACAAAGATCAGAGCAAAAAGAAATGAAGTATAGACTAAAATGACAACAGAAAAGATCAGTGAAACCAATAGGTGGTTTTTTGAAAAAACAAAACCTTTAGCTAGATTCACCAATAAAGAAAAATGAAAAGAACTAAATAAATTCAGAAATAAAAGAGGCATTACAACTAATACCACTGAAATACAAAGAATCATAAGAGACTATACTGTGAACAATTGTACACCAAAACATTTGGAAACCTAGAAAAAATGAATGAATTCCTATAATTGTACAACCTACCATAACTGAATCATGAAGAAATAGAAAATATGAACAGTAAATAATTAGTAAGTATTAAATTGGTAATCAAAAATCTCCCAACAAATTGATTGTTTCCCCAATAAACCAAAGGATGGTTTCCCCAACAAATTCTACCAAACGTTTAAATAAGAAGTAATGTCAGCCAATTCTTCTCAAACTCTTCCAAAACATGAAAGAGAGGAGAACATTTCCAATCTCATCTTATTTGGCTAGCATTTACTCAATACCAAGCGAGTGATCAGTTCAGTTCAGTTCAGTCACTCAGTCGTGTCCGACTCTTTGCGACCCCATGAATCACAGCACGCCAGGCCTCCCTGTCTATCACCAACTCCCAGAGTTCACATCCATCGAGTCAGTGATGCCATCCAGCCATCTCAACCTCTGTTGTCCCTTCTCCTCCTGCCCCCAATCCCTCCCAGCATCACAGTCTTTTCCAAAGAGTCAACTCTTCGCATCAGGTGACCAAAGTACTGGAGCTTCAGCTTTAGCATCATTCCTTCCAAAGAAATCCCAGGGCTGATCTCCTTTAGGATGGACTGGTTGGATCTCCTTGCAGTCCAAGGGACTCGCCAAGAGTCTTCTCCAACACCACAGTTCAAAAGCATCAATTCTTCAGCACTCAGCTTTCTTCACAGTCCAACTCTCACATCCATACATGACCACTGGAAAAACCATAGCCTTGACTAGACGGACCTTTGTTGGCAAAGTAATGTCTCTGCTTTTGAATATGCTATCTAGGTTGGTCATAACTTTCCTTCCAAGGAGTAAGCGTCTTTTAATTTCATGGCTGCAATCACCATCTGCAGTGATTTTGGAGCCCCCCAAAATAAAGTCTGACACTGTTTCCACTGTTTCCCCATCTATTTCCCACGAAGTGATGGAACCAGATGCCATGATCTTAGTTTTCTGAATGTTGAGCTTTAAGCCAGTTTTTTCACTCTCCTCTTTCACTTTCATCAAGAGGCTTTTGAGTTCCTCTTCACTTTCTGCCATAAGGGTGGTGTCATCTGCATATCTGAGGTTATTGATATTTCTCCCATGATAGAAGGGGAAAAAAAACTCTAGATCAATATCCCTGATTAACACAGAAGCAAACATTCTCAGCAAAATACCAGCAAATTTAATTCAACATCACATTAAAGACATCACACAGCATGATCAAGTGGGATTGATTCCAGGGATGCAAGACATGCAGATTAATAAACATGATATTCCACATTAATAGAAACAAGTACAAAACTCATATGGTCATCCCAATAGATGATGAAAAAGCATCTGAAAAAACTCAACATCCTTTCATGGTAAAAACCCTCAAGAAAGTGGGTATAAGAGAAATATACTTCAAGGGACTTCTCTGGCGGCCCAGTGGCAAAGATTCTGCCTGACAATGCAGGAGACACAGGTTCCGATCCTTGGTCCAGGAAGATCCCACATGCCGCAGGGCAACCAAGCCCATGTGCCACAACTACTGAGCCTGCATTCTGGAGCCTAGGAGCTGCAACTACTGAGCCCATGTGCCATAACTACTGAAGCCCACACACCTATGCCCCACATAGAGCCCATGTCCCCAAACAAGAGAAGCTACCACAATGAGAAGCCCACATGACACAGCTAGAGTAGCCCCTGCTCACCACAACCAGAGAAAGCCCATGCACAGCAACAAAGAACCAGCATAGCCAAAAACAAATAAGTAAAAAGTTTAAAAAAGAACTATATCTCAATATAATAAAGTGCATACACGACAAACTTACAGCTGATATCACACTCAACATTTTAGTTGAAAATTTTTACTCTCAGATTAGGAAAAAGACAAGGATGCCCACTCTCACCATTCTTATTCAACATAGTACTAAAGTCTTCAGCAGAGTAATCAAGAAAGATAAAGAAACAAAAGGCAACCAAAACAGAAAGGAAGAAGTAAAATGTCTGGTTGTTGATGACACAGCATGTAAAATATTCTTAAGCGTCACTCAGTCGTGACCAACTCTTTGCAACCCTATGGACTGTAACTTGCCAGGCGCCTCTGTCCATGGGATTTTCCAGGCAAGAATACTGGAGTGGGTTGCCATTCCCTTCTCCAGAGGATCTTCCCAACCCAGGGGTCAAACTGGGTCTCCTACATTATAGGCAGATTCTTTATCATCTGAGCCCCCAGGGAACCCCTAAAGACTCCACCAAAAACCTGTTAGATCAAATACATAATTGAGTATAGTTGGATGACAGAAATTCAATATACAGAATGAGTTGTGTTTCACTATGCATTAACAACAAGATATCTGAAAAAGTAATAAAGGAAACAATTCTATTCACAATAGCATCAAAAATAATAAAATATTTAGAAGTAAATTTAAGCAAAGTTATTACATCTGTAAGAATGGCTATTATCAAAAAGGTAAGTAATAATAAGTGTTGGATGTGGAGAAATGGAACATTCAGGCACTATTGGTAGAAATGTAAATTGGCACAGCCACTAAGGAAAAAAGTATGAAGGTTCTTCAAAATTTAAACCATATGATCCAGCCATTTCAATTCTGGGTATATATCCAAAGAATATGAAATCAGTCTCTCAAAGACATATCTGAACTCCTACATTCATTGCAGTATTGCTACATAGCCAAGATATATAGCTGTATGTTGATAGGATACAATTCTGTTTTAAGAAAGAAAGAGATCATGTTATTTATGAAAGCGTGGATACAACTTGAGGGCATTGTACTAAGTGAAACAAGTCAGACAGAGAAAGACAAATTCTGTATGACATCATTTGTATGTGGAATCTTAAAAAGCTAAGCTCAAAAAAACAGAAAGAATGATAGTTGCCAGGGAATGGGGGAAGGGTGGGAGAAATGAAAGATATTAGTACAAATTTCCAGTTCCATAACGACTACATTCTGGAATTTAAATATGCAGTATGGTGATTATAATTAGTAATCCTGTATTATATACTTGAAATTTGCTAAGAAAGTAGGTCTCAATATTCTCACCACAAAACTGAAATGTTACTTATGCTAAATGATGAAGATGTTAACAAATCCCACTGTTAGTTGGGCTTTGTAATATATACATTTTGTAATATGTAAGTGTATCAAATCATCACATTGTACATCTTAAACTTACACAATGTTGTATGTCGATTATATCTCAGTAAAGTTGGTGGAACAAACATTCCTAGGACACATTTGGTGCTCCACAAATATGTCTTAAATAAGGGGAAAGACCAAATAAAGGAATAATTCCTTGTGTGCAAAGAATTGTGTTCTGCATAGTTAACATTATAAATGAGAAAACTAAAGCTTAAGAAGGTGAGTGATTTTCCCAACGTCATTTATTCAATAAATTGATGCTGGATCCAGGAATCAAGTCCCCATTTTCTGATTCAGGGCTGCGATATGCTCAAAATGCTATGTAATAACATATCTGCAAAGGGTACTTTACCCAACTCCCCATATTTAACTTTTCTTCAATAGCATAACCTCTTTTGGAGATTGAGTTTCAGCAAAAATGAAAATATCCCTAAGTTATTTCTAACATTTATTTTCAAATAGCAATGTGAGGTCATTCTTTCAAAAACATTCTTCTTTTTATGAAATGGAAAATACATTCAAAATGTATTTATTTATTGCAGATAGATTGAAAATAATGTCAGGTACCTGTGGTGTTACACTAAATTATTCCCTTTTCTTTCCTAAAGCAAATGGTATTATCAACCTCATGCCACACAAGTCTGATACCACGCTGCCCCATGATATTGAATTAACCTTTACCTGACATTTCTAGGTAATCATTTTGGGAGCCATCCAATAAATCATTTAATAAAATGAAAATGGAATAACTTTGTAGAAAGAGTGTGTGCTCATTTTAAGTACTCCTAAATCGAGGCAATTGCACTCAACGACAAAAATAGCTCTTTGTATCTCCAAACAAAGGGATCCGCCTTCCACAAAGACAGCCAGGAAGTATCTGGCCATGAATCAGAATAGGCTCCTTAATGACATCCTCAAACAAGGACTGTGTTTAAGGGACTATGCCCGTGGGGTTTTCTTTCCTGCCCTCTTCCACATTTGTGGCCACTGAACTTTTGCAATTGATCAAAAAAGCAGATTGCTTTTTGCAAGGACATTGCATCACTGTGTGGTATAAAAACTGCTATCTAAAACTCCTTACCATTTAGCTTAAGCGATCACTTGCCTTTTGGAGAGAGAAGTTGCCATCTATTTTAAAATATGGAAACGGATGGAAAAGTCACCTTGAAGATAATTTTGTTTCTGCAAAAGGCCATTTGAATGACTTAGTTATGCCAATATAAAGAACAGGGAGCCAGTTGTTAACATGCTTAAGTGTCTTAGCAAATCTTAATACCCTCATATTCCATGTTGATTTCTCAGAACAAATAGAGTAGCATGCCTAAGGAGGCTAGAACCTGAAGGAAGGAGAGAAGTCATACCTGAAATTCTTATCTTGGAGATCTAAAGTTAGGAAATTAGAGAAATGATCCAGAATAGTTTCAACCAAGGCCCAATCATAAGACAAGGAAATAAAATTCCTTTGAAAAATGAGGCTACCACAAACTAGCAACACTATCTCAACACAAAAGTCTGAGATTGTAAGCGAGGGTAGATTTAATGGGAAAAAATAGCTTGTATAGCTGCTACTTACCCTCCGAAATACTTTCTTTATTGTGTTCTCAGATAAAAAAAAATCTACCATCTCACTCATAGGGGATCTTTGAAGACTCACACAGCAAAGACCCTTCTGAGGACTTTAAATGACAATTGGCTTGAGAGAGTAATGCAATTAATGTATTTTAACAGTATAAACTGTGGAAAATTCTTAAAGAGATGGGAATACCAGACCACCTGACCTGCTTCCTGAGAAATCTGTATGCAGGTCAGGAAGCAACAGTTAAAACTGGACATGGAACAACAGACTGGTTCCAAATAGGAAAAGGAGTACGTCAAGGCTGTATACTGTCACCTTACTTATTTAATTTACATGCAGAGTACATCATGAGAAAGGCTGGGCTGGAGGAAGCACAAGCTGGAATCAAGATTGCTGGGAGAAATATCAATAACCTCAGAGATGCAGATGACACCACCCTTATGGCAGAAAGTGAAGAAAAACTAAAGAGCCTCTTGACGAAAGTGAAAGAGGAGAGTGAAAAAGGTGACTTAAAGCTCAACATTCAGAAAACTAAGATCATGGCATCCGGTCTCATCACTTCATGGCAAATAGATAGGGAAACAGTGTCTGACTTTATTTTTCTGGGCTCCAAAATCACTGCAGATGGTGATTGCAGCCATGAAGTTAAAAGACGCTTCTCCTTGGAAGTAAAGTTATGACCAACCTAGACAGTGTATTGAAAAGCAGAGGCATTACTTTGCCAACAAAGGTCCGTCTAGTCAAGGCTATGGTTTTTCCAGTGGTCATGTATGGATGTGAGAGTTGGACTATAAAGAAAGCTGATAGCCAAAGAATTGATGCTTTTGAACT
>NW_011495049.1:685150-685513 GCF_000754665.1 Bison bison bison
TACTGCTAGAGAAATGGAAACATGTTCACACAAAAACTTGTACACAAATGTTTATAGCTGCATCATTCACAATAGTCAAAGGTAAAAAACAACCCAAATCTCCATCAGTTCATGAGTGGATTCACAAAATATGGTATATCTATTTAATAGAATGTTATTCAGCCATAAAAAGGAATGAAGTGTTTGTACAGGTTACAGCATGGATGCAGCCAGTCACAAAATACCACGTATCAAATGATTCCATTTATGTGAAATGTCCATAATTGGCAAATATATAGAAAGAGAAAGTAAATTAGTGATTGCTTTAGGCTATGAAGTGAATCAGAGAAGGCCATGGCACCCCACTCCAGTACTCTTGCCTGG
>NW_011495049.1:685613-686340 GCF_000754665.1 Bison bison bison
TGATGCTTTTGAACTGTGGTGTTGGAGAAGACTCTTGAGAGTCCCTTGGACTGCAAGGAGATCCAACCAGTCCATCCTAAAGGAGATCAGTCCAAGGTGTTCATTGGAAGGACTGATGTTGAAGCTGAAACTCCAGTACTTTGGCCACCTGATGCAAAGAGCTGACTCATTTGAAAAGACCCTGATGCTGGGAGGGACTAGGGGCAGGAGGAGAAGGGGATGACAGAAGATGAGATGGCTGGATGGCATCACCAACTCAATGCACATGGGCTTGGGCAGACTCCAGGAGTTGGTGATGGACAGGGAGGCCTGGCATGCTGTGGTTCATGGGATCGCAAAGAGTCAGACATGACTGAGCAACTGAACTGAACTGAACAGTGAGTAAAAAGCAGAGAATAGTGATCAATTAGGAGTTCCACTTTGACAACAATGAAATCAGGATATTCATTACTTTAAAAAGACTGGCATTTGCTTACATTCCAAAAAATGGGAAGTTTTGCATCTCTGGGAAGTGTATGTTATTTAGTTGCTAAGTTGCATCTGACTCTTTGTGACCTCCTAGACGGCAGCACCAGAGAAGGCAATGGCACCCTACTCCAGTACTCTTGCCTGGAAAATCCCATGGACGGGGGAGCCTGGTAGGCTGCAGTCCATAGGGCTGCTAAGAGTCAGACACAACTGAGCGACTTCACTTTCACTTTTCACTTTCATGCATTGAAGAAGGAAA
>NW_011495049.1:686440-690025 GCF_000754665.1 Bison bison bison
ACAGGCTAAGTCGCTTCAGTCGTGTCCGACTCTGTGCGACCCCATAGACGGCAGCCCACCAGGCTCCCCCGTCCCTGGGATTCCCCAGGCAAGAACACTGGAGTGGGTTGCCATTGCCTTCTCCAGTGCATGAAAGTGAAAAGTGAAAAGTGAAGTCGGTCAGTCGTGTCTGACTCTTTAGCGATCCCATGGACTGCAGCCCACCAGGCTCCTCTGTCCATGGATTTTCCAGGCAAGAGTACTGAAGTGGGGTGCCATTTAGTGGCTATCAAATAGGGGTGATTGTGCCCTCTCTCATGGAACATTTGGTAATGCCTAGAGACATTTCTGTTTGTCACAACCGACATTGGTATCTAATGGATAAAGGCCAGAGATGTGCTGAAACATCCTACAATGCAGAGGACAGCCTCCCACTACAAAGAGTTGTCTATCCAACCTATCAGTAGAACTGAGGTTTGGAAAACCTGATATAAATAAAAAAGAATCATCTTAAAGTCACACACAGGAAAAAAAAAAAAAAAACACTCAGCTCTCTCTACAAACTCCCAAAAAAGTCAATAAATTTGACAACAGACAAAAACTTCAAAATCCTTCCATTTTCAGATGCCTGATTAAATTCTTCATCCTATAATATATTCATAGGGTATATTGAAGAAAACTCTTCAGTCATTCTTTCCAGTATAATTCTAAATCTACACTGACATTCTGGAAGTATTAAAGATTGACTCTGAGAATTTTGCTGCTGTTCAGTTGCTAAGTTGTGTCTGAATCTCTGTGACCCCTCAGACTGCAGCACACAGGCTTCCCTGTCCTTCACTATCTCCTAGAGTTTGCTGAAACTCATGTCCACTGATTCTGTGATGCTATCCAACCATCCCATCTTCTGTTGCCCCCTTCTCTTCCTGCCCTCAGTCTCTCCCAGCATCAGGGTCCTTTCTAATGAGTCAACTTTTCTCATCAGGTGGCCAAAGTATTGGAGCTTCAACTTCAGCATTAGTCCTTCTAATGAATATTCAGGGTTGATTTCCTTTAGGGGGCTTCCCCTGTGGCTCAGCTGGTAAAGAATCCATCTGTAATGCGGGAGACCTGGGGTCCATCCCTGGGTTGGGAAGATCCCCTGGAGAAGGGAAAGGCTACACACTCCATTATTCTGGCCTGGAGAATTCCATGGGCTGTATAGTCTATGGGGTCTCAAAGAGCTGAACACGACTGAGTGACTTTCACTTTCCTTTAAGATTGATTGATTTGGTCTCCTTGCTGTCCAAGGACTTTCAAGAGTCTTCTCCAGCACTACAATTCAAAAGCATCAATTCTTTGGTGCTCAGCCTCTTTATGGTCCATCTCTCACATCCTTATGTGACTACAAGAAAAACCATAGCTTATCTATACCTAAATGGACAAGCAATTTTACTTGTACATTATGGGGCAGTTTGTGCACTTGGCACTTTAGCAAAAGAAACTGAACTATACAACAAAATTTCAATAAAAAGCCAGTGTATAAAGCAGTGTAAAAAGCAGTGCATAAAGTATTATGCAGCTTAGGGCCACCTAAGATGAGCAGCTCTCTGATTTGTAATTTAATATTAAGTCTGGTCAAACAGAACAAAGTTTGAGTCCCAACTCCATTTTAACAAACTGCTCCATTATGAATGTGAGATCCAGACACCTCACCTAAAAATGATGATTGTATTTATCTGAGGTGCTAATTAGGAAAGTTAAACTCTGTGGTGCTCAACAAAATATTTAGGACATTAACAGTCTGACACTCAACAAATACAAACAACAGTGACATGTTCCAAGCTAACCTAGTTAAGTATCGCAAAATGAAACTTGATTGAAAGAAGAGAATTTGGGGGGATTTTCTACATGGATAGTGTCTCTTCTAGAAATTATGACTTTCAGTAAAATATCAATTCAAACAACTAAGGTACTGAAAGACAAGGGGAAGCTTACATATTACTTCATGCTGATTCTAAATCAGGGTATTTTGTTAATGTTGACATAAAGGGAAATTTTATCACATAGAGTAATAGATGGATTATAGTAAGGATTTCCATAGTTTTACTGTGATAGAACTTCAACTGTTGAATGACCCACTTAAATATTCAAAATCTCACCCAAAGAAATAAGTGTAAATATAAAAGACAATGAAAAATGACATAGTTTTGTTGGAAATTATAAATTTATATATTTAAACAAAACATAATAAAACAAAACAAAAATTAACATTATTGACAATTTAACATTAACCATATATGATTCAGAGATGAATAACTAACTGAATTCTCAACTTCTCAATGAGAATTTCTTAGGGACATACTGACCTCATCTAATGGAGAACATACTGTCTCTCAATAATCCCAAAATATCTACCCCAGGGTACCTATCCATGTTACACCATTAACAGCATTTGATTCATAATCCTTTCAAATCAAAACCAACTTCATACGTTGTCCAGTTATGCACTAGTGACCCAATACAAATACATAATTTATTGTTTATTGTTCCAAGTGGGTAGCTAAATCCATAGCCTTCAAATGATTTACACTTTCCTATACTCAATCTGTTACACATGTCACAGTCTTGATATCAGACATATGACTTTAGCCTAGAATTTTGGCCCTCCTGTACACTAATTAAAGAATTAGACAGAACCTATAAAAGAAAGCAGCTTTGTGATAGAGTTTTCTCAATACACCTTTATGCTGCAATATCCCATTGTCAATAAACCAAAACTCATATGCTTTAAAAAGTTTACTGTTCACCTGAAACTATCACAGAATTGTTAATAAGCCACATTCCAATACAAAATAAAATTGTAATTCAAAAAAGCAGGGATTTTTAATTTAAAAAGCATGAAATTCCCCAGAGGCTCCCATCAATAGTAAAGGAACAGCAGCAACAGGAGTAAGAAAGTTATGAGAGATAACCTCAACTAACAAAGTGCGTGGGATACAGTAGGATACAAACAATATTAACTATGTTTAATATTACTAAATGAATTTGAAATATCAACATTTAAATCCACTCATTTTCTATAACCAGAATACAGAGAGCATAATTTACCTCACAAACTTTCAGTCTATACAAATATCTCCAAGAGACTTAAATTATTATGTGTGAATTTTCTATAGCAAATTACTTTACATACCTCTTTAAATATACATCTAAATAAAGGAAACATTAGTTGACAGTTGGAAAATTACAGTATATGCAGAATAATTTTATTCTAATTATATGCCTGGAAAGATACATGTTATTTTATCCATTGTTCATTTCATTCTTTTGGAAGATTTCTCTCTCTTAGTCCATGTAATTTGGGGAACTGAGATTGAGAACCATTCAGTTAAGTTCAGTTCAGTCACTGAGTCGTGTCCAACTCTTTGCAACCTCATGAATTGCAGCATTCCAGGGCTCCCTGTCCATTACCAACTCCTGGAGTTCACTCAGATTCATGTCCATCGAGTCAGTGATGCCATCCAGCCATCTCATCCTCTGTCATCCCCTTTTCCTCCTGCCCCCAATCCCTCCCAGCATCAGGGTCTTTTCCAATGAGTCAACTCTTCGCATCAGGTAGCCAAAATA
>NW_011495049.1:690125-725646 GCF_000754665.1 Bison bison bison
GTTTCAGCTTTAGCATCAGTCACTCCAATGAACACCCAGGACTGATCTCCTTTAGAATGGACTGGATGGATCTCCTTGAAGTCCAAGGGACTCTCAAGAGTCTTCTCCAACACTACAATTCAAAAGCATCAATTCTTTGGTGCTCAGCTTTCTTCACAGTCCAACTCTCACATCCATACATGACCACTGGAAAAACCATAGCCTTGACTAGACAGACCTTTGTTGGCAAAGTAATGTCTTGGCTTTTCAATATGAGAACCATTAGAATGGTATAAATATGAACTTCATGGAGACCTTTGCCCCACATATGGACAAACTATGCTGAGAAAGGCAGAGGGTATAAAGAAATAGGATTCCAAACATAAAGAGATGTAGTCATTACAGTTTCTGATCATTCCTACGAAGATTTTAGTCTTAAGATTAATGGGAATTCATGAAGCAACTGACAAGAATCAATCAGGAGACAAGCATGGTCATATTAACACATGGCAAGATAACTCGACTACAGTGTGGGACATAGTTTGGATGGAGAATAGAATGAGTGTGTGAAATCCATTTTAGAGGTTATTTTTAAGATTTAGACAAAAAAATCAAAGCATCTTCTCATCTGAGTCTTCCTTGACCAATATTAAACTGGAAAAAGAGTATCCCCTGCTACTAAGTTTTTTAATGACATCTTTTTTTTTCATCATATTTACCATAATTTAAATGTGTAACTTGTCTGCTATGTTTTTAATGCATGCTTTTCACTAAACTTCCCAATTAGCTGCAGGGATTGTATTAGTTTTATTCACTTATTTAAACTACAGTTCATAGAAGAGGACTTAGTCCAGAAGTTAGGCCCAATAAATATTTGTTGAATCAATGAATGACCAACTGAGTAAGACCTAACACTAACCTTTATTGATTTCAAAATATGGTTTCAATAGACATGCTATCTCTGGACATATGATAAATAAAAAGAGATGAACATGAATACATGGAAGAACACTCATTTATATTAATTTAAACATCTACAAGATTTTTTCCCATGACTGTCAGTAAACTGTTTTATCTTTCTTTTGTCCAACATTATACATTCTAACAAACAGAAAATTAGCAGAAGTTGCTGGAAATTGCAAGAATGGGAAAGAGTTGGACAATGTATAGGGCAAATCCTTTGACTACTAAGTATAAAAAAGTTGCTTACAAACTAAATCTACACTAGCATCGAGATCTAAACCAAGCCTGAATATCTAATTACTAGTCGGATATATTTTCATACATTTTCACCTGCCCTTCAGTATATTAGTTTGATAATATAGAAAAAGAGTTCCTTGAAGGTTATTATAGATGAAACTGAATTTTCAGCACCTTCCCCTCACCACTATAGAAAAGTATACTTTTCATGGTGCTGAAACTCCAAAGATGGATGAGTAAACTTTCTGAAGGTCTAAATACAATCTCAGCTCTTCTTTTGATGCATGACCACAGGACCATAAGTTTGTTGCTGGATTCATAATGAACCTCTCCCACTGGCTTAGTGAGATAAGGCACATTCTAATTATTTACTTTCAGGTTCTGAAATCACATTGAGTGCAAACCAGCATAGAATCAAATTCTGTTCTGACTGACTAATCTCTCAAGCAATACTGAGTCATACTTTAGGGAAGGTTATATTTTACCTGTACTGTGTAGATTTTCCATAATATGACATTAATAAGCAATTTTTATTGTTCTGTATAATCTGAATCTGTTTAGATTTAAAGAAGAAAATATTTCATCTCTGTATTAGAAAATATATGCTATACTCATACTGTGTGTTTATTTTTAAATTAGTTTGGTTCTACATAACATTAACATGATGATTTCTTTTCGAATGTCTCCCTTGGATAACACGGTTTAGTCTATATAAAGTCTCAAAGAAAATCACAGCATTACCTGACAAATAGGACATAAAGATTACACATGCATTATGGGAAAGATATAGGAAGCCAAATTTGCTAAGTATATTATTTCCATGTGCCCTATCTAGGTTTTAAGAAGAGTCGGTTTCTGAATTATTTCCAATGGTTAACATGACTATTATTCACCATAAAAGAAAAATAATGTTAGCTTCTTTTTTGTTTAGCTGTTACTTAGCTACTTCCTTATTATAGAGCTCTAAATTCAGTTAGCAAATGTCCTTTTGAGTTCTGGGTGGAAATTATTTTGGCTAAGTTCCTAAAATCGGGAAGATAAAATAAGTATTTAAATGGATATGACTTGTGCCTTTGAGTAAATATCCTGGGGAAGTTAATGTCTTTTAATTAATTCCCTTTCATAGAAGAGATAGACAATTTATTTTTAGTATACAACTTGGGATGTTGTTTATATTGTTCTACAGCTCTATTTAGAGCACAGAGGTGTCACATTAAAATCACACTCCTGAATGAAGGGAAAGAATTGATAACTACTCAACATTTCAATAAGGTTCTCACAACAACCTAGACAGAGTTTGGGAAGAGAGGCTGGAATCCTCTGAAGGTAAGTTAATACCCCCAAAGTTAACCACATTCTGTTTTTGTCCATGTTCTGTGACCACCTGAATTACTTTAAATAGTGGCTGAGTACTTTAGGAACTCAAAGAATTCTTTAGAACATAGTCAACTCTTTCTAATTTTCATCAATCTTCAAAAAAATCCTGTGTTCCTTTAATAAATATCTGATCTTTTTCTATTTTCTGCACTGCATTGAGGCACTTGCAAAAGCACCATGAACACATGTTATGTCTCTACAAAGGGTGCTTCACTACATTTCATTTAACCTGTGTAATAATACAGTAAAGTAGCTTTCTGGAAAACAGACCCAAGGGAAGTTGCTACTCCCCATTTGATAATCTACTTAATTTGATATCATGAGGAAATTAAATCACTAGCTCATTTACTATAGAGCATGTGGTAAGGACTTTCCTATTCTTGGCACACAGTCCACTAAAACTTTTAAGAATTATAAAAACTGGACTGATATTATAGAAAGTAGTACACTGAATAATGCTGGTTCTGGCTGAGAAAGGAAAAAAATAAAAAGAGGTTGTTGCTGAGAGAAAAATAAAGCATTTAGTATGAAGGAATCTACATGTTATGAGACTACTTTTTAGCCACTCACAAAGAAATCAGAGCTAATAAATTTTCTATAAAATGAATGTGTTGGATAAGAAATACATTCTGAAACTCATTTCAGCTCTTAAAAATGATGCTACTTTTCCAAAGTTTGATTATTATAAGAAATATTTTGATGGCAAGTAGCAAAACATCTCAGGCTATCTTAAGCTAAACAAATAAATAAGCTTATAAAGGGTGAACCTAACTCAAAACTCAAGAACAGTTGAGAGAAAAAAAATAATTAAGAGATTCTAATACAAAAGAGAAATGATGGTAACTTCGACTATTGTTGTCAGCAAAGACGGTTTGAAATGCAAAGGCACAAGCATTTCTGATGGCAGAAACAACAGAACCTTTTGCATTATTGCATATTGAAGGTGAGAAAGAAATACCAAGAAAAGCTTGCTTTTGTTTAGCCATTTTGTTTGTATGAATAACAGGATGGAAGAATTCAGGGTAGTTTGTCTGTGTGTTAGTTGCTCAGTCATGTCTGACTCTTTGTGACCCCAAGGACTGTAGCCCACCAGGCTACTCTGTCCATGGGTTTTCCAGGCAAGAATACTGCAGTGGGTCACCATTTCCTTCTCCAGTTTGGGACATGTTAACTCCAAATACTTACATATAGCCTGAGAAGAAACGTAATACATAAAGTACTGATATAGTTAAACCCATCATTTTTCCCTATAGAATTTTTCCTTTATGAATCAAAAATACATTCCACCCAAGGTTACAAGGGTTCCTTATGTTTTCTTCTGTTGGTTTTACAGTTTTATTTTTATAGTTAAATCTTTAATTCACATAGAGTTTGTAAGTTAAAGGGAGAGTCAGGTGATACAGTTCCTAAAAAAATTTCCCACAGATGAAGGATAACTATGTGTCATGAACTGAGGTGTATCATGATCTCAATACTGAGCATCTGGTGCAATCCTGTAAAGCATCTATCTTTCAATTAAAAGTAAATTTTTTTTTAATACAACAAAACAATGTTTAACAGAGGAATTAATAAATAACTATAAAAATGGTCTATATTTGCATTAGTGGGCTTAAACCATATCTCAGATAATTACACATTGGTGTTGAAAAGAGCCATGGAGATTACCTAGTAGGTCTACTTCTGTTTGAAATGAAGACTACAGAAGCTCAAAAAAAAAAAAAAAGTTAGTCAATATAATACAATAAGATGCAAGCAGAGTTAAGACCAGGACCCTATTTCCTGTGTACCGTCATGAGTCTTTCTTGCCCTCTCCCATTTATTAATTCATCAACTATTTTTTCAGCATCTATTATGTGCAAGGCATCTGTTGGGTCCTACAGAGATGACAGAAGGTCAGTCCCCATGTTCAAAATTCTTAAACTGTGCTGACAATACAACAGTATGTACACAAAAACTATAATACAAGAGAGCATATAAGAACCAAACAAGGGGTCAGATATAGATTTTGAGTTCAAAGGAGAAAACAAGTCAGAGTTAGTATTTCTTTTCAAGTGCTTTCTTAAGTGTTTTACCAGTCCTCTCTCATTTAATCCTTAAAATGCATCTCTGTAAAATAGTTATTATTATGCCCACTTTACAGATGCAAACATGTCAATAGTTTTGAGTGATGTGCACAAGATAATACAGCTGCAAAGTGGTCAAACTTAGGCAATGACTCCAACTATTGTACCCCAGTGTGGGAAGGATAACAAAACTTTGGTTAGAATATGAGAGGTGCACTAGGACATAAAGCATGCATAGTATTTCCAGTTATTAGAAAGAGAAGGAGTATCATGGACAAAGAATGAACATATTGTAGGCATCAGGAAAAACATGACATTGCAGCGACAGCAACGTGATGAGTCCATGTAAAGCAGTGTTAGAAAATTAAGATGGAACGTTAGGAAGGGATCAAAACCAAGGTAAAGTGCTGGGCTTTCTATTGTAGGCAGTGGGAGATAATACAACTGTCTGGGTACAGGAGGAGCAGATACAAAACAGACTTTTACTAACCTTAATCTGGCAGGAATATGGAATTTAAAAAGAGAAAAAGAGCAGAAAGACCCAAAACGGAATTGAAATATTTGAAATCCAGAACAGCAGCCTACACTAGAAATAATAACCAGCCAGATTTGTTTAAGGAGTCCTCACCAATAACACACCAGATTCATTTCTTACCAGCTCTGAAAAATATGCCCTCACTCCCAATGTTTGTTTTTACGCACTGGCACCATTTTCAGTTACAAATATATTCAATAATATTTTGAAAAATTGAAACGTTGATTCTTATTTACTCAAATGTTTTTGTCTTTGTTTAGTCTGAAATTACTGAGGACTGACTCTGGTTACCAAAGAGTCCCTAAGAAAAATAGAATAGTCGGAGTATCTATCTAAAATCTGACCTAGATTAAATGTTCTGAATGTTTTCCATTATAAAGGACACGTCTACACGAATAAGGTGTTGAGAACAGCACACTGCTTATGATAAAGGATACTGTAATCAAGTGCTTGGTAGCCCATTAAAAAAAAATACATTCTCACATAAGAACCCAATTTCAAAAATCTGCTTCTTTGTAACAAGGCAAAAAAAGAATATACTGATTGTAAAAGTGACAGGACTAGAAAAGACAGACCTTTCTAAAGAGTCTGCTTTGCTGTCCAAAGAAGTAGAACACCTATTCTGAGATTTTCTCCTCAACTCTATTTTTAGTAGAGTTATAAAAATATATTTCTAACATATTAACATTATGTTAAGAGGCTGGAAATTGACTATGCTTGGAAAATATACACCATGGAAATCAAAAAACACTACAAATGCAGGCATCATTTTTAAGAGAATTTATTTGTCAACAAATTTGTCAATTTGTTAACCCTAATTATATATGTTCCAATTCTTTCCTATAGTTTAAACCCTCCCACTTGTATCAAGATGTTTGAGGACTTAGCACTTGAAAGAGAAATTTTAGAGATTTTTGAACTGAAAAATTAGGTATAATTTTGTTTTCTTAAAGAACAGCAGTTTTCTAATATTTATAATTTTCCCTTTGTGTAGCATTTATCTATAATGTTTTTTCCACTCAAGTATTTTCCTTAAATATAATGGTCTAGGTTCAGTTGTTCTCAAATACTGAAGCACATAAAAATCATACAGAGAAATGATTAAAACACAAATTCCTGGTTTGAGAATTACTCTGAGAATTTCTGACTCTGTGGATTTGAGCTGGGGCTTGAGAATTAACATTTCTAACAAGTTCCAGAATGATGCCTATTTCCTAGTTAGGAAAACTATTTGAATCATGGCTCAGTGGTAAAGAAGCTGCCTGTCAATGCATGAGACATGAGGTCAATCTCTGGATTGGGAAGATTCCCTGGAGAAGGAAATGGCTGCCACTCCAGTATTCTTGCCTGGGAAATCCCATGAACAGAGGAGTCTGGGAGGGGTTACAGTCCATGGGGTCACAAATGAGTTAGACACAACTTAATGACTAAACAATGCAAACCCTAACATTTTGAAAACTATTAGTCTAGTTTAGTAGATTTTGTTACTAACTAGAAAATTTACCATAATTTTAACCAGTTTAACTTTCTGATGAAAAATTTTCTAAAAGAGAGAGGTCTACATTCTTAATTCATAATGCTTAGCAGACATAATTTCAGTTCAGTTCAGTTCAGTTTCTCAGTCGTGTCCGACTCTTTGCGACCCCATGAATTGCAGCACGCCAGGCCTTCCTGTCCTTCACCATCTTCCGGAGTTCAACAAAACTCATGTCCATCGAGTCGGTGATGCCATCCAACCATCTCATCCTCTGTCGTCCCCTACACTTCCTGCCCCCAATCCCTCCCAACATCACAGTCTTTTCCAATGAGTCAACTCTTCACATGAGGTGGCCAAAGTAATGGAGTTTCAGCTTTAGCATCAGTCCTTCCAATGAACACCCAGGACTGATCTCCTTTAGAACGGACTGGTTGGATCTCCTTGCAGTCCAAGGGACTCTCAAGAGTCTTCTCCAACACCACAGTTCAAAAGCATCAATTCTTTGGTGCTTAGCTTTCTTCACAGTCCAACTCTCACATCCATAAATGACCACTGGAAAAACCATAGCCTTGACTAGACGGACCTTTGTTGGCAAAGTAATGTCTCTGCTTTTGAATATGCTATCTAGGTTGGTCATAACTTTCCTTCCAAGGAGTAAGCGTCTTTTAATTTCATGGCTGCAGTCATCATCTGTAGTGATTTTGGAGCCCCAAAAATAAAGTCTGACACTGTTTCCACTGTTTCCCCATCTATTTCCCATGAAGTGATGGGACCGGATGCCATGATCTTAATTTTCTGAATGTTGAGCTTTAAGTCAACTTTTTCACTCTCCTCTTTTACTTTCATCAAGAGGCTTTTTAGTTCCTCTTCACTTTCTGCCATAAGGGTGGTGTCATCTGCATATCTGATGTTATTGATATTTCTCCCAGCAATCTTGATTCCAGCTTGTGCTTCTTCCAGCCCAGCGATTCTCATGATGTACTCTACATATAAGTTAAATAAGCAGGGTGACAATATACAGCCTTGACATACTCCTTTTCCTATTTGGAACCATCTGTTGTTCCACGTCCAGTTCTAACTGTTGCTTCCTGACCTGCATATAGGTTTCTCAAGAGGCAGGTCAAGTGGTCTAGTATTCTCTTCTCTTTCAGAATTTTCCAGTTTACTGTGATCCACACAGTCAAACGCTTTGGCATAGTCAATAAAGCAGAAATAGATGTTTTTCTGGAACTCTCTTGCTTTTTCCATGATCCAGTGGATGTTGTGAATTTGATCTCTGGTTCCTCTGCCTTTTCTAAATCTAGCTTGAACATCTGGAAGATCACAGCTCATGTATTGCTGAAGCCTGACTTGGAGAATTTTGAGCATTACTTTACTAGCATGTGAGATAAGTGCAATTGTGTGGTAGTTTGAGCATTCTTTGGCATTGCCTTTCTTTGGGATTGGGATGAAAACTGACCTTTTCCAGTCCTGTGGCCACTGCTGAGTTTTCCAAATGTGCTGGCATATTGAGTGCAGCACTTTCACAGCATCATCTTTCAGGATTTGAAATAGCTCAAGTGGAATTCCATCACCTCCACTAGCTTTGTTTGTAGTCATGTTTTCTAAGGCCCCCTTGACTTCACATTCCAGGATGTCTGGCTCTAGGTGAGTGATCACACCATCGTGATTATCTGGGTTGTGAAGATCTTTTTTGTGCAGTTCTTCCATGTATTCTTGCCACCTCTTCTTAATATCTTCTGTTTCTGTTAGGTCCATACCATTTCTGTCCTTTATCAAGCCCATCTTTGCATGAAATGTTCCCTTGGTATCTCTAATTTTCTTGAAGAGATCTCTAGTCTTTCCCATTCTCTTTTTTTCCTCTGTTTCTTTGCACTGATCGCTGAGGAAGGCTTTCTTATCTCTCCTTGCTATTCTTTGGAACTCTGCATTCAGATGCTTTTATCTTTCCTTTTCTCCTTTGCTTTTTGCTTCTCTTCTTTTCACAGCTATTTGTATGGCCTCCCCAGACAGCCATTTTGCTTTTTTGCATTTCTTTTCCACGGGGATGGTCTTGATCCCTGTCTCCTCTACAATGTCACGAACCTCCGTCCATAATTCATCAGGCACTCTATCAGATCTAGGCCCTTAAATCTATTTCTCACTTCCACTGTATAATCATAAGGGATTTGATTTAGGTCATACCTGAATGGTCTAGTGGTTTTCCCTACTTTCTTCAGTTTAAGTCTGAATTTGGCAATAAGGAGTTCATGATCTGAGCCACAGTCAGCTCCCAATCTTGTTTTTGCTGACCGTTTAGAGCTTCTTCATCTTCAGCTGCAAAGAATATAATCAATCTGACTTTAGTATTGACCAACAGGTGACATCCATGTGTAGAGTCTTCTCTTGTGTTGTTGGAAAAGGGTGTTTGCTATGACCAGTGTGTTCTCTTTGCAAAACTCTGTTTTAGCCTTTGCCCTGCTTCATTTTGTTTTCCAAGGTCAAACTTGCCTCTAACTCTAGGTTATCTCTTGACTACCTACTTCTGCATTCCAGTCCCCTATGATGAAAAGGACATCTTTTTTGAGTGTTAGTTCTAGAAGGTCTTCGAGGTCTTCATAGAACCACTCAACTTCAGCTTCTTCAGCATTATGGTTGAGGCACAGACTTGGATTACTGTGATGTTGAATGGTTTGCCTTGGAAACAAACAGATCATTCTGTCATTTTTGAGATTGCACCCAAGAACTGCATTTCAGACTCTTTTGTTGACTATGAGGGCTACACCATTTCTTCCAAGGGATTCTTGCCAACAGTAGTAGATATAATGGTCATCCTAATTAAATTCACCCATTCCAGTCCACTTTAGTTCACTTATTTCTAAAATGTCGATGTTCGCTCTTGCCATCTCCTGTTTGACCACTTCCAATTTACCTTGATTCATGGGCCTAACATTCCAGGATCCTATGCAATATTGTTCTTTACAGCATCAGACTTTACTTCCATCACCAGTCACATCCACAACTGGGTGTTGTTTTTCCTTTGGCTCCATCTCTTTATTCTTTCTGAAGTTATTTCTCCATTCGTCTCCAGTAGCATATTGGGCACATACCAACCAGTGGAATTCATCTTTCAGTGTCCTGTTTGCCTTTGCATACTGTTCATGGGGTTATCAAGGCAAGAATACTGAAGTGGTTTGCCATTTCCTTATCCAGTGGACCATATTTTTTCAGAAATCTCCACCATGACCCATCCGTCTCCTGTGGCCCTACACGGCAAGGCTCATTGTTTCACTGAGTTAGACACAGCTGTGGTCCATGTGATTAGATTGGTTAGTTTTCTGTGATTGTGGTTTTCAGTCTGTCATTACCAGATGGTCAACACCAAAATCAGACTGATTTTATTCTTTGCAGCCAAAGATGGACAACATCTATACAGTCAGCAAAAACAAGACCTGGAGCTGACTGTGGCTCAGATCATGAACTCCTTATTGCCAAATTCAGACTGAAATTGAAGAAAGTATGGAAAACCACTAGACCATCTAGGTATGCTGCTGCTACTGCTAAGTCACTTCAGTCATGTCCGACTCTGTGTGACCCCATAGACGTCAGCCCACCAGGCTCCCCCGTCCCTGAGATTCTCCAGGCAAGAACAATGGAGTGGGTTGCCATTTCCTTCTCCAATGCATGAAAGTGAAAAAGTGAAAGTGAACTCGCTCAGTCATGTCCGACTCTTAGCGACCCCATGGACTTCAGCCCACCAGGCTCCTCCATCCATGGGATTTTCCAGGCAAGAGTACTGGAGTGGGGTGCCATTGCCTTCTCCCCATCTAGGTATGACCTAAATCAAATCCCTTACGATTATACAGTGGAGGTGAGAAATAGATTCAAGGGATTAGATCTGATAGAGTGCCTGAAGAACTACTGACGAAGGAGGCAGTGATCAAGACCATCCCGAAGAAAAAGAAATGCAAAAAGGCAAAAATGGTTGTCTGAGGAGCCCTTACAAATAGCTGTGAAAAGGAGAGAAGCTAAAGGGAAAGGAGAAAAGGAAAGATATACCCATTTGAATGCAGAGCTCCAAAGAATAGCAAGGAAAGATAAGAAAGCCTTTCTCAGTGATCAATGCAAAGAAAGAGGAAAACAATAGAATGGGAAAGACTAGAGATCTCTTCAAGAAAGTCAGAGATACCAAGGGAATATCTCATGCAAAGATGGGCACAATAAAGGACAGAAAGGGTATGGACCTGACAGAAGCAGAAGATATTAAGAAGAGGTGGCAATAATACACAGAAGAACTATACAAAAAGATCTTCAAGACCCAGATAATCAAATAGGTGTGATCACTCACCTAGAGTCAGACATCCTGGAATGTGAAGTCAAGTGAGCCTTAAGAAGCATCACTACAAATAAAGCTAGTACAGGTGATGGAATTCCAGTTGAGCTACTTCAAATCCTAAAAGATGATGCTATGAAATGGCTGCACTCAATATGCCAGCAAATTTGGAAAACTCAGCAATGGCCACAGGATGAGAAAAGGTCAGTTTTCATTCCAATCCCAAAGAAAGGCAATGCCAAAGATGTTCAAACCACCACACAGTTGCACTCATCTCACATAGTAGCAAAGCAATGCTCAAAATTCTCCAAGCCAAGCTTTTACAGTACGTAAACCATGAATTTCCAGATATTCAAGCTGGATTTAGAAAAGGCAGACAAACCAGAGATCAAATTACCATCATCCACTGGATTGTAGAAAAAGCAAGAGTTCCAGAAAAACATCTACTTCTGCTTAATTGACTACATGAAAGCCTTTGACTGTGTGGATCACAACAAACTGTGGAAAATTCTTAAAGAGATGGGAATACCAGACCACCTTACCTGCCTCTTGAGAAACCTGTATGCAGGTCAGGAAGCAACAGTTAGAACTGGACATGGAACAACAGACTGGTTCCAAACTGGGAAATACATCAAGGCTGTATATTGTCACCCTGCTTATTTAACTTACATGCAGAATACATCATGCGATATGCCAGGCTGGATGAGCACAAGCTGGAATCAAGATTGCCGGGAGAAATATCAGTAACTTCAGATATGCAGATGACACCACCTTTATGGCAGAAAACGAAGAATTAAAGAGCTTCTTGATGAAAGTGAAAGAGGAGAGTGAAAAAGTTGGCTTAAAGCTCAACATTCAGAAAACTAAGATCATGGCATCTGGTCCCATCACTTCATGGCAAATAGAGGGGGAAACAATGGAAACAGTGAGAGACTTTATTATTTGGGGGCTCCAAAATCACTGCAGATAGTGACTGCAGCCATGAAATTAAAAGACACTTGCTCCTTGGAGGAAAAGCTATGACCAACCTAGACAGCATATTGAAAAGCAGAGACATTACTTTGCCAGCAAAGGTCCATCTAGTCAAGGCTATAGTTTTCCAGTAGTCATGTATGGATGTGAGATTTGGACTATAAAGAAAGCTGAGAGCCGAAGAATGGATGCTTTTGAAGTGTAGTATTGGACAAGATTCTTGAGAGTCCCTTGGACTGAAAAGAGATCCAACCAGTCCATCCTAAAGGAAATCAGTCCTGAATATTCATTGGAAGGACTGATGCTGAAGCTGAAACTCCAATACTTTGGCCACCTGATGGGAAGAACTGACTCATTAGAAAAGACCCTGATGCTGGGAAAGTTGAAAGGAGGAGGAGAAGGGGATGACAGAGGATGAGATGGTTGGAAGGCATCACCAACTCAATGGACATGAGTTTGAGCAAGCTTTGAGAGTTGGTAATGGACAAGGAAGCCTGATGTGCTGCAGTCCATGGGGTAGCAAAGAGTCGGACATGACTGAGTGACTGAACTGCTCCTTCATTTAACTAATATTTATTGAGTACGTACTATACATCAAGGACTATGCACTGGGGATAAAATACTGAACAAAAACAGACATGGACCCTGCCCTCATGGATCTTAAGAGTCCACCAGGGAACAAAGTTATGAATGAAATAATCATGTTTATAGTTACATCATTCTAAATTCAAATAATTTATCCAAAGTTAAAAAACAAACTCTTATAAGCACATATAATGACAAATGACTGACCTACCTTTGGGAGTCGAGGAAATGGTCCACAAGGAAATAATAGCCTCGTGCTGAGACCTGTAGTATTAATAGGACTTAACTATGTAAAAAGAGAACAGCGCTCCAGAGGGTAGAAGCAGCATACAGGTCCCTAGGCTAAGTGAGAGGATGCTGGAGAGTTGGACATTATGAAAGAAAACAGCTTAGGCCTGGTCATGGGAAGAAAGTGTAGCAAGAGACAGAGAGAGTGAGCACGTAAGACTGGATAAATCTTGATAATGCCTTTCCGTGGTAAGAATTTTAATGAACCTAAGAACATTTAGAAAGGCATAAGTGGGTTACAAGAAGTGAGGAGACACGGGTAGGTTTGCTTAAAAGATTGCTACTCTGATTGCTTTGGATATATTGCATCAAATAAAATATATTATAACATTAATTTTACTTTCTTTTACTATTTTAATGTGTCTACTTGAAAATTTAAAAATTTACATGTGGCTGTCATATTTCTCATTGACAGTGCTATTCTAGCACTCCAAAGCTTAGCTCTAATTGTTTTGAGCTAAGCATTGGAGAAAAATCAACTGGTGAGAAATCAGAATGCTTTTTCTTTATCTGATAATTTTTTTTTTTTTTTAATTCTGCATACTGGGCTTCCCTGGTGGCTCAGTGGTAAAGACTCTGCCTGCCAATGCAGGAGACACAGGTCCGATCCCTGGCACAGGAAGATCTCACATGCTGTAAAGCAACTAAGCCCGTGTGCCACAAATATTGACCCCACTCTCTAGAATCTGAGAACCACAGCTACTGAGCCCACGCAATGCAGCTTCTGAAGCCTGTACACCCTAGAGCCTGTGCTCCACAAGAGAAACCACCACAAAGAGAAGCCCACACACCGCAACTAGAGACTAGCCCCTGCTCCCGCAACTAGAGAAAAGTCTGTGCAGCACTGAAGATGCAGCACAGCCAAAAATAAATACACAAATTATTTTTTTAAAATTCCGAATACTATTAAACAACAAGGGATCGCATATTAAAGATGATGATCAACCAAAAATGAAGATGTTAAAATGCATAATCTCAAGGAACTTAACAAATCTGTGATAAAAACCAAAGAACCCTATTCACTAGTATTTGTAGTTCTAGGCAGTACATTTCTCATTACAACAATTATGAACTCACTGAACAATACCTAGTAATGATGTTTATGCCAACACAGGAATACTCAATTAAACCTGACCAACTTTTAAACTGTGAATCACACTATATGAGCTTAGACCCGTAATTCATATCCCATATTCAGATACTTAACCCAAATCAGTAGAAAAAGTAAAATTCTAAGATAGAACTATCCATGAGAAATAGAATGAGAGTAACATATAAAATTTTTACATTTTATATTGGCCCCATTAAAAGGATTTTTTTTTAAGTGTAACTACTTTAACATGTTTTATTTATTTAACCCAACATATCCCAGGTCTTACCATTCCAACACTCAGTCAATATAAAATTAATGCACTATCTTACACTTCTTCTCTAGTACTGTCTTTGAAATCTAGTGTGTATTTCACTCTCATAGCACATCTAACTTCAGTTTTTATACACCCTGTTCAATAGTGACTCATGGCAGGTAGTTGCTGTATTGTACATCACAGTTATAGGAGAAAGTAGTTTTAGAATCTTGTTCTGACTCCATCACTAAACAACTAGGTAACATTGAAAATGTCAGTTAAACTGTTTCATTTCATCATCTGTGAGATGAGAATAGTATCCATTGTATCTGCCTTGAGAAGTTATAAAAATAAAAGAATAACTTTTAAAGTAATTCAATATATATTTCACAATATAAGGAATGACTTTGATCATACTTTACTTTTATAATTTTTATCCTTCCTAAATCAATAATCAATAATAAAAACAAAGCATTCAAAAAGATTACTGTTACTATAACTAATAATATTAGTATTTATACTGTAATAGTTTTTAAAATGTACAATATGTGATGCTTAATTTTCTCAGAGTGAAATCATAACTCACATAAATGTCACCTATGAATAGAGTCATTATCCAATATTTCAAAAAGATCACGCACAGGAATTTCAATAAATAGGAAATGTTCAGTGATGCTTATGGGCAAATACTAGCAGATGTCTTACTGCTGGGTACTATAGCATTTCATTATCAGAAAATTGGAAATAGCATACATTATGAAAGAAATTATGAATAGCACATAATTCTAATTAACACTGAAGTACTATAAGTTTAAATTAAAAAAATGACACATAGCAAATAATGTTCCATCAGCAACTCTGCTCCTGCTGCGGCTAAGTCGCTTCAGTCGTGTCCAACTCCGTGCGACCCCATAGGCGGCAGCCCTTCAGAATCCCCCGTCCCTGGGATTCTCCAGGCAAGAACACTGGAGTGGGTTGCCATTTCCTTCTCCAATGCATGAAAGTGAAAAGTGAAAGTGAAGTCGCTCAGTCGTGTCTGACTCTTAGCGACCCCACGGACAGTAGCCCACTAGGCTCCTCTGTCCATGGGATTTTCCAGGCAAGAGTACTGGAGTGGGGTGCCATTGCCTTCTCCAATCAGCAACTCTAGATTTCTATCTTTATACAACTGCAGAAAGGTAAATGAAGTTGAATAGTGTTTGGCACTTAACTTTTTAAAAATCTTAATGTCACCCACTTGATACAAAAGACTTTAATTGCTTAGCTATTATATATATATTATGTATATATATAATATATATGCAGCATTGTTGTTATTTAGTTACTAAGTCGTGTCTGACTCTTTGCGACCTCACGGACTGGAGCCCACCAAGCTCCTCTGTCCATGGGATTTTCCAAGCAAGAATAATGGAGTGTGTTGCCATTTCCTTCTCCAGGGGATCTTCCTGACCCAGGAATCAAACCCATGTCTCCTGCATTGGCAGGCAGATTCTTTACCACTGAGCCAGCAGGGAAGCCCTATTATGTGCAGTATGAAAGAAAGTGAAAAGTGAAAGTGTTAGTCGCTAAGTTGTGTCTGACTTTTTGCAACCACGTGGACTGCAGCCCTCCAGGCTCCTCTGTCCATAGGATTATTCTCCAGGCAAGAATACTGGAGTGGGTTGCCATTCCCTTCTCCAGGGGTTCTTCACAACCCAGGGATTGAACCCAGGTCTCCTGCACTGCGGGCAGATTCTTTACCATCTGAACCACCAGGGAAGTCCTTATATGCAATACTGTAAAATATAATAAATGGGGTTTGACTCCTTTCCTACAACTCAAGCTCGTCATTGTAGCTAGTATTTTGTGTGATAAAGGGACTGACTGGGCATCCTGTTGCAGACATTCTTGAACTCAGCTCCAAAATCCAAGTCCCTGTTCCATACACAGTCTTCTGCTAAGACAGATATAATACCTCATTACAATTTTTAAAATCTGTTATAAATGTCAAAGCCATTTGAAGAAAATTAAATTTTGCAATGATTCACAGTGCTTTAAAAAAAATGTTACTGTCTTTTAAAATCCCCTCTGTTGATACACTGATTGGTTGAATGTCCCCAGTCATTTGCTTTTCTACGCATCCATGCCTATTTTGCTACAAGACTTTGCAACAATAATTATTAATGAGATTGAATCTATTCCCTTATTCCTATTATGTATTTTTATTGTGATAAAATATACATAGCATAAACTCTACCATCATAGCCATTTTTAAGTGCCCAGTTCAAAGACATTAAGTACATTCACATTGTTGTGGAATTATCGTCATCATCTATCTCTAGAGCTTTTTCATCCTTTCAAACTGAAATTCTATACCCATTAAACACTAATTCCACATTTTTCTCTATCTCCAGCACCTGGCAACTACCCATTCTATTTTCTGTTTAAACAAAATTGATGATTCTAGGAAACTCATACAAGTGGAATCTTATAATATTTATCCTTTTTATGATATTTCACTTAGCTTAATATGGTCAAAGGTCAACCATTTTATAGCATGTGTCAAAATTTCCTTCAAGATAGAATAATGTTTCATTATATGTGTGTGTGTTTTCCACATTTTGTTTATCCACTCATGTATCAGTGGACACTTGACCTGCTTCTGCTTTTGAGCCACTGTGAATAACACTTATGAACATGGGTATAAAAATATCTTTTTGAGGTCCTTTCTTCAATTCTTTTGGATGCAGACGGAGATGTGTAATTTCACATTTAATCTTTTGAGGAATGACCATACCCTGTTCTCCAGTGGATACACCGTTGTACCTCTCTTCCAGCTATGCACATCCTTGCCAACACTTGTTATCTTTGCCTTTTTGATTAAAGTAAAACTAGTGAGTGTGAAATGGTATCTCACTGTGGTTTTTAATTTATTCCCTTACTCTTGAATCTTACTAAATTTGGGACCAACTTTGGTCAATGAAATATTAGCACAGCAACTTGATAACAGGCTTAAAAAGTGTTTATTCCTAGCCCTCTGCCAAGAACATGGCAAGCACACATTCAGGCTCACCTTATGGGAGGAGGGGACATGAAGAACAAAGCTGAGGTGCTGTAGTCATCCCAGACAAGACCATCCTATGCTATGCTATGCTAAGTCACTTCAGTCGTGTCTGACTCTGTGCGATCCTATAGACGGAAGCCCACCAGGCTCCCCCGTCCCTGGGATTCTCCAGGCAAGAACACTGGAGTGGGGTGCCATTTCCTTCTCCAATGCACGAAAGTGAAAAGTGAAAGTGAAGTCGCTCAGTCGTGTCTGACTCTTAGCGACCCCTTGGATTGCAGCCTAACAGGCTCCTCTGTCCATGGGATTTTCCAAGCAAGAGTATTGGAGTGGGGTGCCATTGCCTTCTCTGACAAGACCATCCTAGATTAGGTAATAAACAGTTGATCCTTGAACATGCAAGTGAGCCCAGCCCTGATGAGCAGAGCTACCTAGCTGACCTGCTCAGAATACAGACACTCAGTGAGCCCAGCTGAGATCAATCAAGCAGAGCCAAGTCAGCTAAGCCCAGTTCAAATCAAGAGAAATTTCATAAACTTGAGGCTTAGTAAATCATTATTTGTGCTTTATTTTGCAATCATATGCTGTGTGCTGTGCTTAGTCTCCTCTGACTCTTTGTGACCCCTATGGACTGTAGCCCACCAAGTTCCTCTGTCCATAGGATATCCCAGGCAAGAATACTGGAGTAGGTTGCCATTTCCTTCTCCGGGGGATCTTTCCAACCCAGGGATTGAACCCACATCTTCTGAATTGCAGGCAGATTTTTTACCCAGTAAGCCATCAGGAAAACCCCTTACAGTCATACATATATGATACACGATGTTTTTGAATAAACCAAAAGATAAATTATTGTGTGGCAGTCTAACTCTATATAATAAATCAAGGTAGAATTATGAGTGGTAAGAGTTATCAGAATTATTAATTATCATAATTATCATTTTGTAAGAAGGTACCAAAACAAAAGATCAATTAATGAGATGTTGCCGGAGGACAGTGGAGCAGAAAATATAAAGCAGTGGGATAGAAAAATTGAATTTTGCTTTTTTTGAGAAAGCATATTTTCCTTTCTCCATCCATTCTGTCAAATGGTGGCCAGTGTACTTGGATCCAGAAACTTCTTTCTAAGAATCCATACACTTAGAAAGCAAAGAACCAAGGGCATCTGTTTGCCCCTATGGAAGACCCAGAAATTTACGAATACAGGCATGACCATCTTTCTCACAGTTAGATGTGAAATTCTCACTGGCTGCACAATTTCCTTTCCACTTCACCCCACTCCTTGTGACCTCTGGTCATCCTATTAGCCCTTCCTTTGTTTTGCACCTAGCCTGTTATAGGCTTGTATGCTTCCTGCCCAAACTCAGTAAACATCTGAGTCAGAACCCTGATCTGGAATTATGATTTCCTTTGATTTCTTCTCATTGTGTTCCCTGGAAATGTAAATTTTCAGAAAACAGACACAAAACATGACTTGGATATTAGGGATGTTGTACCTTCTTTGCTATTAAAGATGGCTTTATTGAAGTATAGAAATTCAAATTCCAAGAACTTTAAACACAGTATTAAAAACAAGTATGGTTTTCCACCTTTGGTTTCTTTCTCTACTACATTTTGGATGGTAGTCTCACAGTTGCTATTATTATCATTATTTTCATTACTCATGAAATGAGCCATGTAGCATGCTCAAGCAGAAGCCAAGTAGCTTGGTGCCAATTTTTGTCCTGTGATCAATTTGAAATGGCTTGCTGTTTTGGTCCTGACTGAGAGAGATTAATAACATCTTAGGGTAAAATGCTATTGATCAAAATTTACTTTTTAAAAATGTCCTATTCTCATATAAATTTATTTCTGACTCATCAGATTCTTATATTTAGGTTTTTATCCTAACAACATTATTTTTTTATAAACAGGCACCCTTTCCCAGCAATGTCAGAATATACAAATACCATAGGGATTTTATTAAATGCATTTAACCGAGATGGGCATGCCAAGGAGGCACTTTGTTTCATAGTAATGAAAAAGAAAAAAGAATAAAGTCTGCTTCCAATTTCCCTATTAAATATCATTTCAAGAATAATTTTTCAGTGTTATAACTCATCTAATGAGAAATGCATCAAAACTATTTGATATGTAAGGGGACATCTGATTTATCTTTTCTTAATTTACATAGCAAGAATGTCTAACCTGGAGAACACAGGCCATCAAGGAGACCACAGGTAAAATTTAGGAAGTCCACGATGAATAAAATTATATCCTTTGTTCCCCATTAATCTGTATCTGATTTAGCTTTTCCTTCAATGATGAATGTAGGCAACAAATTCTAGGTCTGTTAACAGAATCTATGGCCCCATAAGGAGGGATCAAGATATTTTCATATTACATCACAGTTGCTTGAAGTAGTTCAAAATATCTTTAATGCTCACTACTACTTCAAAACTATGGTAATGATTAAGGGAAGTTGCTCAGTCATGTCTGTTTCTTTGCGACCCCATGGACCATAGCCAACCAGGCTCCTCTGTCCATGGGGTTTTCCAGGCAAGAGTATTGGAGTGGGTTGCCATTTCCTTCTCCAGGGGATCTTCCTGACCCAGGGATTGAATCCAGGTCTGCTTTGCAGGAAGATGCTTTACCATCTGAGCTGCTGGGGAAGCCACTATGGTAATGTTTAGATAATAATAAATTTCATTGTAAGTATGCTGAAGAAGCCTATGTGTTACTATGTCACAGATTAGTTTTTATTCTCTTTTGAGAATTATATTTAAACATAATAGGCTTTCTTTAACCTCAGGTATTTTTAACTTTAATGACATTATTCACAAAAGAGGTCTGCAAGCTTTGCCATGTCCCCTAAGAGAGAACAAAGATGCTTAAGAACTTCTGCTGACCATAAATGTATTCTCTGGCAGCAAATGCTTTTGGAACTTCTTAAGTTAGAGAAAACAGCATCAACTCAGGAGAATGAAATTTGATGAATCACTGCCTGAAAACTTTGTGTGGGCAGCCTTAAGAAAACTTAAAATAAGCAGTATCTGAGACTATGCCAAAACCTTTGACTGCGTGCATCACAATAGACTGTGGAAAATTCTGAAAGAGATGGGAATACCAGACCACCTAACCTGACTCTTGAGAAACCTATATGCCGGTCAGGAACAGTTAGAACTGGACATGGAACAACAGACTGGTTCCAAATAGGAAAAGGAGTACGCCAAACCTGTATATTGTCACCTTGCTTATTTAACTTATATACAGAGTACATTATGAGAAACGCTGGGCTGGAAGAAGCACAAGCTGGAATCAAGATTGCTGGAAGAAATATCATTAACCTCAGATACACAGATGACACCACACTTATAGCAGAAAGTGAAGACTAAAGAGCCTCTTGACAAAAGTAAAAGAGGAGAGTGAAAAAGTGGGCTTAAAGCTCAACATTCAGAAAACTAAGATCATGGCATCTGGTTCCATCACTTCATGGGAAATAGATGGCGAAAGAGTGGAAACAGTGGCTGACTTCATTTTGGGGGGCTCCAAAATCAATGCAGATGGTGATTGCAGCCACGAAATTAAAAGACGCTTACTCCTTGGAAGGAAAGTTATGACCAACCTAGACAGCATATTAGAAAGCAGAGACATTACTTTGCAAAAAAGGTTCATCTAGTCAAGGCTATGGTTTTTCCACTGGTCATGTATGGATGTGAGAGTTGGACTATAAAGAAAGCTGAGCACCAAAGCTGATGCTTTTGAACTGTGTTGTTGGAGAAGACTCTTGAGAGTCCCTTGGACTGCAAGGAGATCCAACCAGTCCATCCTAAAGGAGATCAGTCCTGGGTGTTCTTTGGAAGGACTGATGTTGAAGCTGAAACTCCAATATTTTGGCCACCTGATGCGAAGGGCTGACTCATTTGAAAAGTCCCTGATGCTGGGAAAGATTGAGGGCAGGAAGAGAAGGGGACAACAGAAGATGAGATGGTTGGATGGCATCACCAACTCAATGGACATGAGTTTGGGTGAACTCCAGGAGTTGGTGATGGACAGGGAGGCCTGGTGTGCTGCAGTTCATGGGGTAGCAAAGGGTCAGACACGAATGAGCAACTGAACTGAACTGAGGCAGTCCCCCTGTCTCTGAGCTCGATGCGCTTACTCTGCCTAGGCCTAAGTTACCCAGGACCACCCTGGACAGCAAGCAGTTTTCCCTACCTCCTTGGAAGTTCTCAAACGTTGAGACTTTTATCAATATTTCATGAAAACCAGGTCTCTGCTACAAACATAAAGCTCTGACAGGTGTTTTAATGTTCAGTGGCCTTAGTGGAAAATGATTTGCACTTCAACAGAAGTTTTATGGAGCCAATGTCACAACTGATTACAGAAAATTCTTAAATACGAGGAAGCGCAAGAAGACACCATTGACAATCAGGGGTTCATAATTTCAAGCTTCCCTCAGTTCAGTTCAGTTCAGTCGCTCAGTCGTGTCCGACTCTTTGCAACCCCATGAATTGCAGCATGCCAGGCCTCCCTGTCCATCACCAACTCCCAGAGTTCACTCAGACTCACGTCCATCGAGTAAGTGATGCCATCCAGCCATCTCATCCTCTGTCGTCCCCTTCTCCTCCTGCCCCCAATCCCTCCCAGAATCAGAGTCTTTTCCAATGAGTAAACTCTTTGCATGAGGTGGCCAAAGTATTGGAGTTTCAGCTTTAGCATCATTCCTTCCAAAGAAATCCCAGGGCTGATCGCCTTCAGAATGGACTGGTTGTATCTCCTTGCAGTCCAAGGGACTCTCAAGAGTCTTCTCCAACACCACAGTTCAAAAGCATCAGTTCTTCGGTGCTCAGCAAGTTTCCCTATTCACGTGCATTTCCAAAAACTCTAGAAAAGGTCAAGTTCACAAACTGGGCTACATGGTAGAGCCAAAATCCCAGGTTTGAGTTAGACTAAGGAAATGAATTCTACTCTTTTCCTGAATTAGGAAATAATAAAAATCACAGCATAGGTTTTTTTTTCCTCACAGCTATGAGAGACCCCCTAAAGCTAAGATAGGTTTGGACCAGTATTCCAAAACCCAGATGTTTTCCAAAGTGCAGCATATTTGTAGGTGTCTTCAACCTAGCTTAGCCTGTCCCATGTCATGCCCTCTTCCTGATCTGAATATCTGAATTACCATATATTTATTTCTGGTAAGATTAACAGCATATGACATGAATTATCACAAAACAGCATATAATTCAGCAAGTTTTTTTCCCCTCTTTCTCCATTCCTCTATAATCTAGGGCACCCACTAGATGGGTGGAGGAACATTTTAAGATGAAATTTTAAGTTGAAATCAGATAGTTTTAAACAAAAACTGTATTCACATTTCTCTGCCAACCTCAAGGGAAATGTATAATACTAACCGAAGATCACATGAAAGGGAGGCGCATCCAGACATTTCCTGGGTTTTTATATTTAACTTCCTTTAGACTCAAAGCAAAAGCACAAGGAGCCCACCTCCATTTCATAGTCTGTTAGCACGTTTCATAAAGGAGGAAAGATATGATTGAACACTTGAAATTTGCAGCAATTCTAATTATGTGTGATGCTGAATAAGATTAGCAACAATTGAAATGCTGAGGAGCAGACAACATCCTCAGAAACAGACTTAAGAAAAGTCTTGGCATCAGAGATTTAAGTGTGTAGGTCTGTTCCCAACTAAATTATAAGAGAAGATTTAAATTTAGCACATGTACGTGTGTGCTAAGTTGCTTCAGTTGTGTCCAATTCTGTGTGATCCTATGGACTGTAGCCAGCCAGGCTCCACTGCCCATGGGACTCTCCAGGCAAAAATACTGGAGTGGGTTTCCATGCTCTCCTCCAGGGGATCTTCCCAACCTAGGGATCGATCCCGCGTCTCTTATGTCTCCTGCATTAGCAGGCAAATTCTTTACCACTAGCACCACCTAGAAAGCCCCAAAATTTAGTACATATTGCAGAGCAAACCTGAACATGGCTGACTCTCTTTGGTCAGGAAATAGTTCTTTAACATTTTTGAACCGAAGAACTTCAAGCATAAAAAACAAACACCCCTGAAGTATGAGGTTCACATATATTCTAATGCACTTAGCAATTAATCACTGCAGTGTCATCTGTAGGAGCAACACATCATCAGTCCACTTGCTACATCCAGAGCCCCTCTGTGTACAGGTCACATCATGTCATGTTTTGCATACATCTGGGATCAGCATACCATAAAGAAGAT
This sequence comes from Bison bison bison, assembly GCF_000754665.1. NCBI lineage: Eukaryota > Metazoa > Chordata > Mammalia > Artiodactyla > Bovidae > Bison > Bison bison. The sequence goes on from NW_011495049.1 coordinate 713,532, forward strand.
ATGTTAGGGTAATTATAAACATCATGACAGGTAAATGACAGTATGGACAGTAATACCTTTGAAAAGCACAAATTAGTATGACTTTTTTTTTCCATAAGAAAAAAAAAATTATTCACTTCATTTGGTACTTTTATACAATTTCTCTTCTTACCTTCCTGAAATATCATTTATCTGCCAAGCTGTATTTATTTAAAAGCTTTTGGACTATTTAAATGAAATTACACTTAAACTACTTGCAAGGTCAGAGGACAAGTCCACAGATTTTGGCACGATCTCTGCCATTTGTTCAGTTAACCCAATGATGCTCCAAAAGTAAATCTGGTATTAGAGAGAGTTACATAATGCCCATTTATGAAACAAGCAAGTGAACTGTATTAGCTCTCTCCGAGAAGAGAGAGGACAAAGAGCCAAAGTCATGATCCAACATAAGCTCCCAGTTGGGCAAAGGGTGGGGGTGGGGATTCAACAAATCAAAATAAGTGCTGGGTTAGCTGAACCTATAGGTTAAGCTCAGGATCATGGCCAAGGGTGCCTCCCTAAATTTTGTACCTTGGTTTCCTTGCATGCTGCACCCAGCCTTGGTTTATGATCATTTCAACCACATTTGATACTACGATGCATGGTATAGAGGAAGGCAATATTTTCCTTAGTGTAGTTTACAGTCCTGACTCAGAAGTACTTGCAAAACCTGGTAAAACTGAGATTTTTTTTTAATACCAAATCCTTAATTTGCTGAGAGAGATGCTCAGAGAATGAAGCCTAGTAATTTTCATTTATAGTCACTTGGGATGATTCTAATGCATTTTAAAATAGATCCTCGAATACAAAAGAATGAAACTGGACTCCTACTTACATTATACACAAAAATCAACTCAAAATACAATAGAAACATGAATGAAATACCTGAAATCATAAACTTCCTGGAAGAAAATATACGGGGTAAACTCCTTGACATTGGTCTTACCAATGATTTTTTGGATTTGATAACAAAAGCAAAGGCAACAAAAACAAAAAGGAACAAGTGAGACTACATCAAACTGAAAAAACTTATGCACAACAAAGGAAACCATCAACAAAGTGAAGAGTCAAACTATGAATTGGGAGAAAATATTTTCAAATCATGTATCTGGTAAGGAATTAAGAAATCCAAAATATATAAAGAATTCATACAACTCTATAACAAAAAATCCTAATTAAAAATGGGCAGAAGATTTGAATAAACATATTTCCAAAGAAGATATACAAATGTCCAACAGGCACAGGGAAATGTGCTCAACCATCGGGAATCATCAGGGAAATGCAAATTAAAACCACAATAAAATAACACCTCGTATCCTTTAGAATGGCAATTACCAAAAAGATAACAAATAACAGGCACTGGCAAGGATGTGGAGAAAACAGAACCCTTGTGCACTCTTGATGGGAATATACATTGGTGTGGCCACTATGGACAACAGTATGGAGTTCCTCAAAAGATTAAAAATAGAACTACACATGATCCAGCAATTCCACTTCTGGGAATCTTTCCAAAGAAAATGACAACAGAACATAAAAGAGATCTGCAATGCCATGTTCATTACAACATTATTCACACTAGTCAAGTTATGAAAATGAACTAAATGTATGTCAATGGATGAACAGATAAAGATGTGTACACACACACACACACACACACACACTGAAATACTATTCTGCCATGGGAAAGCAGGGAATCCTGTTGTATGCAAAAACTTGGATGAACTTTGAGGCATTACGCCAAATGAAGTAAGTCAGACAGAGAAAGACAAATGCTGATCTCACTTATATGTGGAATCTAAAATAGCCAAACCCACATAAACAAATAGTACAAAAGTAGTTGCCAAGGGCCAGGAAGTAGAGGAAATAGGGAGAAATTGGTAAAAGGGTACAGATTTTCAGCTATACACCAAAAAATTTCTGAGGATTTTATGTAAAGCATAGTGACTAGAGTTGATGACACTGTCGTATATAATTGATATTTTCTGAGAGAGTAGAAATTAAATATTCAAGGAAGGAAGAAAAGAAGGAAGGGAAGAAGGAAGGAGTGACGGAAGGGAAGAAGGAAGGAGTGAAGGAATGTCCTTCAAATACTTGTTATATAACCGAACGATTGACTGAATAAACAGAAGGCAAGTGGAAACTTAAGCAGTGGCTTGGGAGTTATCTGTACTCTTGGTATTTTCTTTGAGCAAAAACAAGGCAGAAGGAGGAAAACATTGGCTTGGGAATTTACCCATTCCCAAAATTTACAATATTGCTTTTCCTAAGAGAATATATTCTAACATCTTCAAATAATTTCATGTAAAAATATTAAGCTCCAGGAGTTGGTGGTGGACAGGGAAGCCTGGCGTGCTGCAGTACATGGGGTTGTAAAGAGTCAGACACAACTGAGTGACTTGAATTGAAAAATATTAAATTTAGTCTGAAATATTGTTTTGTACTAGATAATAGCAAATACAGTTATTATCTCAGGTAAGTAAACTGAAAACAAGTAGCAATTGAACTTACATTTTAAAAATTTCTTCAATATTTTACTAGCCTGCTCACCCAGCATGCTATTAAATTAGCAAAATATATATTCCTAAGAATAGGGTACAAGTTTCATACTATTCTACAGAAAGCATAGAATTGTGGTATTTCCCTCTAGGGAAAAAGATTATCTTTTCAGGTTGTTTACAGAAGAAATACTTCCATTTAGGAAACTGGAATAATGATAGGGATTGACATTACATTTTTGATTGTAGGCAATACCTATGACTGTATTTTATAGTTTGACGTATTGCTTCTGGAAAAGGAAGTTTTATGTTTTACAGTCTTGAATTCATTTTTGTTTTTTATACAATATACAACTCCTGTGGGCCCACAAAATCCTTACTCAATAGATACTCTGTTATACCATTTATTATAGCAATGATTATGATATGAAGACTTATTTTGGTGCCAACAAAGCCATATTATAGGCTCAATAGCTAAAGTGGCAGAGCAGAATGGCCCACCAAGGTGCAGTTTTTGAGAAAATATTGCTGAAGAACGTTCATCTAGGGAAAAAGAGATTGTTTCTGTGTGCTAGTTGAATATAGATTATAGTACTTTGGGGATTTCTGGATGGTGTTTTAGAATCTGGGGCTTCCGTGAATGCACCAAAAGCCTTTTTCTGTTTTCTAAGAACCAATGCCTAAAGCACAGTAACCAGGGTAACAGATTCTAAGAAAAGGTGAATCCTCATCCTTTTCCACACAGTCACTAGTTCCAACACCGTTTCATCAGCTTTGGCCATTTTCTCATAGGTAGAAAGAGAAGACAAATGAAGTGCTCCACACCTAGACTCATGTGATTAAGAACCGGGAGAGTCAGACAAATACTGCATGATATTACATACGCATAGAATTTAAAAAATAATACAAATGAATACATATGCTAAAGCGAAACAGACTCACAGACATAGAAAACTAAACTTGCGGTTACCAAAGGGAAGAGGGAAGTGAGGAGAGACAAATTAGAATTATGAGATTAACATATAACAAACTCCTCTGTATAAAATAGATAAGTGACAAGGATGTAACTGTATAACACAGGGAAGTATAGCCATTATTTTGTATTAGTCTACAATGGAGTATAATCTGCAAAAATGCTGAATTGCTATGCTGCACACCTGAAACTAATAAACATAATACATTTCAAGCAATGAAAATATGAGTTTAATGTATATGAGCAATAGGCAAGTATCAGGGGATGTTACAAAAATGGGTCTCTGATTCTTTTGGGGTGTTTTTCTAGGTAGCCTTTGACTAAGGTTGAAGTATAAAAGAATGTTTTCCAAAGTGGAGCCTTGGACCACCTGCACAAAATCACTTGGAGAACTTGTTTACAGTGATGTAGTCTGAAGTATGTTCCTCTCTGTCTCTCAAGTCTGCTTTCCTGGGTTGGCATCATCTTCGGGTAGTCTCTCTCCTAGGATGCCACAGACAGCTCTAAAAGTCCTTGCTCTGCACGAGTAGCAAAACAGAAGCTCCTCTGTCCCAGCCTTTCCTAGATTACATCCAATTGGTCTGACTTATGTCACACTGATGATTCCTGCACCAGTCGGTGTGGGAGGGGATGACATATGGCCAGACTTGGGTTGTCTGTCTAACCACAGTGCCAAGACAGGTCAGATCAAATCAGATCGGATCAGTTGCTCAGTAGTGTCTGACTCTTGGCGACCCCATGAACCGCAGCACGCCAGGTCAGTCTCATCCAAATCTTAGACTGTGGGAGGGGTGGTTAATCCTCAAAATCAGGCTGCAGCTACTAAAAGACAGCAAACTAGATACTGGCCTGGCAAAAACAAGAAATGCCTTTTATGAGGCAGTTTATATATGTTCACTTAGTTACTTTTTAGATATTTATGTATTTATGGGTAACATTCCTGACCTAAGAAGGATTTAAGATCAAACATCTGCTATTTTAAAACCCACACACAATGGAAAGAGATGAGTTCTCCCCAACAGAGTCAACATTTTTTTCACCTTGGTAGGCAGAAGTGAAACCTACTTGTTTTCTTTTTTAGCCATTTTATGAAGGTATGATTGACATGTGAAAATCTCTACATATTTAATGTATACAACTCTATGGGTTTGGGAATAAGTATACATCCATGAAACCATCACCACCAAGGCCACAGATATATCTATCACCTCCCAAACTTTCTGCTCACTACCTTCGCTATTATTTTTATTTTCCATGCCTGGCAAGAACATGGAACATAAGATCTACATGGATAGTCCTGGAGGACATTGTGCTAGGTGAAATAAGTTAGACACAAGACAAATACTACAAATACTACATGATATTACTTATATATAGAATCTAAAATAGTCAACAATAAGGAAGCTGTGGCACATATATAGAATGAAATATTACTCAGTCGTAAAAAAGAATGCATTTGAGTCAGTTCTAATGAAGTGGATGAACCCAGAACCTATTATACAGAGTGAAGTAAGTCAGAAAAAGAAAGTTAAATATTGCATTCTAACACATATATACAGAATCTAGAAAGATGGCTCTTTAGAATTTATTTACAGCCCTGCAATGGAGAAACAGACATCGAGAATAGACTTATGGACAAGGGGAGAGAGGAGGAGAGGGTAAGATGTATGGAAAGAGTAACATGGAAACTTACATTACCATATGTAAAATAGACAGCCAACGGGAATTCGCTGATGGCTCAGGAAACTCAAACAGGGGCTCTGTATCAACCTAGAGGGATGGGGAGGGAGATGGGATGGAGGTTCAAAAGGGAAGGAATATATGTATACCTATGTCTTATTGATGTTGAGGTTGACAAAAAAACAACAAAATTCTGTAAAGCAATCATCCTTCAATTAAAAATAAATTTTTTTAAAAAAGGAAAAAAAAAAGAAAAAAAAACAATCAAATTCATAGAAGCAGAGAACATAACCGTGGTTGCCAGTGGCTAAGAGGAAGGGACGGAGACGGCAATGGCACCCCACTCCAGTACCCCACTCACGACTGAGCGGCTTCACTTTCACTTTTCACTTTCATCCATTGGAGAAGGAAATGGCAACCCACTCCAGTGTTTTTGCCTGGAGAATCCCATGGACGGAGAAGCCTGGTAGGCTGCAGTCCATGGGGTCGCACAGAGTCGGACACCTGAAACGACTTAGCAGCAGCAGCAGCAAGAGGAAGGGAAATTAGATGACGCAGATTTAACACCTGATACCAGGGTTGCTCATATGGTTATTATATTAATCAAAGTAGAAGTTCCCTGAGGGTACTTTTAAAATTCTTTATTGTTCTTATAGCTTCTGGCCTTGCTCCACATTTCTTTGTCTCCTTTACTTCCACATCACACTCTCATCCTTGCTCTCTGTAGTTTCGCTTTCTTACCGTCTTCCAATGAGCTTAAAATGGTGTAGTGGAAAGCAGACTAAGAACATACAATGAACTAATAAGAGCATCAAGTGAATTTGGAATTGTATTCAGCTGCTAGAATAGAACTGAAATAACAGTTGTTTGAGTCAGATAAAGTTTTATTTTTCTCTTAATATGGAAGCCCAGAAGAATTAAGCCAACCAGGGCTGATGAGAAAGATAGACAACACTCTCAATGCCCTACACCTCTTCCATCATCCTGCTGCATTTCTTTAGCATGTGGCTTTCATTCTCAAGGTTGTCTCAATCAAAACAGAGCAGATGCAGCTTCAACCATCAGGGGAGGCTGGAATAAGGTAAAGGAGGGCAGGAAAGACAGCATCCATTTCCCCACCAAGTTGCTCCCTTTACAAATTTTTCCTGGAGTCTCAACCCAATGACTTCTGCTTACACGTCAGTCATTCTTATCTATAGGAGAGACTTGAAATTGTAGGAGTCTGATTTTTTTTTTTTTTTTTGCTTATTGAGCAGGGCACAGTGCTTCTCTTCCTTATCTCCACAATTCACTGAAACATTACTAATGAAAAAAGAAAAAGTAAATACTAAATAGAAGACTTACAGTCTTCACCACAAGTGAGTATCCGTGGGTTCCTGAGACTCCACAAAGTGAAAACTCAAACTCATGAGCAACTGATTGTTTCTTTAAGAAACTCTCCAGGACAAATCTTGATAAAGCCTCCCACAAATTAAAATGAAAATCAATTTGATTTTAATTTCATCCAGTTTGATTAGACAATAAACATTAAGGAGTAATTTAATGAATAAAAGTGCCCATATTTTAGAAGATAATGGTACCATAAAGTAGAACCACTACAGTATAAATGGGTAATTATGCATTCCCAATTTATCCAAGGGGAAAGGTTTATTAACACAAATCCCAGACAGAGATAACACTGTCTTGTTATTGAGCACTCAGTCATTTAGTTCTCTGCTATCAGATGAGAAATCTAAGGAAGCCTTTCATTTATACAGTAACATGGGTACCTCAGTTCCCTGACTTGCTATTAATCTCACTTCATTGGAGCTCAGGGCATATTCTTCACCTGAGCCCACCAGATTTTGTCTGTGTTTTCCTGTTCAACAGAGGCAAGATAACTTATTATTAATTTGAGAGAACAGTAGTGCATAATAAAATGTGGTGAAACAACCATTCCCTTGGTATAAATATCCATTTAATGAAGAACAAACTGTAGACTTAGTCATTTAATTCTAAGAATATCTAGTCGCGACTGCTATATTCACTAATGCTTTCCAGACTAATCACAGTTGCTCTACTTTTGCCTCCTATGCAAACTATTTTAATTGGAAAGTTACTAACATCACCCATTTTTAATATTGTAAATGGGTTGTCCACAGAAATTATATCATTTTAAAAGTAGGAGAGAAGCAAAAGAGTCTGTTAGGCATGCATCCCCACAATTAATGCTGTGCCAATGTATTTTCATAATTTGTTTTGCTTGTAGTTTATTGCTGTCCCAGCGTCAATTCCCTTTTTGTCACAGGACCCTAATTTTTCTTTGAATATAAATACAGTGGGAAAATAGATCAAGGCCCCCTCAACTGCTGGCCAAGGATGGGCAGGAGGCCAGATGCTCTTTTACTGGAACTTGAATTTTAAACAGAAAACCCCCACAGATTAAAAAGTTCAAGTTTGAGGAAACGAAGATGGCAGAGGAGTAGGTGGACGTGGAGTACATCTCTCTCCACGATACATTAGGAACACACCTATAGACACAGAAGTGCATGTAGAACACCAGCTTAGAGTGGACAGGAGTACCTGAGCAGCAAAAAAAGAATATATAGAACCATGCAAAACTCAGTAGGAGGAAGGAACTAGGGGGAAAAACAGGAGTGTTAGTAGGACTGGACCTGCCCTCGGTGGGTGGGGGAACTGAAGCAGGGGTCCCATCCCCACATTGGGGCAACTGTCTGAGTCAGAGAAGAAACATTTAAGGCTAAGCATGAAACAGCTGATCTGTGGCAGCCTAAATGGAATGAGAATCAGACAGTCCTTGCCACAGCCATATGTATCGCAGATAGGGACACAGGTCCCCTGGAAGGTGCAGCTGCTGGGAGCTGGAGTTAAGAGATACTGGAACAATCCCAGGTCGAGGGCTGTTGTTGACTGCGGAGAGATGTATAGAGGCGATATGAGGGAGGAGATTGTGGTGGGAAATGCCTGGAGGAAAGCTGGGCAGCCATGGAAGCAAGGCGATAACTGCTGAGTCAGCGTAGCAGGTGGAGCCGTCACCATAGCCTCTCTCTCCCAACACGCCAGCATCGGCAGCTGAACAATAGAGAGGCTGGCCCATCAAACGCCTGATACACTAACTAGAGAGTAGGACCCCAGCCAGGGTGCCCCTTTAAGTGCCTGATGGGCCAATCTAGAGAGTAGGACCCCAGCCGGGGAGGGGGCTGGGGGGGAGGGGTGGCCCTCAATATGCCTGATGCAACGAACAACAGAGAAGGACCCCAGGCAAGGGAGCCCTCTAAGTGCCTGAACAGGTGGAATTACAGAGAAAGACTGGCCAGAGGTCTTCTGATTGCCAGCTACAAGAGGCTCAAAAAAAGACTGACAGGGCCATAACTCCTGCGGAGGAGGCAGTTCATGTCCCTGCACACTTGGCACCACCAGGGTCCCTGCAAGCCAAGCAGCTGTGCCACCTTCACACTCAACTCTCACTGGGGCAGAGCTGCCACAGGCCAAAAAAAAAATCTTGCGTCTATACACACAGGGTTGCTTCAATCGCGTCAAGCTCTTTGTGATGCTGTAGACTGTGGCCTGCCAGGCTTCTCTGTCAGGGGAGTTCTCCAGGCAAGAATACTGGAGCATATTGGCCAATACTGGTTGCCATACCCTTCTAGAGCACTGTATTTCTTGCTGCCCTAGCCATCAATTCCCCTGAGTACCTAGTGCTGCCAGAACCCCTGCAACCCAAGCAGCTGTACCATCTCCATACCTGACCCTCACAGGAGCAAACCCAAGTTCCTCCAGGGCAGGCTCAGGAGCAAACCCCAGTAGACGACCCACATACAAAGGCGGAAACAAAACCACAACAGAAACCCAGGGGTAGTGTGGCTTAGGAAGAAGACCCAAAACCTTCCCAGCACCTGTACAAGCTGAAGATTAAATCCACACAATCAACTAGGCAGACTCTGTACCTATGGAATATATAAAAGAATATTGAGAGCTCCCACAAAAGAAAATGCACTAGTTCTGATAGCAATGAACATTGGAGGCAAGAACACACAGGAGTAGGACCAAATTAGAATCTGAGCTGCCCCCACAGCAAGTCCAGAGATCAGTACAGTGTTGGAGGGCATCCTAGGAAGGTGAGATGGACTGTGACTCCCAGGGAGGGAAAGGACTCTGACAGCAATGACTCAAGAAAAATATTTATTATTCTTATGTTTTGACTTGTTCTGTAGATTCTTTGGGATTTTTTTCCCTTTTTTCCTCACCCTCTGTTGTAGTTGTCAATTTTATTGGCACTATGAAATCCAGTTAAGCTTTTGAGCTTTTTTTTTTTCTCCTCAGTCACATTTTTTATCATTGTTATAAACCTCTGCCTCTACGTTGGCCTTTTGCAGTTCTGTGAAGTTTTTCTTTTTTTTTTTTTTCTTTTCTCTTTTTTTAATTTTTTAAACCTATTATTAGTTTTTCTACATTCATTCCTTTGTTTGCTTTTCCTACTGTTCTTTTCCCCTTGGAGTTAATCTTTAATGTATATAAATAGTCTTCATCTATGTTTATTTAACTTTGCATATCTATTCTTTCTTTCTTTCCTTTCCTCTCAACATGTTTGTTAATTTTGTTTTCATTGCATAATTCCACACTTGGCACCTTGCTTTAGTTTTGTTTTCCAGTTTGTGCTTTAATTAGTTTTGTTCTTAACTTGTAAATATAAGAATGAAACTAGAACACTTTCTAACACCATACATAAAAAAAAAACTCAAAATGGATTAAAGATCCAAATGTAATACCAGAAACTATATATTCATAGAGGAAAGCATAGGCAAAACACTCTCTGACATAAATCACAGCAAGATCCTCTATGACCCACCCCACGCAGAGTAATGGAAATAAAAGCAAAAATAAACAAATGAGACCTAAATCAACTTAAAAGCTTTTGCACAATGAAGGAAACTATAAGCAAGGTGAAAAGACAGCCTTAAGAAAGGGAGAAAATAATAGCAAATGAACCAACTAACAAAGAATTAATCTCAAAAATATACAAGCAGCTCATGCAGCTCAATACCAGAAAAATAAACGATCCAATCAAAAAATGGGCCAAAGAACTAAACAGACATTTCTCCAAAGACGACATACAGATGGCTAACAAACACATGAAAAGATGCTCAACATCACTCATTATCAGAGAAATGCAAATCAAAACCACAATGAGGTACCATCTCATGCTGGTCAGAATGGCTGCTATCAAAGTCTACAAGCAATAAATGCTGAAGAGTGTGTGGAGGAAAGGGAACCCTCTTACACTGTTGGTGGGAATGCAAACTAATACATCCACTATGGAGAACAGTGTGGAGATTCCTTAAAAAACTGGAAACAGAGCTGCCATACAACCCAGCAATCCCACTGCTGGGCATACATTCCAAAGAAACCAGAATTGAAAGAGACACGTGTACCCCAATGTTCATCACAGCACTGTTTACAATAGTTAGGACATGGAAGCAATCTAGATTTCCATTGGCAGACAAATGGATAAGAAATTTGTGGTACATATACATAATGGAATATTACTCAGCTATTAAAAAGAACGCATTTGAATCAATTCTAATGAGGCGGATGAAAGTGGAGTCTATTATACAGAGTGAAGTAAATCAGAAAGAAAAACACCAATACAGTATATTAATGCACATATATGGACTTTAGAAAGATGGCAACAACAACCCTATACGCAAGACAGCAAAACAGACACAGATATAAAGAACAGACTTTTGGACTCTATGGGAGAAGACGAGGGTGGGACAATTTGAGAGAATAGCATTGAAACATGTGAAGTAGCATATGCGAAATAGATGATCAGTCCAAGTTCGATGCACGAAACAGGGGACTCAAAACTGGCACACTGGGACAACCCAGAGGGATGGTATGGGGAGGGAAGTGGGAGGGGTGTTCATGATGGGGGACACATGTATACCCATGGCTGATTTATGTCAATGTATGGCAAAAACCACCACGGTATTATAAAATAATTAGCCTCCAATTAAAATAAATTAATTTTAAAAATTAGAAAATGTTAAAAAATAAATTAACTAGTTAATTTTTTTGTAAAGTTCAAGTTCATTCATCCAACAGAAGTCCCAACATAAGGACCATCCATACTTGTTCCCTGAATTTTCAGAGCAACTGTGGTCATTTATAAAGTTTATATCTCTACACTATTGTTCAACTCTTCTCTGAAGTACTCTATATTCTTTCAACAGCTACCTTTTTTGCTTAGGCTTATGGAAGTTCATTTGCTTTTGATTAAAGAACCATAATTGATATGAATAGCAAAGACCAACTGTGATAACAGCACAAGCCCCCAAAATCTCTTTACATCCCTGAGTACTGTGCTTCTAAAGTAAATGGTGTGAATATAATCCTTCCCAATTCTTGAAAGAAAAATATAAGTTAACTCTACAGAAAAAGTGCTACAAAGTTCTTAAAGCTTGACTTATAATTCAGAACTTCTGTACTTCACGACCATGTTTGCCAAACAAATATTTTAAATAATGTAATTCTAATTATCTGATGCACACAGGAAATGTAATGATTTGAACCAACATACCACTGTTTTTAAACTGCAGCATTGTTGTATTTTTAAGTATTTAGTTTTTAAAGAATTATATGTTCTGACCTGAACCACAATAAGAAATAAGAGGGATGGACTATAGCATACCAAGCTCCTTTGTCCTCCACTATCTACTGGAATTAGCTCAAATTCATTTCTATGTAAGCATATATAAGAAAGCATAGATATAATAGGTGAAGCTATCTAGGTCTATTTTTATTCACTATGGTCCCATTTTTTTCTGCTTATTTTCACATCCATTTAAAACTTAACTTAGATATTTATTTAAAAAAATATTGAGGAGGAGCCAAGATGGCGGAGGAGTAGGACGGGGAGAACACTTTCTCCCCCACAAATTCAGCAAAA
>NW_011495049.1:725746-727494 GCF_000754665.1 Bison bison bison
ACTGGGACGGCCCAGAGGGATGGTATGGGGAGGGAGGAGGGAGGAGGGTTCGGGATGGGGAACACATGTATACCTGTGGTGGATTCATTTTGATATTTGGCAAAACTAATACAATTATGTAAAGTTTAAAAATAAAATAAAATTAGAGAAAAAAATAATAATAATAAAAAAATATTGAAAACTAAAAAAAGAAATAAGAGGGAAAAAGAAACAGTAAAAGGAACTTTGTTCCTAGAACCCAACTAGCTTTAATCTTTAACTCTCTTTATATTACATGTGGCACCTTACAAGGAAACAGAAAAATAAACCTTTCACCTAAATGGTCCTAATCTTTGGGCTTCTTCCTGTATTAACTATAAATTACAATTACTGGGAAACTAAAAGATGCATTAGTTGAAGGTTACTTCTTTTGAATAGGTGGATCAGAAGTTCTTTCTTACTTCATTGATCAAAATGCTTGAGCTGTATTATCAAAGAACAAGGAGCCAGCCATGAATAAAAGAGAAGAATATTTAGGAAAAAAAATAGAAAGCTATGCACATAAATTCTTATTATTTTCCTTTACTACACATCTCCCAACCTTCAATTTCATCCACTTCTAAGAGTTTTTTCTAGTTCATCTCTATAGAAAAAAATAAAAGCTCAAAATATTCTTTACAGATTGCCACTTATAAAAATTCTGAAGGGCTTTCAAAGCATCTAACAAGAAAAAAAAGTTTCGTTGACAAAAAAAAAGTCCACAATGGTATTTAACAATAACAATTTACATTTTACTTACTCAGCTGCACATTCGATCACCCACATCCAAACATGAAATTGGTATTTCTTTCACCAAATTATAAAGGTTTTAAATGGGATATAAAATGATAAATGAGGAATAAACTGCTTTCCTATGAAAGAATTTTAGGGCTATTACATGTGAACCGTGAACTTTCTGATGTTCAAGCTGGTTTTAGAAAAGGCAGAGGAACCAGAGATCAAATTGCCAACATCTGCTGGATCATGGAAAAAGCAAGAGAGTTCCAGAAAAACATCTATTTCTGCTTTATTGACTATGCCAAAGCCTTTGACTGAGTGGATCACAATAAACTGTGGAAAATTCTGAAAGAGATGGGAATACCAGACCACCTTACCTGCCTCCTGAGAAACCTGTATGCAGGTCAAGAAGCAACAGTTAGAAATGGACATGAAACAATAGACTGGTTCCAAATAGGAAAACGAGTTCGTCAAGGCTGTATATTGTCACCCTGCTTATTTAACTTATATGCAGAGTACATCATGAGAAACGCTGGACTGGAAGAAACACAAACTGGAATCAAGATTGCCGGGAGAAATATCAATAACCTCAGATATGCAGATAACACCACCCTTATGGCAGAAAGTGAAGAAGAACTCAAAAGCCTCTTGATGAAAGTGAAAGAGGAGAGTGAAAAAGTTGGCTTAAAGCTCAACATTCAGAAAACGAAGATCATGGCATCTGGTCCCATCACTTCATGGGAAATAGATGGAGAAACAGTGGAAACAGAGTCAGACTTTATTTTTCTGGGCTCCAAAATCACTACAGATGGTGACTGCAGCCATGAAATTAAAAGACGCTTACTCCTTGGAAGGAAAGTTATGACCAACCTAGACAGTATATTCAAAAGCAGAGACATTACTTTGCCAACAAAGGTCTGTCTAGTCAAGGCTATGGTTTTTCCAGTGGTCATGTATGGATGTGAGAGTTGGACTGTGAAGAAGGCTGAGCA
>NW_011495049.1:727594-733624 GCF_000754665.1 Bison bison bison
GAACTGTGGTGTTGGAGAAGACACTTGAGAGTCCCTTGGACTGCAAGGAGATCCAACCAGTCCATTCTGAAGATCAGCCCTGGGATTTCTTTGGAAGGACTGATGCTAAAGCTGAAACTCCAGTACTTTGGCCACCTCATGCGACGAGTTGACTCATTGGAAAAGACTCTGATGCTGGGAGGGATTGGGGGCAGGAGGAGATGGGAGTGACAGAGGATGAGATGGCTGGATGGCATCACTGACTCGATGGACGTGAGTCTGAGTGAACTCCGGGAGTTAGTGATGGACAGGGAGGCCTGGCATGCTGCGATTCATAGGGTCGCAAAGAGTCGGACATGACTGAGCGACTGATCTGATCTGATCTGATCTGAAAGTAAAAAATAAATAGAATCAATTTGAATTGTACTAGTGTGGGAAAATGATTGCTTTCTGTTTGCATTGTGGAAGTATGGCATTGTGCTATATTTATATTTTATTTATTTTTCAACTGTGAACTATTTCATACTTAGAAAATAACACACACAATGTTTAATTTTTTTTTAGATGTATGGTTTCAATAATCACAAAAACAACATCTAGCACCCAGAACCCAGCTTAAGGAAGATAACCGTATGGATATTCTTAAGATCTCTGAATGTTCCTTCCTAAACAGAGGCATTTCATAAACCCTGAGAGGTAACAGCTGAACTAAATTTCTTTTCATTATCATTTGGTTTTTCTTAGGCTTGTCCAACAAACAGATATGGCCAAGTTGAAAGGCTTGCTTACACATGTTTAATGTTTAGACAGATATTCCCACAGTGTTTATTTATCTATTTATTGATCAGCATTGTGTTTTTGAAATCCATCTGTGTTTCATTACTAAATAGAAAACCACTGTAGGCACAAGCCCAATTTGGTTATCCGCTGTTTTAAATGATGGAATTTGGATTGTTCCCTCTATTAAGAAAAAGCTGTGACAAATACACATACCTTCTCACACAGACATGTGTAAGAGTTTTTTCAAGGTGTGCCTGGGTATACAATTGCTTGTTCTTAGGATACACATATCTGTTTTTCTGCTAGATAATACTAACTTGCTTCACATAAGATTATACAGTTGACCCTTGAACAACCAGGGTCCACTTATTCAGGGATTTTTTTAAAAAATAAATACACTAAAAAATTTTTGGAGATTTGCAACAATTTGAAAAAACCCACAAATGAACCGGGTAGCCTAGAATATCAAAAAATAAGAAGAAGAAAAAGTTAGGTATGCCATAAATGCATAAAATATATGTAGATACTAGTCTATTTTATCATTTACCCCTATAAATTACACAGAAATATATTATCACAAGTTAAAATTTATCAAAACTTATGCACACAGACTGTGCATAGGGCCATTCACAGTCAAGAGAAATGTAAACAAAGGTAAACATGCAGAATTAAGTCATAACTGCAAAAAATTAATTGTAGTGCATACCATGCTGCTGCTGCTGCTGCTGCTGCTAAGTCGCTTCAATTGTATCCGACTCTGTGTGACCCCATAGACGGCAGCCCACCAGGCTCCCCCGTCCCTGGGATTCTCCAGGCAAGAACACTGGAGTGGGTTGCCATTTCCTTCTCCAATGCATGAAAGTGAAAAGTGAAAATGAAGTCGCTCAGTTGTGTCTGACTCTTAGCGACCCCATGGACTGCAGCCTACCAGGCTCCTCTGTCCATGGGATTTTCCAGGCAAGAGTACTGTAGTGGGGTGCCATTACCTTCTCCAAGTGCATACCATAGTCTTGTGGTAATGCTGTAGCCGCTTCTTGTTGCTACTGTGGAGAGACTGGGTGTTGTGAGCCTCAGCTTCAAAGGCTGAAGACGCCAATTATCCTCAGGTTACCAGGTGTCGCTCCAGTAAATCTTGCATCATGGGAACGTGATCTCTCGCGGTTCTCGTGATCTCTCGCGGTTCTCGTCTAATTTCCATCATTAATGAAGTACCTTAAACCTCGAATAACACTATGGAACCCAAATACAAAGTACCACTAGTGATGCTGGGTGTGCTCCCAAGAAGCAGGGGAAAATCATGCTATTAAAAGAAAAAAGATTAATTGCTTGATATGTATCATAGATTGCAATCGGCAATTGTGATTGCTGCCATTTCAAGAAAAGTGAATCCTGTGTAAGGACCACTGTAAAAAAAAAAGTAGTGCAAATTTGTGAAGCCATCCCTGCAGCTACACCAGCAGGTACAAAAACCTTGCACTTTTTGCAAAATACCTTTTAATCTCATATCGTCGATGATTCAGCTTTTATGTGGGTGCAGAATTGTTACAAGAAATTGTACCTATAAGACTCTATTATGATTGAAGAAAAAGTGAAGTCAATATATGACAGTGTAAAGCAAAAAGGATATAAAGCTGGAGAATTTGATTCCAGCAAAGGATTGGGGCCATATTAGAAAACTTAAATTAAAAAGTCAGACCGAAATTACAGTGTCTATCTATAAAGAGCATCCTGTGTGCCTGCCCCTCTTGTCAACCCTTTCACATCCTTCACCTCTTCTGCTCTGCCATCCCTAAGTCAGCAAAACCAACCTTGCCTTCTCCTCCTCCTTATCCTACTCAACAAAGAGAAAAAGGATGAAGACCTTTATGATGATCCATTTCTACTTAATGTAGTAAATAATCATCGTATTGTACAGTTAATAAACCCGTCTGTTGTTTCTTTCCAAATCTAATAACTATATGGAAAGAACTGTTTAAGATTTTTTTTTGGTCATCATCAGCTAAGCATTCAATATTAGAATATCATTTGCAAGACAGTCTGGATATTAATCCTATGACATTCATAAGTATTGTAAATAAACCATAGTTTTTAGTTTGCATTTTCATAGTTTATAGTCTTTTGATAAATGTAAGGTCTTACGTTTTATAAAGTTATTGTATTGTCTCCTGTATAATTTGAGGTTTTGTGTCGTATTTCATATAATAAAGAATATGTTTCTCTAAAAATATAAAATTACATCTTTTATAGTTAATGTCACCAAGAATTGATTTTTATGTGTGGGTCTGTGGACTTTGTGAAGTAGGATTCAATTTTGTGCTTTCCATATAAACATGAGTGTCAAAAACATTTTTATTGTTAAACCTACCTTTCTCCCATTATCTGTACAGTACTTCTATTAATATAATATCATGTTTTCATATATAAACATTAGATATTTGGATATATGGATTTATTTCCAGTATTTCTAACTTTCCATTGATTAATTTATCTGTTAGCATTTTTTGCCCATGCTGTTGCTTCTTCCTGGAAAGCATCTCCAGTGGGTCTCTTCCTTGCTTAATATTTTCTGCATTTAAGTCTTTTCTCAAGGAGTACTTTTCTGATATTTTAATGTAAAATAGTCCCCAGTCTCTCATTTGTTCCCCACTTCATATTGTATTCATTATATCCTTTACCACAGCTTTATATTTATATTATTTGTCTGTTTATTACCTGCATCTTACATGAGAATGTGTTAAAAGAACCATGAGAACTGAGACCTTGTCTGTCTTGGTCATTTACGCTTCTTCAGTGTTTTTGGAATACTTGGAAGATAGTTGATATTTAATGAAATGTTTTTCAAGGAATAAATGAAATAGGTACAAAATTTGCTGTCATTTATGAGATGACAAATCTTGAACAAGTTACTTATTCATTCTAAATGGCGCTTCTAAAATGTCAATATTATTTCCTTATTTTCAGGCTAAGGCTTAGGGATAATTTTTAAAATGTGCCCACCATGGTGCCTGGCACACAGAAAGTGCTTTGTAAATAGTATATAATATTATATATCATCCGCTGATAAGAAACAAGATGTAGCTTACCATCAAGAGAACCCCAAATGTAAAGCTATGAAATATCAAAAGAGAATTTTGGAATCTTATTTGATTATAAAAAGTAAAATATTTTTAGAAAGAACTCTCTCAAACTACTTTAAATAAAAGAGGGACTCCATTAGGAATTTATGGTGGTATCCCATGGAACACAAGACCAGACATAGGGAACCAAAGAACCCTCCTCTCTCTCTCTCTCTTTCTCGCTCATTCTTGCTCTCATTGCTGCTTTCCTCTGCAATTAATTTAATATCTTATTCATTACAACTAGTTTTATGTTTCTTAGTTTATTTGGCAGCCACAGTCTACTGGGTTTCTATGTTACAAATTCAACCAATCAAAAGAAAGCTGATCTTTTCAATCCCAGTTCCAAATTTTCATGGAAAGGGTTGATTTGACAGCTTTGGTTCATACACACACCATTCAACAAACCAGTTGTGGTTAGAGAGCAAGGTCATAGTATACAAACACAGCAGCTCCCTCTGATCCATGTGGGTGGAGAAAGCATGACCTGCTCACCACAAGGAAGATCACAAAGAAGCACCCACCCACGCTCTCTATACTTTTTAAAATGTTGATCCCATCTGATCTTAAAGCATCAGCTCAAAAAAAGAACAACAATAAAAGGCACTGTACAATGTACAGTAGAAGCTGTTTTTGTTGATTTATATTTTTATAATTGGATCTTTTCAATGATGGGCTAAATCCCAGGATATGTTGATGGCTATAAATAACATTTGTTTTTCTCCAAAGTTAAAGAAAGATAGATACTGAGACTGACTCTCCTATCATGAAACTCTTATTTTACCTGACATACTGAATGGCTCCAAAAGGGCAAGGCACTGAGAAGGATATATTTTCCTTCCCTCATTTGACCAAACATTCCTCTGGAGGGGTCACTCCCACAGTGACAGCTTCTGGCAAATTTGACAGTATCATCACCAATTAAAGTACCTATTTTCCTGACAGCCAGTACCCATTTTATTCTAGATGTGCAATTTGGCCTCTTTCTGTCATAAATCTTCTCTCCTGGATGGCAGTTTGAAGAAATAGATACCACTGCTTGATTTCTCTCATGCCATGGGAAGCGTCAGCCCACTGAAACCCCATCCACTTGGCAACTAATTAGTTTTCCCTTTATAGTCCTCAGACTCAAAAAGCACTATCCACAGGTCCATGGGGCAAAAGACCAAGTAGATAATAGTTTGCAAATGAGTTAGACAGCAAGGTCTTTAATGTAAAATGAATCGTGTGTTAAAACTACTACAGTAATGCAGGCCAGATTCATACGTGGGAAAGGATGACTAGAGAAGCTAATGCTTCTTTTTCTGTGCAACTACCCAACACCAGGTATTAAGCTAAGATGTTTAAATAGGTTATCTCATTTAATCCTGTCATAAAATCTCCATTCTCAAAATGAGGAAAAGGAGGCTTGAAAATGAGTTTCCCAAATTACACAGAAAAAAAAGAGGTGGGGGGGCATTGTTGAGTGCAAGTTTCACAAACTCAAATGCTCAAAGGAGCCAAGCAGGCAAAACAAATGAATAAATTAGGCGTGAAAGTGTTAGTCACTGAGTCATGTATGACTCTTTGTGAGCCCATGGACTATAGCCTACCAGGCTCCTCTGTCCATGGATTCTCCAGGCAAGAATACTGAACTGGGTTGCCATGTTCTTCTCCAGTGGATCTTCCTGACCCAGGAATCAAAACTTCATCTCCTGCATCTCCTGCATTGCAGGCAGATTCTTTACTGTGCACTCTGCATATGAAACAAGAAAGATTTTCTTTGCCTCTGCAATTAAGAATACACTCTCTCCCAACAACTTTCAAGTACACAATACAGTAATATCAACTATAATTTTAAATGTTTTCACCACAGAAAAATAAAGGGCGCTTATCTGATGGGCTTCTCAGGTGGCAGTAGTGGTAAAGAATCCACATGCCAGTGCAGGAGATGCAAGAGACGTAGGTTTGATCCCTGGGTTGGGAAGATCCCCCTGGAGTTGTTGTTGCTCAGTCACTCTGGCATGTCTTACTCTTTGTGACCCTATGGAATGCAGCCTGCCAGGCTTCCTGGTCTTCCCTATCTCCCAGAACTTGCTCAAACTCATGTCCATTCAGTCGGTGATGCTATCCAACCATCTCGTCCTCTGCCATCCCCTTCTCCTCTTGCCCTTAA
>NW_011495049.1:733724-735913 GCF_000754665.1 Bison bison bison
AGCTCTTGGCATCAGGTGGCCAAAGTATTGGAGCTTCAGCTTCAGCATCAGTCCTTCCAATGAATATTCAGGATTAATTTCCTTTAGGATGGACTGGTTGGCTCTCCTTGCAGTCCAAGGGACTCTCAAGAGTCTTCTCCAACAACACAGTTCACAGGCATTAATTCTTTGGCGTTCAGCCTTCTTTATGCTCCAACTCTCACATCCATACATGGCTACTGAATACATACATACATACATACATACATACATGGCTTTGACTAGATGGACCTTTGTTGGCAAAGTAATGTTTTTGGTCTTTAATATGCTGTCTAGGTTTGTCATAGCTTCTCTTCCAAGGAGCCAGTATCATTTAACTTCATGGTTGCAGTTACCATTTGCAGTGATTTTGGAGCCCAAGAAAATAAAATTTTTTCACTATTTTCATTGTTTCCCCATCTATTAGCCATGAAGTGATGGGACCAAATGCCATGATCTTTATTTTTTGAATGTTGAGTTTTAAGCCAGCTTTATCACTCTCCTCTTTCACTTTCATCAAGAGGCTCTTTAGTTCTTCACTTTCTGCCATAAGGGTGGTGTCATCTGCATATCTGAGGTTGTTGGTATTTCTCCCGGCAATCTTGATTCTGGCTTGTGCTTCATCCAGCCCAGCATTTTGCATGATGTACTCTGTATACAAATTAGGAAATGGCAACCCACTCTCATATTCTTGCCTGGAAATTCCCATGGACAGAGGAGCCTGGCAGGCTTCTTAAACTTAGACAATGTTACGTATCAGTTATATCTCAATAAATCTTGAAGAAATAAAAAGAGAACACTGTCTCCTTTTCCTTGAAAATCTCCACCCTCTATATCCAGTCTTTATTTTCAAAGGTACATTTTCTCTATTATAAGAAAAGCAACAATGTGAAATGCTTATTGTCCCAGCTTTGAAGTCAGGACAAAATATAGAAGGATAGAAACGAAACTATGGCAAACTCTAGAGGGCATGTCTTGACTAAATGGAGGAGACAGAGTAATGCTCCAGTTGATTGTTCCCCTAGGATATAAACACATTTTTTAAGGAAAAATGAAAGTCTGGATTTTTACATAAAATCCTCCAATTTTTAAATGATGGCTTAAACAACTTAAAAATATAATATATAGGTCAAATAAAATACCTACAGATAAGTAAAAATGAAGATTCTCCACACTTAGAACTTAACTATGCCAGTAACAACTACGTCCTTAGCTTTTCTAATCTGTTTTCTCACTTGTAAAATAAAGATTAAAAATAGGATCTGTAATACAATCATTTAAAGGATTACATTTAAAGAAAAGCACTCAGTACTTAGTAAATGATCAATAAATGCTACGTAATCTTTATGCTTTCTTCACAGTCCAACTCTCACATCCATACATGACCACTGGAAAAACCATAGCCTTGATTAGATGGACCTTTGTTGGCAAAGTAATGTCTCTGCTTTTCAATATGCTATCTAGGTTGGTCATAACTTTCCTTTCAAGGAGTAAGCGTCTTTTAATTTCATGGCTGCAATCAACATCTGCAGTGATTTTGGAGCCCAAAAAAATAAAGTCTGACACTGTTTCCACTGTTTCCCCATCTATTTCCCATGAAGTGATGGGACCAGACACCATGATCTTCGTTTTCTGAATGTTGAGCTTTAAGCCAACTTTTTCACTCTCCTCTTTCACTTTCATCAAGAGGCTTTTCAGTTCCTCTTCACTTTCTGCCATAAGGGTGGTGTCATCTGCCTATCTGAGGTTATTGATATTTCTCCAAGCAATCTTGATTCCAGCTTGTGCTTCCTCCAGCTTTATGAAGAAAGCTGAGCCCCGAAGAATTGATGCTTTTGAACTGTGGTGTTGGAGAAGACTCTTGAGAGTCCCTTGGGCTGCAAGGAGATCCAACCCTCCGTTCTGAAGGAGATCAGTCCTGGGATTTCTTTGGAAGGAATGATGCTAAAGCTGAAACTCCAGTACTTCAGCCACCTCGTGAGAAGAGTTGACTCATTGGAAAAGACTCTGATGCTGGGAGGGATTGGGGGCAGGAGGAGAAGGGGACAACAGAGGATGAGATGGTTGGATGGCATCACTGATGCAATGGACATGAGTTTGAATAGGCTCTGGGAGTTGGTGATGGACAGGGAGGCCTGGCGTGCTGCTGTCCATGGGGTCGCAAAGAGTCG
>NW_011495049.1:736013-748153 GCF_000754665.1 Bison bison bison
AGGGATTAGAGACAGGAGGAGAAGGGGACGACAGAGGATGAGATGGCTGGATGGCATCACTGACTCAATGGACGTGAGTCTGAGTGAACTCTGGGAGTTGGTGATGGACAGAGAGGCCTGGCGTGCTGCGATTCATGGAGTCGCAAAGAGTCGGACATGACTGAGTGACTGAACTGAACTGAACTAAATCTTTATGCTAAGTAATTGAGTAAGGATTTAAATTAAAGTTTACCTTCCTCAGAAACTCATGCTTTTCCCATTGTATTGCCACTCATTTAACCAACTGAGTATTCTTCATGATGATCTCTCCTCATTTTGTTATATCATGTAGTTGCTTTCTCTCCATATAACTATGATTAATCCCATGAATTTCTTTAGCTGGAACACTTAGAATGCTAAACATTGGCTTTTGTCACCAATAAAAGAAATATCTAAAAAGTTTAGGCTCAGTTGTATCACAAAAGTTGTGTGTGTGTGTTCCACATTTCACTCTGCACGCTAAGATAATTACATATTCCTAAAACTAGTATATTTTATGATTCCCAATATAGCTGCTAATACATATCCATCACTTTCTTATCCATATGTAGCAGGAAAAGAGAATATTACTCCTGAATTCTCAGCAAAACCCTGAATTTCACTCCTATTAGGACTAAGGAGACATGAGAACCAAAGCAGAACCAAAGAATACAACCAATGAAATGAACTGACCTAACTGGCTTTGTCTACCTAGGATTTTGCCTTCACCTACAAAAGAAACTGCCAATTGTTTTAAAAAGGGATTGAGGAGAGGGTAATCAAAGAAGCTATCATAAAATGTCCACTAAACTGGTTCTAACATCTTGTTTGTTTAAAGAATTGAAGGGTAAAATAGCAGCAGTGGGGGTGGTGTGGTTTAGTTGTTGTCATGTCCAATTTCTTGGGACTGCATGGACTGCAGCCCGCTAGTTCTTCTGTTCATGGGATTTTCCAGCCAAGAATACTGGAGTGGGTTGCCATTTCCTTTCCTGTAATCCATATCTGTCTACTCAGAGACTTTATTTTTTTGGACTCCAAAATCACTGCAGATGATGACTGCAGCCATGAAATTAAAAGACACTTGCTCCTTGGACGAACAGCTAAGACCAACTTAGACAGCATATTAAAAAGCAGAGGCATTACTTTACCAAAAAAGGTCCGTCTAGTCAAAGCTATGGTTTTTCCAGTAGCCCTGTATGGATGTGAGAGTTGGATTATAAAGAAAGCTGAGTGCTAAAGAACTGATGTTTTTGAACTGCGGTGTTGGATAAGACTCATGAGAGTCCCTTGGACTGCAAGATCTAACCAGTCCATCCTAAAGGGAATCAGTCCTGAATATTCTTTGGAAGGAGAGATGCTGAAGCTGAAACTCCAATACTTTGGCCACCTGATTGGAAAAGACCCTGATGCTGAGAAAGATTGAAGGCACAAGGAGAAGGGGACAACAGAGGATGAGATGGTTGGATGGCATCACTGATGCAATGGACATGAGTTTGAATAGGCTCTGGGAGTTGGTGATGGACAGGGAGGCCTGGCGTGCTGCTGTCCATGGGGTCGCAAAGAGTCGGACACAACTGAAGTGACTGAACTTCAGTGACTGAAGTGAACTGAGCTTCAAAAAATGATACAAAACAAACCTCAAACTGTATAGAGAAAATTAGACTGATATAACACAGAGTCATTTTTAAACTAGACTTGCATTCTCTAACTACTCCTAAGAGAAGACAACTGATGGATCCCTGCTTGAGGGAGGAAATAGGTATTAGTCTGTACATCTGCCTGGACATATGCTATGATTCCACATAGCTATGTCATCTGGCTTGATATATTTTCAAGTTCTTCAGCCTATAATATATGAAAAGAGAAAGGAGAAGAAGAAACAGGAAAGGGGATGAAAAGGGAAGAGAATGAATGAGAAAGAAATAACTAATTACTAGATGTCACATTTTGTCAAAGGCAAATCTTTCAAGGTTTTCTGACTTTAAAAAAAATGTTATATTGTTTTGGATTCTATTTCTGCCAACATCAACAGCAGAATATTTCCAGAAGTAATACTCTATGCAATATTAAATCAATGCAATATGAAACCATACCATGCCATGATATGCAATGATTAATGTATATGTATACACAAACATCATCGTATATACCATGATCATCAAAAAAGCAAGAGATCATAGAAAAAGCAAGAGAGTTCCAGAAAAACATCTACTTCTGCTTTATTGACTACACCAAAGTCTTTGACTGTGAATCACAATAAATTGTGGGAAATTCTTAAAAGAGATGGGAGTACCAGACTGCCTCATCTGTCTGCTGAGAAATCTGTATGCAGGTCAAGAAGCAACACTTAGAACTGGGCATGGAAAAATGGACTGGTTCCACTTTGGGAAAGGAGTATGTCAAGGCTGTATATTGTCACCCTGCTTATTTAGCTTATATGCAGAGTACATCATGCAGAATGCCAGGCTAGATAAAGCACAAGTTGGAATCAAGATTGCCAGGAGAAATACAAATAACCTCAGATAGGCAGATGACATCACCTTTATGGCAGAAAGTGAAGAAGAACTAAAGAGCCTCTTGATGAAAGAGAAAGAGGAGAGTGAAAAAGGTGGCTTAAAACTCAACTTTTAGAAAACTAAGATCATGGCATTCGGTCCCATTACTTCATGGCATGTAGATGGGAAAACAGTGGAAATAGTGACAGACTTTATTTTTTGGGACTCCAAAATCACTGCAGGTGGTGACTGTAGCCATGAAATCAAAAGACACTTGCTCCTTGGAAGAAAAGTTATGACCAACCTAGATAGCATATTAAAAAGCAGAGACATTCCTTTGTCGACAATGGTCCGTCTAGTCAAAGCTATGGTTTCTCCAGTAGTCATGTATGGATGTGAGAGTTGGACCATAGAGAAAGCTGAGCACTGAAGACTTGATGCTTTTGAACTGTGGTGTTGAAGACTCTTGAGAGTTCCTTGGACTGCAAGGAGATCAAACTAGTCCATCCTAATATAAATCAGCCCTGAATATTCATTGGAAGGACTGATGCTAAAGCTGAAGCTCTAATACTTTGCCCTCCTGATTCCAAAGAGCTGACTCATTAGAAAAGAACCTTATGCTAGGAAAGATTGAAGGCAGTTGGAGAAGAGGACAGAGGATCAGATGGTTGGATGTCATCGCCAACTCGATGGACATGAGTTTGAGCAAGCTCCAGGAGTTAGTGATCATCAGGGAAGTCTGGCGTGCTGTAGTCCATGGGGTGGCAAAGAGCTGGATATGACTAAGCAACTGAACTAACTTATAAATACACAAATATATATGCATATATGTGTGTGTGTGTTCTTCACTTAATAGGGAAAACAAATCCATTATAAAACCTACATCTTTACAAGTTTTTTGATTTATTTAGGGATAACAATAGTGGTATGAATAACCTGTGTTCTGCACTCCTAACTTGAAAGTTAAAACATTGTGTTTTTATAGCTTCCAAAGATATTCCACAATTGTACCCTCTAAAAAGTAAAGAATCTGTGCCTATCCACAGCAAGAAGAAAAATGAGCAAAGATTTTGTAATGATTTTTCCCAAAGCATATATTTCTCAATCTAACTATTCTTACTGGCATTTTTCTCATATAAAAGTATGATTTATAGCCTCAATTTTAATGGACTCAATTCTAATGTTAAGTGTAAGTGTGGTCTGGATGAAACTGCTGTGTCAATTAACAGAACATGTTGACAAACGCCAATGTGGGGTTTTAAAGTAAAGATTAAATTTTTTTTTTCATTTCTCTAGAAATAATAGCCTTATTGGACTGTGTGACTATCATTAGTTGTCCCTAAGTGAAGTGAAGTGAAGTCGCTTAGTCGTGTCCGACTCTTTGTGACCCCATTGACTGTAGCCTACCAGGCTCTTATGTCCATGGGATTTTCCAGGCAAGAATACTGGAGTGGGTTGCCATTTCCTTCTCCAGGAGATCTTCCCGACCCAGGGATTGAACCCGGGTCTCCCTCATTGTAGGCAGACGCTTTACCATCTGAGCCACCAGTTGTCCCTAAGTCACTGGTAAATGGAGATTTAGAGTTTATATGTGGCTGCCAGCAAATAATCTTTCAACCTCTTTACCACTAGTTCAACCAGTTTATTGGATGTTATTCATCAATGTATCACTTCAGGTAAAAAGTTCTTAGAGCAGTGTGCAAATTACTTCTTTAATACATGGCAGCAGATTTCTTTTTGCAGAAGGAAACAACTTTGCGTAGGAAATGCGTTGATAAGAAAGTGAGTTTGGGAAAAGTGCAAGTGGTGACAGGTTGGCAAAAACCAGGACAACAGAAGAAATATTTAAAATTCTCTGCACTAAAAAAAAGAAGAAATAAAGTATCCTTTTGTGCTTGCCTTTAATGACCTGTTGTATACACTGAAAATCAACAGTAGGGAAGGGAGGAGAACAGAGAAGAGAGGAGGAGGGGCAAAGAGGATCAGGACACCCCAGCAGGGAGTCTGGAGCTCAACTTCTGGAAATAGCTACAGGACTTCTAAAAACAGGCATGTCTTACAGTGAATTTTAAATTTCATGTATTTTTACATGGTAAACCTTTCCATATACTCAAAAATTCAGGAAAACCTGGACACAAAGTCCTTTCAATAAATGGTTTGGTGAAAAATGAGGGGAAAGGCTAAATTCTGCTTCTGGGTCCATGAGGTGTGAAATAGACACAGAGGCAGAATGGACAGACCATCCTCTAACTGACCTTATTCATCAGAAAATTACAACTTTATTCATCACTCATCTCAAGGATGTTAGATAGTGTCTGGGGTATAGTAGGTGCTGAATAAATATTTGTTGGTTGAAGAAATGGATGCATGAATGAATCAGTTGAAGAATCTTAAAAGCAACAGTGATTCTGAGAAAATGAGCCCCTAGGGAACTATGCAAATCTTGTAGGGATGGTCATACTGTTACATATAAAACAAAATTTTTAGTAATCTTATCAAAATCGTATAGATCAATAAAAGCCTGGTTAACATCCAGTTTACATCTAAGACTTAAAAGTGACTATTTCAAAAATAAATATGGCTTCCATGGTGGCTCAGATGGTAAAGAATGTGCCTGCAATGCCAGAGACCTGGGTTTGATCCCTGGGTTGGAAAGATTCCCTGAAGAAGGAAATAGCAACCCGCTCCAGTATTCTTGTCTGGAGAATACCATGGACAGAGGATCCTGGCAGGCTTTAGTCCATGGGGTTGCAAAGCATTGGACACGACTGAATGACCAACACTTTCACAAAATTTGTTTTTAAAACCTTGTAGTATCTTCTTTTGGAGAAGGCAATGGCACCCCACTCCAGTACTCTTGCCTGGAAAATCCCATCGGCAGAGGAACCTGGTAGGCTGCAGTCCATGAGGTCACTAAGAGTCAGACATGACTGAGCGACTTCACTTTCACATTTCACTTTCATGCATTGGAGAAGGAAATGGCAACCCACTCCAGTGGTCTTGCCTGGAGAATCCCAGGGATGGGAGACCCTGATAGGAGGCCATCTATGAGGTAGCACAGAGTCAGACACGACTGAAACGACTTAGCAGCAGCAGCAGCAGCAGCAGTATCTTCTGCTTGCCTTTAATTACCTGTTGTATAGAGGATCAAAAGTTTTTTAAAGTCACTACTGAAAAATAGTAGTGACAGGAGAAAGAGGTGACAGAGGATGAGATGGTTGGATGGCATCACCCACTCAATGGACATGAGTTTGAGCAAACTCCAGGAGATAGTGAAGGACAGGGAATCCTGTCACGCTTTAGTCTGTGGGGTTGCAAAGAGTCAGACACAATTTAACGACTGAACAACAACAACTGAAAAATAATGTCCAGAGCCTTTTACAACTACTAGAAGAAAAATATCCTGAAATGTATCTTTAAAGACACTTCAATTAAACCAAAAGTTTCTCCATCATGCTGATTTCAAAGTATTAAAGAGTTACGTCTAACAAATTACCTTGAAATTTAGTGGGTTAAAGCAGCAAAAAAATATATATATATGTTATTACCTACCAGTTTCTATCTATTGAAATGTAAGAGTTATTTAGCCCAATAATCCTGGGTTTCAGTGTCACAGAAGGCTGCAGCCATGATGTTGACCAGGATTCAGTTTTCTGAAGGTTTAAATAAGACTGGAGGATTTCCTTCCAAGGTGGTTTATTCAGGTAGCTGGCAACTCAGTGCTGTTTCCTGGCAGAAGGCCTCAGTTCCTCATTACAATGATCTCTCCTGAGGACTGCTTCAGTGTCTTCACAACTAGGCAGCCAGATTCCACCCAAACAAATGACCCTAAAGACAGGAAGACAGAAGTTTCAATGTCCTTTAAAACCACCCTTGAAAGTGACAAAGCATGACTCTAACCACATTTGATTCATTAGAGGAGTCAACAGTCAGTTCAGTTCAGTTCAGAAGCTCAGTCCTGTCCAGCTCCTTGCAACACCATGGACTGCAGAACACCAGGCTTCCCTGTCCATCACCACTCCCGGAGTTTACTCAAACTCATCTCCATTGAGTCAGTGATGCCATCCAACCATCTATTCCTATGTCATCCCTTTTCCTCACACCTTCAATCTTTCCCAGCATCAGAGTGTTTTCAAATGAGTCAGTTCTCCCCATCAGGTGGCCAAAGTATTGTAGTTTCAACTTCAGCATAGGTCTTTTCAATGAATAATCAGGACTGATTTCCTTTAGGATGGACTGGTTAGATCCCCTTTCAGTCCAAGGGACTCTCAAAAGTCTTCTTCAACACCAAGTTCAAAACCATCAATTCGTTGGCACTCAGCTTTCTTTATAGTCCAACTCTCACAGCCATACATGACCACTGGAAAAACCATAGCCTTGACTAGACAGATCTTTGTTGGCAAAGTAATGTCTCTGCTTTTTAATATGCTGTCTAGGTTAGTCATAACTTTCCTTCCAAGGAGTAAGCATCTTTCAATTTAATGGCTGCAATCACCATCTGCAGTGATTTTGGAGCCCCCAAAAATAAAGTCTCTCACTGTTTCCCCATCTATTTGCCATAAAGTGATGGGACCGGATGCCATGATCTTAGCTTTCTGAATGTTGAGCTTTAGGTCAACTCTTTCATTCTCCTCTTTCACTTTCATCAAGAGGCTCTTTAGTTCTTCACTTTCTGCCATAAGGTGGTGTCATCTGCATATCTGAGGTTATTGATATTTCTCCCCACAATCTTGATTCCAGCTTGTGCTTCATCCAACCAGGGTTTCTCATGATGTATTCTGTATATAAGTTAAATTAGCAGGGTGACAATATACAGCCTTGACGTATGCCTTTTCCTATTTAGAACCAGTTTGTTGTTCCATGTCCTCTTCTAACTGTTGCTTTCTGACCTGCATACAGATTTCTTAAGAGGCAGGTCAGATGGTCTGGTATTCCCATCTATTTCAGAATTTTCCACAGTTTCTTGTGATCCACACAGTCAAAGGCCTTGGCATAGTCATTAAAGCAGAAATGGATGTTTTTCTGGAACTCTCTTGTTTTTTCCATGATCCAACGGATGTTGGCAATTTGATCTTGGGTTCCTCTACCTTTTCTAAATCCAGCTTGAACATCTGGAGGTTCACAGTTCATGTATTGTTGAAGCCTGGCTTGGAGAATTTTGAGCATTACTTTACTAGCGTGCGAGATGAGTGCAATTGTGCAGTAGTTTGAGCACTCTTTGGCATTGCCTTTCTTTGGGATTGGAATGAAAACTGATCTTTTCCAGTCCTGTGGCCACTGCTGAGTTTTCCAAATTTGCTGGCATATTGAATGCAACACATTCACAGCATCCTCTTTTAGGATTCGAAATAGCTAACTGGAATTCCATCACCTCCACTAGCTTTGTTCATAGTGATGCTTCCTAAGGCCCACTTGACTTCACATTCCAGGATGTCTGGCTCTAGGAGAGTGGTCACACCATCATGATTACCTGGGTTATGAAGATCTTTTTTTTATAATTCTTCTGTGTATTCTTGCCACCTGTTCTAAATACCTTCTACTTCTGTTAGGTCCCTACCATTTCTGTCCTTTATCGAGCCCATCTTTGCATGAAATGTTCCCTTGGTATCTCTAATTTTCCTGAAGAGATCTCTAGTCTTTCCCATCCTATTCTTTTTCTCTATTTCTTTGCATTGATCACTGAGGAACACTTTCTTATCTCTCCTTGCTATTCTTTGAAACTCTGCATTTATATGGGTATACCTTTCCTTTTCTCCTTTGCTTTTTTACTTCTTTTCTTTTCTCAGCTATTTGTAAGGCCTCCTCAGACAGCCATTTCACTTTTTGCATTTCTTTTTCTTTGAGATGGTCTTGCTCCCTGTCTCCTGTACAATGTCATGAACCTCCTTCCACAGTTCATCAGGCACTCTGTCTATCAGATCTAGTCTTGTAAATCTATTTCTCACTTCCACTGTATAGTCATAAGGGATTTGATTTAGGTCATACCTGAATGGTCTAGTGGTTTTCCCTATTTTCTTCAATTTAAGTCTGAATTTGACAATAAGGAGTTTATGATCTGAGCCACAGTTAGCTCCTGGTCTTGTTTTTGCTGACTGTATAGAGCTTCTCCATCTTGGGCTGCAAAGAATGTAATCTAATCTGATATCAGTGTTGGCCATCTGGTGATGTCCATGTGTACAGTCTTCTCCTGTTTTGTTTGAAGAGGGTGTTTGCTATGACCAGTGCGTTCTCTTGGAAAAACTCTATTAGCCTTTGCCCTGCTTCATTCTGTACTCCAGGGTCAAATTTGCCTGTTACTCCAGGTGTTTCTTGACTTCCTACTTTTGCATTCCAGTCTCCTATAATGAAAAGGACATCTTTTTTGAGTGTTAGTTCTAGGTCTTGTAGGTCTTCATAGAACAGTTCAACTTTAGCTTCTTCAGCCCATAGTCAAGAGGAGGGAAATTAGACTCCGTATTTTGCTGAAAGGCTTGTCAAAGATTTGGAAGATGTAGTTTAAAACCACCACAATGACTGTAATCAAAGAATTTTAAGTATTTAGTAAAATGCTTGTTTTAAACATATATTGTACTTCAATAATACAATGCCATTTAACAATGTTGTGACCTATTTTTAATGTTACTGTCATAAGTCACCCTTGGACCTAGTCAAGGGTGTTTTCTTAAAGAAGGAGTTTGAGGAGGAGGTGGGAGAGGGGGGGAAAAAAGAATATCCTCCTATAGAATAAATTCCTTATATATTTTATTATCAGCTCTAACAGGAACAAGTACCCTTCCTAACTGGGGCCAAGGGAATGTGCTGTCTGGACAGACCTGAGACACATGTCCATTTCTGGAGTCCAAGATTATGTCAGCACCTTAGAAGCATATGGAATGCAAGTGGAAAAGTAATGGTATACTTTGGGGAGTCAGAAGCATAGTTATCTAAGGAAAAAAGAGATTCTGGGCCCTGGTGGCTCAGTGGTGAAGAATCCACCTGTAATGCAGGAGACATGGGTTTGATCCCTGTGTCAGAAAGATCCCCTGGAGAAAGAAAAGGCAACCCACTCCAATGTTCTTGCCTGGAGGATCCCATAGACAGAGAAGCCTGGCTGGCTATAGTCCATGGGATTGCAAGAGTCAAAATGACTTGGTGACTAAACCACCCCCACCACCAGACAATAAATATTGACTGACAGACATCATTGAATTTTTTCTTTTTTCAGATGGGTCAGTATTTCTATTTTAACAACAACTGTTTTGCAACTTAATGGGTGCTTAAATGATTTTAATACTACTAAGAATCTCACTCAAAAACTTTAAAATTTTCTACATCATGGCAGCAGTTCTGAAAATAGAGAGATATATCATAGAATGGAGATGCTAATGAAAACACTCTGAGTTATTTTAAAATTAAACAGCAGAATTATTTCCACATTTCACTGACTGTTATCTTAGCAAATTAGAAATGCATTATTTAGCAAATGAGAAGTAAAGAGAAGAATATTTCTTTACTGTGTCACACTATTAAAGAATGTTGTTAAAATTAGACTTAAATACAATTCCTTTAATGCCAAATCAACTAGGTCTGCCAGGTTGGTACATTTTTATCCTATTTCTCCATCTTTATTCATTATCCCTATCATTTTTATTTAATTAAAAGTTGGCCATCTCCCATTGAAACAAAATAGTTTTTAAAGACATCAGTGTTTTCCATTCTAACAAAAGACAATGTTTATAAAGTTTCACTTATGCATTCCCAGAAACTATGTAGGTATTTATGGACATTTTAGTGTATCAGAATGAAATTGATAAAATCACTTTAGGGAATTCCCTGGTGGTCCAGTGGTTGGGAGTCCATCTGCCAATGCAGGGGACACAGTTTGATCCCTGGTCTAGGAATTAAGATCCCACAAACCATGGGGCAACTAACCGCATTTGCCACAACTACTGAGTCCACAGGCAATAACTACTGATGCCATTGTGACTTACAGCCTGTGCTCTGCAGCAAGAGAATCCACCGCAATGAGAAGACCATGCATCATGACTAGCAGTAGCCCCACTCGCTGCAACTAGAGAAAGCCTGTGTGTAGCAACAAAGACCCTGAGCACTGCAATGAAGACCTAGAGCAACTGTAAGTAAATTACTTTTAAAAAATCACTTTAAAGAGCTGCTTTTGGCCATTGGGTTTGAAGATGAACTTCTAGCTCACTACATTTCCTTTCAGAGGAATTACTTTAAAAACACAAGTTATTTTAACCTTACATCACAACAAGTAATTTTAAAATGTCATAATAGAAACATTCAGTTGAAGAATTTCTGTCCTTAGGCAACACAGAGGATGTTACTACCAGGTTTTGTAAAACATTAAACATTTGATATCTTTGGACTAAAGCATTTTTATGAATGAGGATCTTAGATCTTAAGACTCTTATGCCTATTTGTGCTTTTGATTAATCACTTATTAACTCACATAAAAAATAAAAGATTGTTGACATATAAAAAAAGAAAATTAACATTAAATATTAGAGATTTTTTTCCTGAATAATGCATTGTTTTAATAATCAGACTTGTTTTAATTAACATTTTCCATTTTATGTTTAGCTATAACAGACAAGGGAATAATTCATGTACAGGCTACTGAGCCAATTTTCTACAAAAGTTAAGAGAATTTTTTTTTTTTTAATTTAAAAGTTTAGAGGAACAATTGACCTAAATTTACTGGAAATGGAAAAACATGCTAGCTAACTGATAATGATATATTAATCTGAAATTATGAGTGAAAGTTATAATATTTGTCTCCCTACTTCACTTAAAAACTTGTTATGCTATTTTCCCATGTGTAATCCCCTCAAGGAACTTCTAATGTCAGTGAGGAACTAGACTAGTATACATAGAAACATCCCAGAATCCAGTTTAAGGCAGTATATGAAGAAGTACTGGGTTTTAATGATTATATATCAGAGGTCACAGGCTTCCCCGGTGGCACTAGTGGTAAAGAATCTGCTTGCCAATGCAGAACCTGGGTTCTGGGTTTGGTCCCTGGGTGGGGAAGATCCCTGGAGAAGGAAATGGTGACCCACTCCAGTACTCTTGTCTAGAGAGTCCCATGGACAGAGGAGCCTGATGGGCTACAATCCATAGGGTCCCAAAGAGTCAGACACAACTGAGTGACTTGGCACACATGCAGAGGTCACACAATTCCAACCCTGAAAGCACCTCTAGCATATATGCATACATATTACTGTCCCTCGAGCTGAGATCCTATGAATTACATGATTCCTATTAGAAAAGGAAGTTGTCAACAGATCTTTCAAAGGGTCTAAAGGCAAAGTTATAACCAACCTAGAGAGCGTATTGAAAAGCAGAGACATTACTTTGCCAACAAAGGTCCGTCTAGTCAAGGCTATGGTTTTTCCTGTGGTCATGTATGGATGTGAGAGTTGGACTGTGAAGAAGGCTGAGCGCCGAAGAATTGATGCTTTTGAACTGTGGTGTTGGAGAAGACTCTTAAGAGTCCCTTGGACTGCAAAGAGATCCAACCAGTCCATTCTGAAGGAGATCAGCCCTGGGATTTCTTTGGAAGGAATGATGCTAAAGCTGAAACTCCAATACTTTGGCCACCTCATGCAAAGAGTTGACTTACTG
>NW_011495049.1:748253-767452 GCF_000754665.1 Bison bison bison
GGGGGCGAGGAGGAGAAGGGGACGGACAGAGGATGAGATGGCTGGATGGCATCACTGACTCGATGGACATGAGTCTGAGTGAACTCTGGGAGTTGGTGATGGACAGGGAGGCCTGGCGTGCTGTGGTTCATAGGGTCTCAAAGAGTTGGACAAGACTGAGTGACTGAACTGAACTGAAGGTAAACACAGGAAATAATATCATCCAATACTGATCCATCATAATTAATGATTAATATCTTCTCAAAAAAGACATGCTATTATAACCATATTAAAATGCTTATTCGTACTGATGTAAGAAAAAAAAAGTCATCTACTCTCACACAGATTCCTCAATTTATAATGGCTAGTAACCTTCCAAATATTAACAAACATACAAAAAATCCAGAGTGATTCAGATACTCCATTGTAGACCAAACATTCTCAAATAAAAACCAGAGATGGGTAGTAGTTAAAGAGGTAAAAATTGATTTTATTTAGGACTACTGCAATAAGGTATGGCAAATACAGGGCCAGTGGAAATATACAGCCAAGAGAGTGGGGTGGGGGGTATAATGGGGGCCATCACTGGATAGAAAATTATTAAAGGGAACATCAGAGGTAAGGAGTATTTTAGATAAACTGACCTAACAGAGTTCTTTGCTGAAGACAGGCTGGGGTAATCAGACTTCATCTGAGGATGATGAAGGATGAAGAACCTGATCAGATATAGAGGGTGATCAAATGTTGAAGATGGAGGACTCTTGCTAATCTGACTTGGCAGGGTTCTTGCCAAAACTGGATTTTACAAGGAAGTGTATAGGTAAGCACAGGAAAAAGTTTGGGATCCTAATTAATGTTTGGTCAGTTAAGCAAAGAATTTGTCAACATAAACAGATTACACACTGTAGTGATGTACAATCACTACATAATTATTTTCATAGTTAACATCTAGTTTCAAAAAATTCTAACTGTGAACACACATATCAGCAGAGTTTAAAAGAAGAAACTACAGTCAACCCTCAGTATCGTGGGGACTGGTTCCTCCTTAGATACCAAAATTGGAGGATGCTCAAGTCCCTGATTTAAAAAAAAAAAAAAATGGCATAGCATTAGAACATAAAATCTATGCACTCCTCCCATACACTTTAAATGATCTCTAGATAACTTGTAATACCTATCACAATGTAAATGCTATGTAAATAGTTGTAAATACAATGTAAATGATATGTAAATAGCTGCATGCATGGTGCAAATTCACATTTTGCTTTTTAGAACTTTCTGGAATTTTTTTTTAATATATTTTTAATACACAGTAGATTAAATCCACAGATGCAGAACCAGAAGATACAGAGGGCCAACTACATTCTTTTCATAATTGTGAGCACATGGAAAGTCATTCTAAATATATTTTCAAAGTTCAAAACTGAAAGAGGTTGATTGATTTGAAAACATAAACATTTTAGAAATTTGAATAATAAAATGCCATCATCAATGTTTACCAAAGACACACTGGCCTCAGCATTAGTCCCTTAATCCCATTAGAAGCCTCCACCTTAGAAATCCTTATTAGTTGTTGCCCCTACTTGGAACTGTCTTGCTCAGGGCTCTGGATACCCTTATTTTTCTCACTTGCTTCAAGTTTATACTCAGCTGTCACCTTCTCAGTCAGGCCTTTCAAGACCACTTTACATGAAATAAATCACACACCTCCCCAGAAGAAGCAGGTATCCTTATCCCCTTAACCCTATTTTGCCCCAAGCATTAGTCCCCATCTGACATACTTTGTATTTACTCCTTTATTTTCTGTCTCCATTCCCACTCCAAATAAAAGTATCTCCAAGGTTAAGGACTTTATTTTGCCACTGCCATATCCCTAGTAACTAGATGGTGACTGTTTCATAGTCTATGCTTAATAGGTTTCCATTAAATGAATTAATAAGGGGAAAAGATTTCAAACTGTTGCCAGATGCTTCCAGGTTACCTTCCCTAAATGTCGCAGCAAGCATTACTACTCTGCAATATGTAAGAATGACTGTAACTGTTTTCCCACACTTTTACCAACACCAGACATTATCAATCTCTTTACTATTTACTTATTATCAAAAGGATAAGTGTAGCTTTTATCAAATGAACAGTCAAATGAAATTTATAATCAGAAGTAAATATTTAATGTTTGTTGATATTGCTATGTTTCTGCGTAACACACTATACTGAATGCAAACAGAAGCAATGCAGATGAAGTTTCAGAGTTAATATCCTCAAATTAAGGATAGTCCATGCTCATGCTTTTTAAGTCTAGGCATCAAAATACAAACAAAATACATTCTTCAAGGGAACCTGACTAAGGCAGTAATCCTTCCATTTCAAGAAAGCATCTATAGCCCCAACATCCGTCTGTGAAATAAGCAGTTTCACTGGCAGGCCTGAAAGAAAGAATGAGAAAAATGAGAGGATCGCTCCTTATAACTGCCCTCCTGGAATCTTTTCAAGAATTGCTTCCCCAATGATAAACAGAATTCAGAGGTTAAGAGGCACTCTGCTAAGATTTACATGAGGCTTTGGCTTAGATCGACATGAAAGATAATACAAATGTGCAAAGGGAAGACGGATGTGGTCATGATGAAGACATTCTTCATGTGACATGGAAGACCCCAAGGAGCGGAGATTCTGGGGCTACAAACTCAGCCTGTTGAAAAGTTCTCAAGAATGGCAGATTTAAAAGAACATAAAGCAACTGGAAGACCTATGGGGAAATTGGCTTAGAATCCAAAACCAGACAGTCTGCATGATAAAATTTCTAAGGCAAAGATTATCTTTAAAGCATCTCAGTGTTCAGAGATCACTACCATTCCCAATGTAGATAATACAAAGATGGGCCATTCTTTGGATAGTTATGAATTAATAAAAATAATTACATAAACCAAAATTAAAACAACATTCTGCCATTCTTTTCAAGTTACTCTTTTCTTTCATGCTGCTGCTGCTGCTGCTGCTGCTAAGTCGCTTCAGTCGTGTATGACTCTGTGTGACCCCATAGATGGCAGCCCACCAGGCTCCCCCATCCCTGGGATTCTTCACGCAAGAACACTGTAGTGGGCTGCCATTTCCTTCTCCAATGCATGAAAGTGAAAAGTGAAAGTGAAATCGTGACTCTTAGCGACCTCACGGACTGCAGCTTACCAGGTTCCTCCGTCCATGGGATTTTCCAGGCAAGAGTACTGGAGTGGGGTGCCATTGTCTTCTCCACTTTTCTTTCATATTTAATAGGATTTTAAAAAGTAAAATAGATGTCTTTTCAAATCGCAAGACATGTTTCAGTCACTAACTCATGTCCAACTCTTTGTGACCCCATGGACTGTAGCCTGCCAGGCTTCTTTGCCCAGTGGGTTTCCCAGGCAAGGATACTGAAGTGGGTTGCCAATTCCTTATCCAAGATGTCCAAAAAACTGAAAATATTTAGGTCTACTTCAAATATTAGCCAAATTCCTCCACTTTGAGAGACAAAACTAAGTAAGAGTGAAAATTTAAAAAAAATTAATACTGCAGATAACAGATAACTTGGATCATTTCAATGATGTTGCCAACAGATGGTAAACTCAGGGCAATGGAAGATAATGCTAAAATAATTATTTCTCAAGCCAGGATCCAAGCTAGTGTGTGCTCTCTGAGAAACTATGATTCTGCTCACTGCTCAGGGAAAAAAATACACATACAAACATTAGGAGAAAAATAATCAAGTCTATATTAATTAAGGATGAGAGCTAAGGTTAAAAATATTCTAGTAGAGGGAAAGGAAAAGGGGAAGGAATATTTTAAACATGCCACTTAAATCAAATTAAAATGCTGACCTTCTTAAAGTGGAATGTGTATAGATCATGTCCTTTTAAAAGTAATTCTCATTCAACCCATGGGAATGCTATGACCTTGATGCTATTATTACCCACATTTTACAGATCATGAAACTGAGGGATAAACAAGTTAAATAACTTTCTCAAGCTCACACAATTAATGATGATAGAGCCAAGATTCATTGCTAGACATTCTGATCCCAGAGACACTACCCTTAGACATTATACCACTATGTATCAGATTAAATATTGTTTGCCAGAGAGTTTCAGAAAAACATCTA
The DNA here is from genome assembly GCF_000754665.1 of Bison bison bison. Taxonomy (NCBI): domain Eukaryota; kingdom Metazoa; phylum Chordata; class Mammalia; order Artiodactyla; family Bovidae; genus Bison; species Bison bison. The sequence goes on from NW_011495049.1 coordinate 752,362, forward strand.
CTTCTGCTTTATTGACTATGCCAAAACCTTTGACTGTGTGGATCACATCAAACTGGAAAATTCTTCAAGAGATGGGAATATCAGACCACCTGACCTGCCTCCTGAGAAATCTGTATGCAGGTCAAGAAGCAACAGTTAGAACTGGACATGGAACAACAGACTAGTTCCAAATCGAGAAAGGAGTACATCAAGGCTGTATATTGTCACCCTGCTTATTTAACTTATATGCAGAGTACATCATGCGAAATTCCAGGCTGGATAAAGCACAAGATGGGATCAAGACTGATGGGAGAAATATCAATAACTTCAGATATGCAGATGACACCACCCTTATGGCAGAAAGTGAAGAAGAACTAAAGAGCCTCTTAATGAAAGTGAAAGAGGAGAGTGAAAACGTTAGCTTAAAACTCAACATTCAGAAAGCTAAGATCATGGCAACTGGTCTCATCACTTCATGGGAAATAGATGGGGAAACAAAGGAAACATTGACAGACTTTATTTTCCTGGGCTCCAAAATCACTGCAGATAGTGACTGCAGCCATGAAATTAAAAGACACTTGCTCCTTGGGAGAAAAGCTATGACCAACCTAGACAGCATATTAAAAAGCAGGGACATTCCTTTGCCGACAAAGGTCCGTCTAGTCAAAGCTATCTGTGGTTTTGCCAGTTCATTTCAGTCACTCAGTCATATCCGACTCTTTGTGACCCCATGAACTGCAGCATGACCTGTCCGTCACCAACTCCCAGATTTCACCCAAACCCATGTCCATTGAGTTGATGATGCCATCCAACCATCTCATCCTCTGTCATCCCTTTTTCCTCCTGCCCTCAATCTTTCCCAGCATCAAGGTCTTTCCCAATGAGTCAACTCTTTGCATCAGGTGGCCAAAGTATTGAAGTTTCAGCCTCAACATCCTGTATGGATCAGAGAGTTGGACTATAAAGAAAGCTGAGTGCCAAAAAACTGATGCTTTTGAACTGTGGTTTAGGAGAAGATTCTTGAGAGTCCCTTGGACTGCAAGGAGATCCAGCCAGTCAATCCTAAAGGAAATCAGTTCTGAATATTCATTGGAAGGACTGATGATGAAGCTGAAACTTCAATACTTTAGCTACCTGATGTAGAGAACTGACTAATTGGAAAAGACCATGAGGCTGGGAAAGATTGAAGGCAGGAGGAGGAGACGACAGAGGATGAGATAGTCAGATGGCATCACTGACTTGATGGACATGAGTTTGAGCAAGCTCTGGGAGTTGATGTTGAATAAGGAAGCCTGGCGTGCTGCAATCCATGGGGTCACAAAGAGTCAGACATGACTGAGTGACTGAACTGAAATATTGTGTGTTAACACCTAAAAGACAGCTTAACTTTCTGTTTGAAGGCATCCCATCTATATAAGCCTGGTTCACTATGACAGTGTTGTTCTGCTCACATAAAACTCAAAGTTTCATTGATTCAAACACTTAATTAGCACTATATAACACTGGGCTGGAAAAAGCACAAGCTGGAATCAAGATTGCTTGGAGAAATATCAATAACCTCAGATATGCAGATGACACCACCTTTATGGCAGAAAGGGAATAAGAACTAAAGAGCCTCTTGATGAAAGTGAAAGAGGAGAGTGAAAAAGTTGGCTTAAAGCTCAACATTCAGAAAACGAAGATCATGGCATCTGGTCCCATCACTTCATGGGACATAGATGGGGAAACAGTGGAAACAGTGTCAGACTTTATTTTGGGGGGGGTCCAAAATCACTGCAGATGGTGACTGCAGCCATGAAATTAAAAGACGCTTACTCCTTGGAAGGAAAGTTATGACCAACCTAGATAGCATATTGAAAAGCAGAGACATTACTTTGCCAACAAAAGTCCATCTAGTCAAGGCTATGGTTTTTCCAGTGGTCATGTATGGATGTGAGAGTTGGACTCTGAAGAAAGCTGAGCGCCAAAGAACTGATGCTTTTGAACTGTGGTGTTGGAGAAGACTCTTGAGAGTCCCTTGGACTGCAAGGAGATCCAACCAGTCCATTCTAAAAGAGATGAGTCCTGGGTGCTCATTGGAAGGACTGATGTTAAAGCTGAAACTCCAATACTTTGGCCACCTCATGCAAAGAGTTGACTCATTGGAAAAGACTGTGATCCTGGGAGGGATTGGGGGCAGAAGGAGAAGGGGACAACAGAGGATGAGATGGCTGGATGGCATCACCGACTCGATGGACATCAGTTTGAGTGAACTCTGGGAGTTAGTGATGGACAGGGATGCCTGGAGTGCTGGGATTCATGGGGTCGCAGAGTCAGACATGACTGAGCGACTGAACTGAGCTGAACTGAACACAAACATCACATCAGGCACTGGAGAGATGACAATTTATTTTCAGCTCTAAAAGAGCTTATAGCCAGACAGGAAATAAGACAGATATATAAACAAATAACCATAATGCATACAGGAAGTGACATCCTATGATGTACATTTAAAATACCAAAATTACAGATTTATCAAAACATTACTGCACTTTTTTCTCAAGCTGGCAGGGGGAAATGGCAAGAAAGAAAAGGATAAGAAAGAAATAATGGCTGAAAACTTCCCAAATATGGGGAGATATTTGGATATTCAAGAAGCAAGCTACAATTTCAATTCAAAATGATCTTCTTTAAGACACATAATAAAACTGCCTAAAATCAAACTCAAAGATAGAGTTTAAAAAGCAGTAAAATATATAAAATTTCTTTCATACAAGGAAATCTCCATAAGGTTACTAACAGATTTCTCAGCAGAGCTCTTACAGATCTAGAAAGAATGGGGAGATACATTCAAAGTGGTGAAAGAAAAAAAAATGCCATTCAAATTATATCCAGCAAAGTTGTCCTTCAGGAATGAGAATGAGATAAAGAATTTCCCATGAAATTTGCCTTGTAAGTAATGCTGAAAGCAATTCTTCAGAATGCAGTGGAAGCATACCAATAGTAACATGAAAACATATGAAAATAAACAACATGCTAGTAAAGGCAATACATAGTAAAATTCAGAACATGCTAATGCTAGAATATAGTATTGTGTTAGCCACTTAACTCTGGTATAAATGTTTAAGAAAAGAATAATAAAAATAACTATAGTTACAATAACTTGTTAATGGATACACAATATAAAAAGATGTAAAGTGCAACATCAAAAATATAAAATGTGGAAAGGGAAATAAAACAGTAGTTTTCATATGTGATTGAAGTTAAACTGTTATCAGCTTAAAACAGACTGTTATATTTCAAGTAAGCCTCAGGGTAATCACAAAGCAAAAACCTCTAGTAAATACATACAAAATAGAGAAAGAAATAAAAATATATCCCTGCAAAATAATTAATTCACAAAGGAAGACAGCAAGAGAGGAACAAAGAAATAAATGAATTACAAAATGCCAAGAAAACAATTAATGAAATGGCTACAGTAAGTGCTTACCTATTAATAATTAGTTTAAATGTAAATGGATTAAATACTCTAATCAGAAGACATAGTGGCTTAATGGGTACAAAACAAGATCTAACCATATACTGTCCAGGAGAGACTCACTTCAGCTTCAAGGACACGTACAACCCAAAATGAAGCGATAGAAAAAGATATCCCAGACAAATGGATACAAAAAACAGCAGGGGTGGCTATACTTAGCAAAATTAATAGACTTCAAGTAAAAAATGGTAACTAAAGACAAAGAAGGTCATTATATAATGATAAGGGGTCAATTTATTAAGATAATATATCCATAATTAATAGATGCTCCCTGGTGGTCTAGTGGTTAGGATTCGGTGCTCTCACTGCCACAGCCAGGGTTGAATTCCCAGTTAGGGAAGCCTTTCTTCGTCCTCTCTGCCTGCCACCTTCCAACCTCCCCCTTGTGACCATACCACCCTTTGGGGCTTCCCTGGTGTCTCAGATAGTAAAGAATGCTCCTGCAATGCGTGAGACCTGAGTTTGATCCCTGGGTTGGGAAGATCCCCTAGAGAAGGGAACAGCTACCCACTCCCATATTCTGGTCTGGAGAATTCCATGGACTATGTAGTCCATGGGGTCCCAAAGAGTGCAGAATTGATGCTTTTGAACTGTAGTGTTGGAGAAGACTCTTGAGTCCCTTGGACTGCAAGGAGATCAAACCAGTCCATCCTATAGGAAATCAGTCCTGAATATTCATTGGAAAGACTGATACTGAAGCTGAAGCTCCAATACTTTGGCCACCTGATGCAAAGAGCTGACTCATTAGAACAGGCCCTGATGCTGGGAAACATTGAAGGCAAGAGGGGAAGGGGATGACAGAGGATGAGATGATTGGATGGCATCACTGACTTAATGGATGGTAGTTTGAATAAGCTCCGGGAGATGGTGAAGGACAGGGAAGCCTGGCATGCTGAAGTCCATGGCGTTACAAAGAGTCAGACAAGACTGAGCAACTGAACAACAACAAACAATTAAAAATATAACATAATAATATAACAACTGCAAGTATATATGCACCCAATATCAGAGCACCTAGGTATATTAAGCAAATATTAACAGATCTGAAGGAGTCATAAACAATAATATAATGATAATAGTAGACAACTTTAATATCCCACTTCAAAAATGGATAGATTAAAGCAGACAGGATATCAACAGGGAAATATTGGATCTGAACTATAGACAAGCTGGACCTGACAAACGTATACAAACATTCTGTCCAAAAGTAGCAGAATACACAGTGTCCTCAAACACACATGGCATATTATCCAGGATCAGTCATATATTAGGTAACAAAGCAAGTATCAGAAAATTTTAAAAGGCTGAAATTATACCAAATATATTTTCTGACCACAATGGAATGAAACTAGAAACCAATAATAGGGGGAAAACTGGAAAATTCATAAAAACGTGGAAATTAAATAAGATGTTATTGAACAGCCAATGGGTCACAGAAGATATCAAAAGGGAAATCAAAAAAATACCTAAAAACAAACAAAAATGAAAAAGTATACTAAAACTTATGACATGAAGCAAAAGCAGTGCTAAGGGGGAAGTTAATAGTAATAAACACCTACATTAAGAAAAAAGAAAACTCTCAAACAACCTACCTTTACACTTTAAGAAACTAGAAAAGAATAAGCCCAAAGTTAGCAATGAAGTGAAAGTCGCTCAGTTGTGTCTGACTCTGCGACCTCATGGACTATACAGTCCATGGAATTCTCTAGGCCAGAACACTGGAGTAGGTAGCCTTTCCCTTCTTCAGGGGATCTTCCCAACCCAGGGATCGAACTCAAGTATCCCGCATTGCAAGTGGATTCTTTACCACCTGAGCCTTAGCAGAAGGGAAGACATAAAAAAAAGACAGGAACAAAAATAAATGAAATGGAGAAAGAAAAACAAAAGATCAATTAAACTAAGAGATGATTCTTTGAAAAGATAAACAAATTTGAAAAACCTTTAGCTATTCTCACCACAAAAACAAACAAAATTATTAATTATAAAAGTGCCATCACAACTGATAAAACACAAAGGATCATAAGTCTAATATGAATGACTATATGCCAACAAATTCGACAATCTAGAAGAAGTTAATTAAATTTTTAGAAACATACAACTTACTAAGTCTGAATCATGAAGAAATAGAAAATCTGACAGACCAGTAACCATAAAGAGACTGAAGCAGTATATAAAATCTTCAACAAGGAAAATCCCAAGACCAGAGAGTTTCCCTAATAAATTCTATCAAATATTTAAATAAAAATGAATGCCAATCCTCAAACTCTTCCAGAAATTGAAGAGAAGGCAACATTTCCATCTCATTTTCTTAGGCTAGCATTACTTGATATCAAAGATAGATTATGTTATAACAACAATAACCATAAAATAAAAATACAGGCCAATATCCCCGATGAATATAGATGCCAAAATTCTTTAAAAAAAAAAAAAAAAGTACTAGGTAACCAAATTCAGCATCACATTAAAAGAATTTTATGCCATGATCAAGCAGGATTTATTTCTGAGATGAAAAGATGACTCAACAAATGAAAATCAATCACTGTGATATACCACATTAATAAAATGAAAGATTAACATCATATGATAATTTCAGTAGATGTAGAGAAAGCATTTGACAAAACTCAGTATCATTTCATGATAAAAACTCTCAGCAAATTGGGTATAGAAGGAATGTTCTTCAACATAATAAAGGTCATTTATGAAAAGCCCACAACTAACATTATACTCAACAGGGAAAATTGGAAAGGTTGAAAGCTTTTCCTCTAATATTAGGAGCAATACACGGCTGCCTAGTCTCACTAGGCGAAAGAAAGTCCTAGCCAGAGCAATTTAGCAAGAAAATGAATAAAATACATCCGTATTAGAAAGGAAGAATAAATTTTCTTAGTTTGCTAATGACATGATCTTGTATATAGAAAATCCTAAAGAAGCTACAAGGACTTCCTTGGCAGTCCAGTGGTTAAGACTCCATACTTCCAATGCAGGGGGCACAGGTCTGATCTCTAGTTAGGGAACTAAGATTCTACAAGCCGTGTTGTGTAGCCACAGAAAAGGAAGCTGCCAAAACACTGTGAGACCTGAGAAACCAATTCAGAAAATGTTTCAGGATAGAAAATCAACATACAAAAATAATTTGCATTTCTATACACTAACAGTGAACTGTCTGAAAAAAGATAAAGAAAACAATCCCATTTACCACAAAATCAAAAACAATGAAATACTTAAATTTCACCAAGGAAATGAAAAATCTATACACTGGAAACTATAATACACTGATGAAAGAAATTGAGGAAGCCACAAATAAATGGAGAGATATCCTGTTTTTGTGGCTCAGAAGAGCTAATATTGTTAAAATATCTATACTACTCAAAGCAATCTACAGATTCAGCGTAATCCCTAACAAATTTCCAATGGCAGTTTTCATAGTTCTAGGAGAAAACAACTCTAAAATTCTATGTAGCCACAAAAGACTCTGTAGAACCAAAGCAATCCTGAGAAAAAAACAAAGCTACAAGCAAGATACTTCCTAATTTCAAACTATATTATACAACTATAGTAATCAAAACACTATGATCAGTCAGTCAGTTCAGTCACTCAGTCATATCCAACTGTTTGTGACCCCACAGACTGCAGCACACCAGGCTTCCCTGTCCTTCACCAACTCCCAGAGCTTGCTCAAACTCATATCCATTGAATCAGTGGTGCCATTCAATCATCTCATCCCCTTCTCCTCCTGCCCCCAATCCCTCCCAGCATCAGGGGCTTTTCCAATGAGTCAACTCTTCGCACGAGGTGGCCAAAGTATTGGAGTTTCAGCTTTAACATCAGTCCTTCCAATGAGCACACAGGACTGATCTCTTTTAGAATGTACTGGTTGGATCTCCTTGTAGTCCAAGGGACTCTCAAGAGTCTTCTCCAAGACCACAGTTCAAAAGCATCAATTCTTTGGTGCTCAGCTTTCTTTATGGTCCAACTCTCACATACATATATGACTACTGGAAAAACCATAGCTTTGACTAGATGGACCTTTGTTGGCAAAGTAATGTCTCTGCTTTTTAATATGCTGTCTAGGTTGGTCATAGCTTTTCTTCCAAGGAGCAAGCGCCTTTTTAATTCCAAGGCTGCAGTCACCATCTGCAGTGATTTTGGAGCCCAAGAAAATAAAGTCTATTACTGTAACCATTGTTTCCCCAACTATTTGCCGTGAAGTGATGGGATTGGTTGCCATGATCTTAGTTTTTTGAATGCTGAGTTTTAAGCCAGTTTTTTCACTGTGATACTGGCGTATAAAATAGACACATAGACCAAAGGGATAGAATCAAAGGTGCAGATATAAACCCTTGCATATGTGTTCAACTGATTTTTGACAAAGGAGGCAAGAATACTCAATGTGGAAAGAATAGTCTCTTCAATAAATGATGTTGGGGGAAAAAATGAATAATCACATGCAATAGAATGAAACTGGCTCATGATATTATACTACTCACAAAGATGCAATGTATTAAAGACTTAAATGTAAGATACAAACCAATAAAACTCCAAAAAGAACATATAGAAGAAAAATTCCTTGCAATTGGTCTTGGGCAATGATTTTTTATGGATATGAAACTAAAAACATGAACAAAGAAAGCAAAATCACCAAGTGGGATTACATCAAATGAAACAGCTTCTGCACAGCAAAAGAAACAACAAAATGAAAAGGCAATCTATGAAATGGATTTATGTAAACCATATAGTTGATCAGGAGTTAATATACAAAATATATAAGGAATTCATACAACTCAATAGAAAAAAAATCTAATTTAAAAAAGGGCAGAAGACTTGAATAGGCGTATTTCCCAAGAGGACATACAAATAGCCAACAGGTACATGAAAAAGTTCTCAATATCATTAATCAACAGGGAAGTATAAAAACAAAAAACACAATGAGATATTACCTCATATCTGCTAAAATGACCATTATCAAAAAGACAAGGATGTGGGAAAAAAGGAGCCTTTGTGCTCCTTTTTCAAAAGGATGAAATCTTGCCATTTGCAACAATGTGGACAGAACTTGAGTGTATTATGAGTGTATGTTAGTGGGGATGTAAATTCGTATAGCCTCAATGGAAAACAGTATGGAGGTTCTTGAAAACATTAAAAAATATTTTAACTACCATGTGATCCAAAAATTCCACTCTTGGGTACTTAACTGAAGAAAATAAAAACACTAATTCAAAAAAATATATGCACCTCTATGTTCACTGCAGTATATTTTTGCAATAGCCAAGATATAAAACAACCTAAGTGTCCATCAACAAATGAATGGATAAAGAAGACATGATTATACACTCACACACACATACACACACAATGGAATGCTATTCAATCAGAAAAAAAGAATGAAATCTTGCCATTTTCAACAACATGGATATAACTTGTGCGCATTATGCTAAGTGAAATGTCATAACAGAGAAAGACGAACACTGTATGATATAACTTGCATGTGAAATTTTTAAAAACAATAAACAAACAAAAAACCTAGTTCATAGATACAGAAAATAGGTTGGTGGTTGCCAGAGGTGAGAAGTAGGAGAAAGAAAAAGGATAAAGGGTTAAAAACGCACAAATTTTCAGTTATAAAATAAATTTCATGGGGAGATAATGTACAGCATGATGAATAAAGTTAATAATACTGTGTTGCATGGTTGGAAATTGCTAAGAGAGTAGGTCTTAAAAGTCCTATCATTGGTGGGGGTGGGAGGGAGGCTCTAGAGGGAGAGGATAAAGTATACTACTTATACCTGATACACAATGTTGTATGGCAGAAACCAATACTACAGTGTAAAGCAATTATCCTTCAATTAAAAATAAATTTTTAAAAAGTCCTATCATAAGAAAAAAATTTGTAACTATGTATGGTGATGGTGATGGATGTTAACTAGATTTATTTTGCTAATCATTTTGCCATATATACAAATAGCAAATCATTTTGCTATACACCTGCAATTAACATAATGATATGTGTCAATTACAGTTATAATGCCCCAATTTTTAAAAAAGCATTCAAATGTAAAATGCAGACTGTGACCAAAAGAAGGCAAAAAAAAAAAAAAAACTTTACATAAGCAGTATTCTAGCTGATAAAGTTGTTTTCAGGCTTAGATTAACAATTCTTAACAACTTTACATGTATATTGGAATTGAATAATGAAGTAAATGGATGGTGGATGGTGGGAACAGGTTTCTCATTTTTTAAGTGGAAAATAACAGAGAAGCAAGGGGACAAGACAGAATGATCATATGGTAATGGATTAGAGTAAGATACAGCAGTACAAACTCATGTTTAACTTGATAAAAATATAGATGGAAATGTATAGAAATAGTTACAGATATGTGTATATGGATAGGATAGTGTACACGCATCTATTTTCTTGTTCTGTCATTTGTGAAGGCTTAAAAAATGTATATGCCAGTAGCAGCAAGCTCACATAAAGCCCAAATCTTGATTTCTAATATCATGCTCAATAAAGAAATCAAAGCCACCTGGAGAAATGTCTGATTCTAGGACTGGGGAAGAAGTTATTCAAGGTGAGTATAGAGTATTTTGTTCCTAAGAATTTTAAATATAATCAAAATTGGTGAGGGTGTGTCAAAATGGCACGGAAGTTAAAGAAATCTGAGTAAAATCTGGACTTTAGTTGGTAAGAATGTATCAATGTTGGTCCATCAGTTGAGCTAAATGTATTATGTATATATTAATAATAGAGGAAACCAAGTATGAGGTATTATAGGAACTCTGTACTATCTTCACAACTTTGGTGTAAATCTAAAACTATTGCAAAATTTAAGTCTGTGAAACAGAAATAGCCATCACAAGAAATAAAAAGAATTTAAAGAATGTAAGAATCAAAATTGAATATTTTTACATTTATGAATTTTTTAAAAAGAAAAATAGCATCCTGTGAAGATATACCTCCAAATATTAAGTGGTTAAGTGCCTTAAAAACTTGTACATGGAAAAGAAGGACACTTTTCTCAATATATAATGATAGTACAAGAATAGAGGAACTTCTTAGCAAATACCAAGAAGTAGGACTTTTGAAAAAAATGAAGAACTCAAGCAAAGAGTTTCAGAACAAACTAATTTGATCTTTCTGAAGTGGATGGAAGTGGTATTATTAAAGAATATGATTGTCTCCCTGAATGACTCTGTCAGTTCCTAGGAAGACTTCTTTCCTATTTTTCTTACCAAAACTTTCAAAAAGATGAGCTTGAAATGCACTGCCAAGGACTGAATGGACTGTGGTCAATTTTCAAAACAATTGAACAGAACAGGATCATCGACTCTCAGAGCTGGGAAAATCACCAGGGTCAACCCCTTATTTTTTTATGTGAGAGGCAGAGATGCAGAGAAATGAGGTGTCTTGTCCTACAAAACAAGTGTAGCTGGTAACTAAGGATTCGAGAACCAAGCTCCCTCTACCTCCAGGGCCATGCTTTTCCCAGTGTCTAACACTAGTGATGGCAAATGGCTGCTACCTATTACTTTTTATAGCCACTTACTTCCCCAGTACACTCTCTTTCCCTCCCTCTCGTGGGCTAGACAAATGTTTGTCACAGTACACATACTCACTGAGCCAATTCAGAGATGCAAATAGTTCTTTATGTTGTACCCAATGCATCCTCTACCCAGGATAAGAATTGACACGTGAGTAAACTTCCACTCTATCCCTGAAAGACAAGAAAGTTTACTAATATAAAGCAGCTATACCCTAAGGTGACAAGTTAATACTGGAACTGTACTGAACAGCCTCCTATCGTAATCAGCCCCAAAACTTCATTAAAGTAATGTTTGCTTATTAAAGTGAAACCAATCAAAAGTAATCAACAAAAATGTGATCCACTTCTTCTACTACATTAATTTAATTTGTATGAGAATAAGCTATACCTCAAATAATCATTACAATGGGAGCTGGTTAAAATCGTTAGGTTTCCTAGCCTATCAATTTTAAAACTAAAATAGAGAAAAACACAAAAGCAGTTCAGTTTAAATAAAAGTACTTTGAAGCTTTGAAATTCAAAATAATCAAATATTGAGCAGACACAGCTATATTTCCAACTTAGGTTCTAATTAGTTTTCTTTGGTCTGAGGCTGATATGCATCCAATAAACTTGCAAATTTAGCAATTATCTGTAAAAATCTTTTCCTTTAAATAACTTGAGAGTTGTCTCTTGGGACTAAAAATATGAGCAACAGATAGAGAAATGCTTAAAAATGAAAAATTTACCAGATGAAAATATACTTATAAATGTGAAAAATCTGGGCTTACATAAGTTAACTCTTAATCACATCATGTGCCCAAGAATTTCAAAATTATTAAACTTTCAAAATCTCAAAGGTGTAAGGAAAACATCAGCAGTTACTGGCAAATAAGAGTAAACCTTATACTATGATGAAAAGTGAAAGTGTTAGTACCTAAGTCACGTCCGAGTCTTTGGAACCCCATGGACTCAGGCCTGCCAGGCTCCTCTGTCTGTGGAATTCTCCAGGCAAGAATACTGGAGTGGGTTGCCATTCCCTTTTCCAGGAGATTGAACCCGGGTCTCCTGCATTGAGGGCAGATTCTTTACAGTCTGAGCCACCAGTCCTAATGCTTTGCAAACTGCAAAGTCTGAATTTCAGAGCAGAAAAAAATCTAAGCAACCACCTAAATTCTGTGTTTCACATTTTTCAACATACTTACAGAGTCTGAGTTAATTTCCAGAAAGAACAAGGATTAAGACCTCAGTGTGCTGCCTGCTCACTCAGGGCATGCCAGCCCTTCCCATAAACATGTAGCCTTCTCAGTTTCCTCTCAAGATCTGAGTAGCTGCCCAGCTTATATAATGAGAAACCTGGACTCCCTCATCCTCATCTGTGTTTTCTTGGTTCCTCTTCACCCTGAAAAGTCAAAACTATTTACTTTGGGATCCTTATTTCCTCACAGAGCACAAGACTTGACTGTTTGCTTTCCAGCTTAAAGCAGTGGGTCTAAAATATAATACCTCGTCTATTCTTTTCCTTCTAAAATATGGTGACAGTAAGTAAAATATATCTTTCAGATCCAGGATGAGCAAAAGATAAGACATTAAAGTGTATGTTAGTTAAAGAATAATCATACTAAATTGGAGCTCCCCTCAGTGACTCAACACAGTTGGTTCGTGGCAAAGAGGCAGGCACTGGAGTCAGACTTCCAGAGACTTTACATCCTGCTTCTCCCACTGATGGACTGTGTGACTTTAGGCTTGATGCTCTTCTTACAACATCCTCACCAGTTTCATAGTTGAGGAAAAAAGAAGATAAATATGCATATATTTATATACTTAAAATTGGAAAAATATATAATTATATATAAAATATATACACATATATAAGTCCCTGGATTACTGCCTCAGTGCTTCTTTTTAAAATATCAAATAACATATTATTTCATGACACTTATATTTGAGGGGTTATCTCTACTGTGTTAAACACATGTCAGCCAGACTATTATGTAATCCAGGGGTACTTATATAAGTTCTTTGAAAGTCCTAAGTGTCAAGTTCCTCATCTATAATCCATAAAGGAACTCATGATCTGAGTCACAGTCCCTTATGCTTATACAGTGGAGGTGACAATAGATTCAATGGATTAGATATGGTAAACAGACTGACTGCCTGAAGAACTATGGACAGATGTTCTTAAAATTGTACAGGAGGCAGTGACCAAACCTATCTCCAAGAAAAAGAAATGCAAAAAGGCAAAATGCTTGTCTGAGGAGATGTTACAAATAGCTGAGAAAAGAAGAGAAGCAAAAGGCAAAGGTGAAAGGGAAAGATATACCCATCTGAATGCAGAGTTACAGAGAATAGCAAGGAGAGATAAGAAAGCCTACTTAAGTGAACAATGAAGAGAAATAGAGCAAAACAATAGAATGGGAAAAACTAGAGATCGTTTCAAGAAAACTGGAGATACCAAGGAAACATTTCATGCAATGATGGGCAAAATAAAGGACAGAAATGGCAAGGACCTAACAGAAGTAGAAGAGATTAAGAAGGGGTGACAAGAATACACAGAAGAACTATACAAAAAAGGTCTTAAAGACCCAGATAACAAAGCTAGTAGAGTTGATAGAATTTCAGCTGAGCTATTTCAAATCCTAAAAGATGATGCTGTGAAAGTGCTGCACTCAATATGCCAACAAATTTGGAAAATTCAGCAGTGGCTGCAGGACTGGAAAATGTCTGTTTTCATTCCAATCCCACAGAAGAGCAATGTCAAAAAATGTTCAAACTACCATACAATTGTGCTCATTTCATATGCTAGCAAAGTAATGTTCAAAATCCTTGAAGCTAGGCTTCATCAGTATGTCAACTGAGAAATTCCAGATGTACAAGCTGAATCTAAAAAAGGCAGAGGAACCAGAGGTCAAAATGCCAACATTGGCTGGATTATAGAAAAAGCAAGAGAATTCCAGAAAAATATCTAATTCTGCTTCATTGACTATGCTAATGCTTTTGACTGTGTGGATCACAACAAACTGTGGAAAATTCTTAAAGAGATGGGATTACCAGACCACCTGACCTGCCTCTTGAGAAAGCTGTATTCAGGGTCAAGGGGCAACAGTTAGAACTGGACATAGAACAACAGACTGGTTCAACTTGGGAAAGGAGTACGTCAAGGCTGTATGTGGTCACCCTGCTTATTTAACTTACATGCAGAGTACATCATGAGAGATGCCAGGCTGGATCAATCACAAGCTGGAATCAAGATGGCTAGGAGAAATATCAACAACCTGAGACATGCAGATGATGCCTTTCTAATGGCAGAAAGTGAAGAGGAACTAAAAAGCCTCTTGATGAAGGTGAAAGAGAAGAGTGAAAAAATTACCTTAAAACTCAATATTCAGAAAACTAAGATCTGGCATCTGGTCCCATCACCTCATGACAAATAGAAGGGGAAAAGGTGGAAATAGTGAGAGACTTTATTTTCTTAGGCTCCAAAATCACTCCAGATGGTGACTGCAGCCACAAAATTAAAATATGCTTGCTCCTTGAAGAAAAGCTATGATAAACCTATACAGCATATTAAAAATCAAAGACATCACTTTGCTGACAAAGGTTCATATAATCAAAGCTATGGTTTTTCCAATAGTTGTGTATGGATCTGAGAGTTGGAACATCAGGAAGGCTGAGCACCAAAGAGTTGATGATTTCAAATTGTGGTGTGGAGAAGACTTTTGAGAGTCTCTTGGACTGCAAGGGAATCAAACCTATTAATTCTAAAGGAAATCAGTCCTGAATATTCATTGGAAGGACTGATGCTGAAGCTGAAGCTCCAATACTTTGGCCACCTAATGCGAATAGCCAACTCATTAGAAAAGACTCTGATGCTGGGGAAAGGTTGAAGGTAGGAGGAGAAGAGGGCAACAGAGGATGAGATGGTTGGATGGCATTACCGACTTAATGGACATTGAGCAAACTCCGGGAGACAGTGCAGGTCAGGGAAGCCTGGAGTGCTGAAGTGCATGGGGGTCCCAAAGATTCAGATAGAACTTAGAGACTGAACAACAATTTTTAAAGAATTAAAGGAGAC
>NW_011495049.1:767552-789260 GCF_000754665.1 Bison bison bison
AAAGGAGACAACAACTATTCTGTTACATGTTAAACATCGAGATTGGGCAGAGTTTTTACCCCCTTCAGTCTTTTCCTTTTATAACAGAGGCTAGAATTTTAAGAACTATATTTATCAGACTCCTTTGCCAACATGATTCTAGATATAGTTTAGTTTACACAATCTGAGTGAGGGTTTTGGAAGAAGAAGACAGGTATAGCACGTTACTCTTCCTTTGGTAGCATCAGATAGTCAGGTGGCAGACTTTTGTGTCTGTCATTTGGCAGACAGTGCTTCACAGTGACCTCTAAGTATCCCCCACCATCTCCCATCCCAGTATTACCTACCTTCATGCTACAAGTTTTCTATCTTTTTTTTTTAACATGGCAAAAGCAGAAACTTCTTTATCCTCTGAAAATCTATAGCCAATAGAAAGCCAGTGACTTTTCCTGACCTTCACTCTTTAAGCCCATTCAATAATTTTGTAACCTTATTTCTTAAGATTAATAACCTAATTTCTTATTTTAAATCCCTCTCTTTACAGAATACTCAGAATAAGGTCTGTTTTCCTAACTGACCTGACTGATAACCTATAAAGTATTCTTCACAGTGCCTAGCACACAGCAGACCCTCAATAAAGGCAACTCAATAGCAGTAGTGGTGGTAGCTACTGCAGTAGTAATAGCAGATGCAGCAAACTAAAAACCCACATTTTCGCACGTAACAAGGATAAAGGACCACACAAATTAGGAGAAGTTCTGGATTATGGAAAACATAAGAGACACGCTACCTTAGTTTTTTGAACTTGGTGTAATAATTCAACTCAACTGTCATGCTATCTTGTCAAACAGTACATGGATTTGAAAATATTGTTTGTGTATTTTATATCCTTGTGATGTGGAGGAATGGTATCTAGACAAGAAATCAGGATATCTGGATTCAAATCTCACTCAGCCAATTTTTAATCTGTGGTCTTGGAAGTCAACTTTCAAGGCTTCAGTTTGCAAATCTGCAAAATAAAATAGTAGAACCAAATGCTCACTGAGGGCCTATCCAGTTGTTTAATGTTATGCTTTTGTAACTAAGTATGTGAAGGGTTTTAAGGGCCTTGAAGACTACAGCCCAAAGTCATTTAAATATTCCCCTGAAATCAAATGTATGTGATTAATTTTCCTAAGAAAGAAAGCATTTGCACATCAAAAGGTATTTTTCATTTTAACATAACCTAGCTCCTGTCCCAATTACCATCAAATTTTTATTAATAAAGTAATGCTGTCTCATTTCAACCAATTTACCATTGAGAGAAAAGAGACAGACCTGAAATGTATCCATTCATTCCAGCTATATCTCAGAGAGCAATTATGCATTGGTCTTTTCAATCATCAAATCCAAATAAACAAGCATTCGCTTCTAGTTTTAAAAAAAGGAAAAATAGACAGGAGAGAGACACGCAGAGAAACAGAGACAGACAGACACAAACAGAAAGAGATGGAAATAGAGATGAAGAGATAAGAGAGAATATGTAAATATTTTGAAAAGTATAAAGCACTAAATCACTAAACAAATGTAGGCATATTCAACTACCTGCTAGAGAATTAATTAACCAATCAATGAATTCTATTTTTTTACGTTGCTTGAAAAATGCAAATTACCTAAGGCAGTCCAGCAGACAATGATGAGAGCATGAACTGTGAGCTTAGGCAGACACAGAATTGAATGGCAAATTCAGTAATTACTAGTTGTTTGAGTGTAAGCAATTCAACCTCTATGTGCCTCAG
The DNA here is from genome assembly GCF_000754665.1 of Bison bison bison. NCBI lineage: Eukaryota > Metazoa > Chordata > Mammalia > Artiodactyla > Bovidae > Bison > Bison bison. Next base: position 769,310 of record NW_011495049.1, read on the forward strand.
TTTTTCATTAGTAAAATGAATAACAATAATCTCATAGGATTGTTGTGTGGATTAACTGACAAAATACATTTATACACAGGCATAACACTTACAAAAGTATTTAATATAGAGTATGTTCTCTATACTTGCTAGTTTGGGGTAGAAATTGTCCCTCCCACATGTTGTTTCACTTCATTAAGTATTCCAGGCTGACCCTTGCATTGGTATCTTTTGAAGCAATATCATTATTCTAAGCCCAGATCTGTAGTGCTAAATTGATTTCAGTTTTACCCTACCTGGGCCATGTGAAGATATGCTGAAAGGAAAAACCAGAATAAATCAGAAAGTAAATTCAATTTCCTAAGTTAAACTGAAGTTGAAGTATAAAGGAAAAGTATGATTCTTTTAAGTGATTAAGCATATTCCATCCTGTCATAACTCAATCTTTTAATTTACTTTTATTTTCAGCTGATGCTGACACATTCAGTCCTAAATAAACTGCAAGAATGTGCACCAGAAAAGACCAGCAAATCTGCTGGCACTTTCACATGAGTGTGGCTGATCAGACTACCTCCAGTGACACAGGATTGTGCATTATCTAAAGGAAAAAGGGGAAAGATCTATATAATAGTAAACTGATGTCTTATCAGGCAATTATTCTCAGTGTGGTCTGTGACCCTTTACGGGCTGTCATACACTTTAGAGTGGGCCATGAACTTGGCCAATTTAATGGCAATATCATTAACAAATATTTCTTAGGTGTAATAAGTGCCATGAACTATTCTAGATGCTAAGGATACAGCAGTAAATAAAATAGAACAAGCCCTTGCTCTCCTGGGCTTACTTTCCAGTGTCCACAGATAAACACATTAATAAGTAATATATATTCTGTATCAGATGATGCTAAGTGCTTTGGAGAATAATAAACAGTGAGGGTGCCATGGTGGGACTGAATTTCAATTTTATGTAGAATAGTCAGGGAAAGGCTCACCAAGATGACAAAAATTTGAGTAAAGATCTCAGTGAGGTGAGTTACAAGCTATTTGCATACTTGGCAAAAAAGAATTCTAGGCAGAGGGAAGAACAAGGCAAAGACAATGAGGTGAAGAAATACAATGAGGCCAGTGTGGTCAGTTTTTATAATAATTCCCTTTATCACTGAATGCTGCAAGGAGGCCAAGGAATACTTTGATCTTCCCAAAATTACCTCCCCCAAAGTAATGAAAATCCTCAAATGCATTGCTGCAAGTTGAGCCCTGGACAGTGGAGACGTCGGCAAATGACTCAGAACAACACTATTTAATTCAAACAGAAGCATATCCAAATAAATATCATATGACAGCCTCTTAACTCTGGAAATACAAGCCCTATGAATATAAACTAAAGAATAGCAATCATTCAATAATGGTATTCATTCAATAGTCAGCAAATATTTGTGAAGCAAGAATTATGTTTCATATATTATTCTTTGTATTATTATCAGGAATACAAATGAGTAGACATGTTTTCTCTCATCCTGGTCTTCAACAGATAACAGTAGCACATTCACAGAAATACGTGATAGAACAATTTATACACATGGAATCAACTTTCCACTCCACCAAGTGCCATCAGGAACATTTTGAGGACAATTTCCTTTGGACTCTCATATTAAAACCATAGTAATCTCTATTTAGAGACAATCATGAGATTACCTACTTAACATTATTCACAAGTACTAGATAGCATAGTTTCTAAAAATAGACATAAACAGATTTTGTATCCTAATAGGGATAAATTTCACATAAAGCAAAGCAAAGAATAAGAAGGTGTGTATGTTAGTTGCTGAATCATGTCCAACTTTTTGCAATCTCATGGTGTGTAGCCCACCAGGCTCCTCTGTTCACGGGATTCTCCAGGCAGGAATACTGAAGTGGGTTGCCATTGCCTTCTCCAGGGGATATTTCTGACCCAGGGATTGAACCTTGGTCTTTGCAGAAAAAACTTCCCACTTACCCTTGGGCTGGAATATCTTTTTGTATTTTATGGATGCAGAAAATAGCAGACAATCCCCCCTGGTCTTCTGTTCCTATGGTAAACATCTGCTGTATTTATCTTCCCAGAGTCCATTCTCCCCTTCTCTTAAAGAATCATTTCCTTTACTACTCTGAGTCAGTGTGTTTTGATTATGACTCACAACTCCAGTGGTAAGCAAGTGACTAAGATTGAGACAGAGTGTTTCATGTACTCTGGCAGGGCAAGCTTCATGGGTGTGTAAGATGTGACGATGTACAGGGCCCTACACTTGAATGGGCCTCATACTGGATTTAATACTCTGCCAGTCTCTGTTTCAAAGTGCTAATCATTTTCTCTTTGAATTTGTGTTTTGTAAATAAAGTCCAATGAGACAAGAGAAGATACATGTGTGCATGGGAAATGCATATAATTTGTGACATTCCTAGTGACTCCATTCACATACAACATTTGTATATCACATCAGGAGGACCATAAAGACAGCATTTCAACCTGTTAGAGTTACAGAGTCAAAGCAAACATTAAGAAATTGTATCTAAAACTGAGTCAATGAGGCCCCTGAAAACCACACTTTCCATTCGAATAAGACTTGCTTCAATGGAGAAAAAAGCAATGGCATTCTAAGAAACTCAAATGACCACAAATGACCAGAAAACCCAGTTGTATTCATTTTTTTTTACTCTTACTTGCCTGCATTAAGCAACCACTTATGCTGAAAATAATGACATAGAAGAAAAGAGAAAGATGGAGTAACTCATAGTTCCTTCTCCTTTTGGCCCTTCCTTACTGATCAGTAATCTGAAGACAGAGAATACTGATAGAATGAGAACGTAAAAAGAACTGAAGTTAGTCTGAAGCAGCGTCTCCTCTAATTTGGTAAGAACAAAATTCACGTGCATGGACACGCCATGAAATTTAGACAACGTTATAAACGAATGTTACCTTGAATTTTTTCTAAGTTGCATTATATACTTCACCAGAGCTTCCCTGGTGGCTCAGTTAGTAAAGAATTTGCCTGCAATGCAGAAGATTTCCTTCAATGCAGGAGACCTAGGTTCGATCCCTGGGTTGAGAAGATTGTCTGGAGAAGGAAATGGCAACCCACTCTAGTATTCTTGCCTGAGAAATCCCATGGAGAGAGGAGCCTGGCAGGCTATAGTCCATGGGTCACAAGAGTTGGACACAGCTTAGCGACTGAACACCACCACCATAAAACCACCACCATATACTCTGACTTATGTGGTTTAAGATGAAATGAAATTAAAGAGCTCCACATCATACCTCATCAAAATCCTCCCTCACCTTTACTCACAGTTTCCACCAACCAATGCTTCAAAAAAAAAACAAAAAACAAAAAAAAACTCTATGAACCTCTCATCTGAGTCTCGCAAGTCTCAATCATCCATTTTTGTGGAACAACAGGAAATAAATATTTGGTCTTTGTCCCAGATTCCCGGCACAAAGCTCCTAAAAGCCTTAGGATTTCCAGAGTGATGTGTCTTTTGTGTGTAGTGGCATGACTGGTGCTGAGAGCTCCTAGATAACTTCAGGATGGGGCTGGTCAACAGACAGACCAGTCAGGATTATAAAGCTGGAACTTTCCACACTCTACCATCTCTGGGGAAGGCAGAAAGGCTGGGATTTGAGCTAACCACCAATGGCCAATGATTTAATCAATCATGTCCGTGTCAAGAGACTTCCATAAAGTCCTTAAACTACAGGTTTTCAGAGAGCTACTTGGTTGGGGAATGCATCCAGTGCCAGGACAGTGATGCACCCCAGTTCTACAGGGAAGAAGCTCCTGTATTCCAGACCCTTCTAGGCCTTACTCTGTACACCTCTCCATGAGGATGTTGTATATTGCTTTGATATGACTTCAGATCCACTTGTTTATGACAAAAGTGAATTTTCTTTTAAGAGTAAAATTGTTTTTAAGATTGAAGTTTATGTCTTGATATAAAAGTAAAATTGTGTGTCAGGATGCCATTATCAACATCTGTGGTTTCCAATTAGCACTAGTTGCTGAGGGGCCCTGCTGGGGCCTTATCGGTAAGAACATAGGGAGAAGACTCTTGTTCCATGCAAGAAAAGCTATGACAAACCTAGACAGCATACTAAAAAGCAAAGATATCACTTGGCTGACAAAGGTCTGTAGAGTCAAAGCTATGGTTTTCCCAGTAGTCATGTGTGGATGTGAGAGTTGGACCATAAACAACGCTGAGCACTGAAGAACTGATGCTTTTGAATTGTAGTGCTAGAGAAGACTCTTGAGAGTCCCTTGGAAGCAAGGAGATCAATTCAGTCAATCATAAAGGAAATCAACCCTGAATATTCATTGGAAGGACTGATGCTAAAGTAAAACTTTGGCCACCTGAATGTGAAGAGCCAACTCATTGGAAAAGACCCTGATGTTGGGAAAGATTAAGGGCAAGAGATGGGAGCAATAGAGGATGAGACGATTGGATGCCATCATTGACTCAGTGGACATGAGCTTGAGCAAACTCTGGGAAATAATGAAGGACAAGGAAGCCTGGCATCCTGCAGTCCATGGGGTCACAAAGAGTCAGACATGACTTAATGAGTGAACAACAAGGGGAAGAACTATAGTAAGGAGTATTTAGAGTATAATACTAAAAGCTTGTGGGTACTATCCAAGATCATTCATTTAGGCAAGGCTAACCTTTAATGGTCTAAATAGCTCTCTGAAGACCTTGGGGCATTAGCTCCTTCTGGAGTAAAGGTGAGCCTTTTATTGGCAATGGCAGTGACTGCAAGAAAAGGATCATCTTGCCCACCAAAACCTAGGCCACTGTTCCCAGGCAACATGCTCTAGCAACAGGGGACTTTTGTTTCCCTGGCAACTGGATGTCAGCTATGGTTGGTTAAGCCCACTCTTCCAAGAACCACTTCATAAAAAAGATATACCTCAACTAAATCTGAACTTTCTTTCATCTCTCCTTGTCTAGAACAATAGTGGTTAATCTATTGTTGGTTTGGAGTATGTTACTTCTTTATTGGCTTATTAAGACATTATCGTGCATGCTCTTGGCTGGTGAAATTATTACAACTCCCACAGTAAAACTGTGTTAAGTAAACTGTTGGCAAAAACAATCTCAGACTCTGAGTATCATTTTCCTTGAAACAAAACATGACTGATCCCATTAAAATTTTATAATAAACCAGTGATAATAAATACAATGTCTTCCTGAGTCCTGTGATCCATTCTAGCAAATTATTGAACCTGAGCAGGGGTTCATGGGAACCCTCAACTCACAGTCAGTTGGCCAGAAGTGTGGGAGCCCCAGAACTTGCAAATGACATCTGAAATAAGGGGTGGCTTTATAGGGCTGAGTCTTTAACCTCTGGCCTTGGTGTTAACACAAGATAGTTACTGTCAGAATTGAAGTGAATTATAAGACAGTTGATTGGTATCTAGAGAGTTGGAGAATTTGTTGGCGTTGAGGGGGAAACCCAAAACGTTTGGTATCACAAATGATGTGATTAGTAACAGATCAAAATATTTTAGGCAAAATCAGCACTTGGATATACTTCATACTGTATTCCAAATTGTTTCATAGTCAACAAACAAGTCAATGAAGTCAAAGTCCTACCATTTAGCTTCCTTCCATCTTCCTCTCTCTTCTGTTCCCAGAATACAGAAAGCATCCAATAAACACTAGATGAAAGTTTTTAACTAAGGCTTGAAAGTAAAAGTGACATCACTCTGTCATGTCAGACTCTTTGCAACCTCAGGGACTTCAGCCTACCAGGCTCCTCCATCCACGGGATTTTCCAGGCAAGAGTACTGGAGTGGGTTGCCATTACCTTCTCCAGGGGATCTTCTGGACCCAGAGATGGAACCCGGGTCTCCCACATTGTAGGCAGATGCTTTACCATCTGAGCCACAACTAAGGCTTAGTTATTATCAAAGTCTAAATCGGAGAAGTCCTTAAATTGGAGAGGCAATGGCACCCCACTCCAATACTCTCGCCTCGAAAATCCCATGGATGGAGGAGCCAGGTGGGCCACAGTCCATGGGGTCGCTAAGAGTCAAACATGACTGAGCGACTTCACTTTCAGTTTTCACCTTCATGCATTGGAGAAGGAAATGGCAACCCACTCCAGTGTTCTTGCCTGGAGAATCCCAGGGATGGGGGAGCCTGGTGGGCTGCCGTCTCTGGGGTCGCAAAGAGTCAGACACGACTGAAGCGACTTAGCAGCAGCAGCATTCCTTAAGTATTTCTTTCACAGATGTTTAGATATTCCAATATAAATGGCACCCATTGAAGAACAGAATACAACATGAACAGTGCCTCTGGAATTTTTCAGGGAATTCGTCCTATCTTAGCTTGGGTGTCTCCATAAACAGTGATACGGATGCAAGTAGTTTATTTAGATGGTGATACCAGGAAGCACTTTCAATAGAAAAATAAGAGATGGAAGGGAGGAAAAGTTAATAACGGATTCACAAATGAGCAAGTTACCTCTGTAGACAGTAGGGTATCAGTTTTACTAAAGCCCCACTGAGGGACTTTGTGGAACACATTCTAAGATTCTCATTCCTCACTGGTTGACAGTCACTGCGGGAACATTAACTCTCCAGCACTTCTGGCCTTCCCCTTGGCTGTCATACTCCTGCAGCCGAGAAAGTCCTGGGACAAAGAAGCACAGAAGGCTGTGGGCATATACGGGTGCTATGTGCAGTTGTCCTGGGGGATATTGAGGGGATACAAGTGACAGAATCTACTACAGATCCTGATACAGGTTCATGACAAGCTGCTAGAGTGCCACTACTTACCTGGGTGTCTGCTATGTGCTAGGCATTGTTCTAGGTGTAAAAGATACAAAATTAAAACATTAAAATCTCTGCTATTCCAAAACTTATAGACCACTATAATTAAAAGATATTAACTCAAATATACAAATATATGGAGCATGCTTCAGGAAGTTCAGAAAGAAGAAATGTATATAAATGATTTGGTCTTATCTGGGTGATGAAGGTAGGTGTCATAGAAAAAGTGAGGTTGAGAAAAGGAATGAAAGATAAATAGGAATGTACTAAGAAATACTTTCAATGAATTTAAAAAGGGAAATATATTAATAGATTAAGTACAGATATAAACTGGGAAGAATAGAAAGAGGTAAGTCTAAAAAGGCAAGCAGGGGCTGGGTCATTCTGGGTTTAAGAGTCCCATTAAAAACTACAGTCCTCCTAGAGGGGTGGGATGAGGGGGGAAGCTTCAGAGGCTTGGGATACATGTAGACATGTCTGATTTATGTTGTTGTACAGCAGAAATTAACACAACATTGCAAAGCAATTATACTCCAATCAAAAAATAATTTTAAAAAAATCGTAGTCCTTAAAATAAGATTGATGTTGTTTAAGGTTACAAACTTGCAATCAGTAGTAAATAAGCCATGGAGACCTAATGCACAGTGTAATAAACATAGACAATAATACTCTACTATAATTATGTAATATTAGATATATTATAATAGCAATAATATAATATGTAAATAGTACAAAAGTAGTATTTTATATGCCTTAAATTTACTTAATTTTATATGTTGAATGCACTCAATAAATAATCAAGATCAATAAAAAGTCATTGAAAGGTTTTAGGAAAGGAGTATATGTGTGGCAAGAAAATTTGTGTGTTGGAAAGATTACCATGTAGGCCTGTCTTGCAGAGATTAGTTTAGAAAAAGGCAGAGTAGGTATAAGAGTACCCTTGAGGCAATATATGAGATAATGAAACAAAAATGGTAGCTTGAACTAGACACAAGAATTAAAAAACTAGATGATTTAAATTAGCAGGACTTGATGATGACTATGGGAGAAGGAGTATCCATGAAAATATTTCTCCTTCCACTTTTGAACCTGGGTGGGTATATATATATATAGGTATACAAATACACGGAGAAGGCAATGGCACCCCACTCCAGTACTCTTGCCTGGAAAATGCCATGGGCCCAGGAGCCTGGTAGGCTGCAGTCCACGGGGTCGCGAAGAGTCCGACACGACTGAGCAACTTCACTTTCACTTTTCACTTTCATGCATTGGAGAAGGAAATGACAACCCACTCCAGTGTTCTTGCCTGGAGAATCCCAGGGATCGGGGAGCCTGGTGGGCTGCCGTCTATGGGGTCGCACAGAGTCGGACACGACTGAAGTGACTTAGCAGCAGCAGCAGCTCACAGAAGGGTCTGGTGTGGAGAAGCAAGCCTGAATAGCCACATGTGTTTGTTAAGTGAGGCCCTGGCCATGCTTGAGATTGCATGGGAGAGAATTCAGCTGTAAGGTGAGATCCATGAGGAACTCGATTTTCCTACACTAAATCTAACAGGCTTCCCTTGTAGCTCAGTTGGTTAAGAGTCTGCCTGCAGTACAGAAGACCCTGGTTCGATCCCTGGGTTGAGCATGAATGAGCAAGTAACACTTAAACCTAATGTACCACTGCAAAACAATTTCTCCTTTGAAAGTTTATGTCACTATTCATGTTATTTTGATACAAATACATTAGAAAGTAGCTTTTGGTGGTGTTTTTTTCTTTTTTGCTATGTTTTGTTTTTTATACTGTCTTGATTTCTCAGTCTCTTAGAGATAATTTTGTTTTTCTCTCACACATAATTTCCATCCAGGCACAAACATTCAAGTGGGGCTCACATTTTAAAAGTCTGTGATAAAGCTTAGCACAGCTTGAACTATTATAAATAAGAAAACTATTCAACAGTGTTCTCAAATAGCTCTCTTTAGCCTCTAAATTTTCTAAAATGCAGAGTTAATTACTAAGTGGGTGATAATGGCAAATAAAATTAAATGGAAAGAAGGCACAGAGATGTCAATAGAATCCCAGAGATAAAACAACTCCTTACTTGTAGGTCAATAAAGCAAAGCAAAAAAAAGAAAAAAAAAAAACCCTCATCCTAATTTTTTTTCCAACAGGAACAGAAAATACATATCAAATAAACAGTTTCTAATCTTATATCTAACAATGCCATAAATATACCAAAAAGCATTTGATCTCTGGGATCTTGTAACTATACACCAACCAGAAAAACAGTAGTTAAATGATATTAACAGCACTGGAAACAAAGCCAAATAAATTGGAACTTCAGGAAATTCTACTTATTTTGAAACTTACTTCAGTTTAGATTTTCCTTGAATGTTTATTTAAGCTTCACACACTAAAGGGAGAATATAAATATAAGTGAGCTTAAGTAATATCCCCAAATCATAAAAGGTTAATAGCAGATCTGGCATTTGGATCATAGTATGTCTTAGACCAGGGATCTGTTTATCGAGCCAAATTTTTTCATTTTTATGTCTTATGAGTTCCTCTATTAAAACAAGTCTCTCCTCTATTAGTAGATTAACCCAAGGGTCATTATCCTAAATCAGCAAGAAAAGTTAAATAGGAAGCTTACATTTGACTACAACTGAGTCATCGCCACCTGCCCATCAGTGGCTTGAAAAAGGGAACTAAGAAAAAAATGGGCTCTCCTCCTGCTTCTGGGACTTTATCCATCAGACGTCAAAAATCAGACTCATTTACTTTTAGATTCTGGAACTACTGCTAGAAAAGAATGAAGAAAATACAGTTTTAAAAATCTGACATATAAGTAAAATTAGATATATACATGGACAGGGAAGCCTGGCGTGCTTCAGTCCATGGGGTCGCAAAGAGTCGGACATGACTGAGCAACGGAACTGAACTGAACTGAAAGATATATACATGCCTCCAGGACACCAAAACTTAGTAGGAAGTATTTCCTACTGTGGTTAGATTCTGTTTATAGTTTCTCAAACATTTAAGCAAATGTAAGGTGCCTCAGATGATAAGCTCCAACTTCTCCTCTGACTTCCAGATTATTATCTACTCCATATTGACTTTTCCACTAGCTTATTCCATAGAAATCCTAAAATCTGATGATGAATTGCTACTTTTCCCTCCAACGCTGTCTACCTTTTAGTTTTCCCTAGACCTTAAACTATGTTCAAGCTACTTGGCTGCTTAAGTCAGAAACATAAGGGTCATCCTACCTTTACATCCCACATAAAATTTATCAACAAATTCTGTTGCTACCATATCTAAAATAGGAATGGAATCTTATATGAGTCTCCGACTCTGCTACCACCAACATAATTGTCAATTGATCAGTCTTTTGCATAACTGCCTTAGCTACCTGCCTAGTCTCCCTCTTCTAAATGCACCCCCTGTTGACGTATGGCAGAAATCAAACCAATATTGTAAAACAATTATCTGTCAATTAAAAATAAATAAATAAATGCACCCCCTAGCCCAAATCAATAGTAGCCACAGCAATAATAGAAAAACATAAGCCTGATCATGCCATTTCCCTGCTTAAAACTTCCACTAACATCTAGATGAACTTTAAACCCAAACCCCTTTTCACAATCAAAAATGAAGCCCAGCAGACTGAGCTCTCTACTTGTCTCACCTACCCCCATCATTACTCACCACATACTCACTGCCAAGTTCTTGCTGTCAGCCAGGCACAGGGCCAATTCAGGAGCTGGTCAAATACACCCAGGATTTCCAGCTTTGGGATTTTTGTATGTGTTATCCCCTTCACTTGGAATTTTCTTCTCTCTGCTTATCCTGTGTTGTTCCTTTTCATATTCTGGACTCAGCATCATTGACATTGTCTCAAAGAGTCCTTCCAGAGGCACTCCATTGGAAGAGAAACATCCCCTCCCCACACCCTTATTCTCCACCCAGTAGCCTAGTCTTTGCTTTCTTCATAGCACTTGTGGCAACAGGTAATTAGATGTTGATTGCCTTGTTTACTTATTTCTCATTTTTCCCCACAACACTGTGAGCTCTGTGAGTGTAAGTAGTGACATTATTCACTAATTTATACCCAGAATCTGCAACACTGTAGATATATACTTGCTGAACGAGCACATGATGGAGTGATGTGGTAAATGCTCCTCCTTGTAGAATCATGCATGCTTCTTCAAACATCAGCCTGGCTGACTATTGAAGGAAGTCATCGAGAGAATAGGGCTGCTAGGTGATCCTTGCACTATAGAGAACTATAGGCTCCTCATCCCATCCTCTGTCTTGGGAATGTGTATTTTACGTACTGTTTCCAAGTGGGAACCCTTTCCAAGCACACAGCCTTGAGAGAGCAAGGTGTTGTTGAGACCGTCTAGATGGAACACACAAATGAATCCCTTGGCCTCTACATAAACTTAAGATTCTGGGGGGTGGGTGTGGAGGTCTTATTTTGCAGTTGCTCAAGACAACCTTTGTATGTAAGTTCTCTTGTTCATTGAAGCTGCCACCTACCAAGTCATCTGCCTCTTTTTTGTATGGGGGCAAGTTTGCAAATCAACACTGATAATCTACTAAATTTAGAGCCCACTATGAGTAAAAAAGCAAAAATTAAAACCACAATCTGGCAATTCTTTTCTGCAAAAAGATGATTTTTATTTCTCTCATTTGAAATATGCTAACCATAGACTAATCCATTGATGTCTCCAATTTCACAACTCTTCAAAGATCTTGGATTTTATTTTTAACCTTTTTCCCAGTTCAAATGAGTGTTTGCTTTGGTCGGCATTAATGAGTATGCCATGTCGATTTCAGAGCAGTGAAATGAAAATGCAAGACTTTTATTTCCAGAAAGGCAATTATTTTGAATATTATGAGAAACGAAAGGCTTAAACATTTCCAATCTTAATAGTGTGTTAGTTGCTCAGCCGTGTCTGACTCTGCGACCCCCAAGGACTGTAGCCCATCAGGCTCCTCTGTCCATGGAATTCTCTAGGCAAGAATTCTGGAGTGGATAGCCACTCTCTTCTCCAAGGAATCTTCCAGACCAAGGATCAAACCCAGGTCTCCCACATTGTAGGCAGATTCTTTACCATCTGAGCCACCAGAGAAGTCCTATTGTAATCTTAATAAGCAGTTCTCAAAAGATCTTTTTAATAAAAATAGTTGTTCCAAGAAGTGATAATGTGTTATACCAAAAGACATATACACATACGTATATACCTACATAATACAGGCTTTTATATGTATACACACAAGGCTTTTATATAATCGAATAAATATAAGAAATATTGAGTTATACAAGGTTAAATAGGCCTTATAACTGTCAATCTTCTCAGAGCCTTTATTAATATGCAAATATAATTATTAATTTCCAAAGTGGAATAAAGTACTCAGCATTTCCAATTTTATTTGACCCTCAAGACCTTGTCATCTGTTACCCTTTTGTAGAAGCATTGTTCTACAGAGCAAAGTATAGAAAATGCTTTTCTAGAGAGAAAAATTAAACTCTAATTCAAGAATATTTAAATTGTAGAACCAAAAGAAATATCAAGAGATCAACTCACTCAGTCTGACTATATATCACAAACTGAAATGTAGGACTCAGGCACACTGAAAACTATATATCCAACACAGAGGAGAAAGTAACGACTTAATCTCAGCTCTAATGCAGAACCAATATTTCAGATTATTTAACTTTCCTAAAAAAGCCAGAAACTCAGAGTTTGTATTAAAGATTTCCATTTTTAGATATTTGTAACTATTTCAAAATGATGTTGTTTGAACACTACACAGATTAAATAAAAATACCTATGGGTCATATTTTGGAGAAGGAAATGGCAACCCACTCCAGTGTTCTTGCCTGGAGAATCCCAGGGACAGGGGAGCCTGGTGGGCTGCCGTCTATGGGGTCGCACAGAGTCGGACACGACTGAAGCAACTTAGCAGCAACTTAGCAGCATAGGTCATATTTATATAGTCTACCAGTTTTCAATTTAATATCTGCCTAATATAGATATTTGTCTATTCTGTTTTTCAAAATTGGTATTATACTTAGTGATTCATCATAACACTGCGGCATTTCTAATAATCTTTGATTTACTTGCCCTTATGGTCTCCTGTGAATCCTCCAATTTGACAAATTTTTCAACTAAGAGGTATAAATAGCATCAAAATGTTTGCATATAACATTAAGAAAGGGCCTGTAATGTGCTAGAGTAGAGTCCTCCAACATAAGCTTTATTCCATTGGAAAGATCCATTTACTGGATCCATTTTATAATGTTTCTATTCTGGTCAATTAGAAAGATTTAAACTAATCACTCAAGACTATTTCATTTGGAAAAATAACAAACATTTTCAAGGGAAATTTGTATAACTCCTGGAAATAATAGTTTTAATATCATTAGGACCTAGACATTTATCAGTTATAAAGTAGGGGGAGAAAAATGAACATCATGGGTAAGAGCATAAGCTTTGGAGTCAAATAAGCCTACTTCTCACTGGCTGGCTGATTTTTAGTAAGGCATCCTCCCAGACTCTTGGCATCTTGGTGTCCTAGGATAAAATGAAGAAATTAACAGTACCTGCTTCAACAGGTTGTTGATGGGTCTAATTACATAAGCATATGTATTATAGGCTCAAAGTAACAAAGTTACAGTAATTGAAAAGAGATCAGGGGTTATCAGGTGATTTGACTGGGATGTGTGACTATGAATGGATAACTCAAAGTTTCTTTGCAATGATAGAACAAATCTGTATCTTGATTGTGATAATGGTTACATACATAGATGCATGTGGTAACATTTCATAAAGTCAATACAAACACTGAAAAAAATGCATGTAAAACTGATGTGATCTGAATATGGTCTGAATTCAAGTTAATAGCTTACTAATGTTAGTTTCCTGGTTTTAACAATTTTCTAGGATTATGTAAGCAATTGTACTGAGGAAAGATGGGTGATGGATACACAAGAACTGTCTATATTATCAATATTTTACAACTTATGATGAGTCAAACTATTTAAAATCTAAAGAAAACCGAAGAAAAAACTTGCTAATAGGATTACACATGATAGTGGTGCAAAGAACCTGGCACAATATCTGGACATCATAAATGCTCTATAGATAGTAGGTATCATTTTTAAATTATTAAATCTATTAATAAGAATTGAAACTTAAGAATAATGAAAATGCAACCATACCATTGAGAAATGAGACAAAGATTACCAGTTATCTAAGGCCATAACTCTAATTGAATTTTTAATATTAAAAATCAATAATAGGGCAAAAGATTAGCTTCAAACTCCTTTCTCATTACCCACCTACCAATATTTCAGTCACTTGACATTACACCCAAGAATCATTAACACATCACAGAAATGTTTCTTTTGCTTTAAAGGACTGTGTAATTTACTGTAATGACACACTAAACTTTTCCCTCTCTATGTGTTTTCATACTAATGATACTTTGAATACTTACAGCTAACAGCTATAAAACATTATAAATCGTTTACAATGTAATCATCTTTTTTAATTAATAGCAAGGCTTAAGCAGTAGGAAAAAAACTAATTGTGATAAACCTTTATAGACAAGTTAAATTGACTTTCTGGTGAGTATAAATTCCCTCCTCTTGAAGTGAACTCTGACATCAGAATATTAATGTGCATGAATCTTTACTTTCTTCTTTCCAGATGCACGGCTGCTTTAGAAATACAGTTTGACATCCTGGTTTTTATGAAGAATTATGAAAAATGTGTTCTAATCACTAATTAATTGACACATGTCTGAAATAATCCATGATCATACAAATATAGTGTTTCAGGTATAATAAAAATAGTATGTGACTTAGGCTGAGATAGCATGGGCTGTCATTGACACATTTATTCAACAGATTTTATTGAGCTCATACTATGTGCCAGTCATTTTCCTAGCCCATAAGCATACAGCAGAAACAAGACAAAATCCCTACCCTTATGAAGCTTATTTACATTCTAGAAGGGAAGACAGACAAACAAATGACAAACCAGCAGAATAGAGTATTTCTTGTTATAGAGAAGAACTACATAGATTCATAATAATAAAAAATTGGGGTGATGGGGAGGGTAGGATTATAATATGTAGTGATGAGAGAAGGTCTCTTCAAGGAAAAAGCATATGAATGATAGAAATGAATGAAGGTGAGGAAGTAAGCCATTTAAAGACCTAAAACAAGAAAATTCCCAGAAGAGGGAGCATCCAGCACAAATGTTCTCAAGAGGGACAAGCTTGGTGGGTCCAAAGGACAAGAGATAACCATGGTGACTAGACTAAATTAGCCATGGAGAAGATGAGGTAGGCACTAAAGCAAGGGATAGATTCATGGGATGTGGGTGTTACTGAGTGTGATCAGAAACTTCTAGGAAGTTTGAGTAAGTGTGTGTGTCATCATCTAACTTAAGATTTTTAAGTTCAATCTCACTGTCATATGGGGAAATAATAGTGAGTATGGCAGAACGAACAGGGAGGCCTAGCTCACTAATAGCCTTCCCAATGAGAAGTGATGATGCTCCTTCTCAGAGCTGTGAGCAATGCATTAGTTAGCCTCACTAGCTTCAGCTTCTTCACCCACAGACTGTGAAGTGTAGGTGAGCAGTTTTTACATGTACCTTAAATTCTGCACTGCAAGTAAAGCAAGCTTGGATGGCTGACCACAGATTTGGCAACTAAAATAAACATTAGGTTCCAATTCTACCCTGGGCAAAACTAAGCGAGAATTTTCACAGAATTTATTTCATATGTAGTATATAAATTTTGGAAACAATCCCAAAATATAAAGAACATCAAAAATCTATAGCAATTCTAAATACCATGTAAGAATGACAATTCTGATTATGTTGCATTCCCTCTCCCCTCCTCCCCACCACACACACACATATCTTTTTGGAAAACAGTTTTTTGCCCTCAGAGGTATTTAATATACTTCAAAATATTAAATATTCTTCAAAACTATGACTTTTGATTTATTTGCATAAATCCCTACCATTGTACACTCTACTTGCTTTCAGACCTACATAACTATAAACAATGCTGTGCCATTTACAGTGATGAGGATGTACCTAGAGGAAAAAAAGTACTGTACATTAACACATACAAGTGGAATCTAAAAAACTGGTACAGATGAACCTATTTGCAGGGCAGGAATAAAGACACAGACATAGAGAACAAACACATGAACACCAAGGTGGGGAAGAGGGGCAGAGCGAATTGGGAGATTGGAGTTTACATATATACACTACGAGGGAGCCTGCTGGGCTGCCGTCTATGGGGTCGCACAGAGTCGGACACGACTAAAGCAACTTAGCAGCAGCAGCATCTATCTGCCTGCCAATACAGAAGATGCAAGAGACGCAGGTTTGACCCCTGTGTCAGGAATGGCAACCCACTCCAGTATTCTTGCCTGGAAAATTCCATGGGCAGAGCCTGGGGCGTGACAGTCCATGAGCACACACATACACACAGGGTCTTCCTGATAGGTCAGCTAGTAAAGATTCTGCCTGCAATGCAGGAGACCTAGGTTTGATTCCTGGGTCGGGAAGATACGCTGGAGAAAGGATATGCTACACACTCCAGTATTAGGCTTCCTTGGTGGCTCAGTTGATAATGAATCTGTCTGCAATGTGGGAGACCTGGATTCAATCCCCGGGTTGGGAAGATGCCCTGGAGAAGGGAACAGCTACCTACCTCCAGTATTCTGGCCTGGAGAAATCCATGGACTATATATAATCCATGGGGTCGCTAAGAGTTGGAAACAACTGAGCTACTTTCACTTCACTTCACTTCACACGTGCACACACACTGCTGCTGCTGCTGCTAAGTCACTTCAGTCGTGTCCGACTCTATGTGACCCCATAGAGGGTAGCCCACCAGGCTCCCCCGTCCCTAGGATTCTCTAGGCAAGAACACTGGAGTGGGTTGCCATTTCCTTCTCCAATGCATGAAAGTAAAAAGTGAAAGTGAAGTCGCTCAGTCGCGTCCGACCCTCAGCGACCCCATGGACTGCAGCCCTCCAGGCTCCTCTGTCCATGGAATTTTCCAGGCAAGAGTACTGGAGTGGGGTGCCATTGCCTTCTCCGGTGCACACACACACACACATGTATAAAATAGATTAACTAATGAGTACCTACTGTATAGAAGGAACTCTTACTCAATGCTCTGTGGTGACCTAAACAGGAAGGAAATCCAAAATGAGGGGATACATGTATACATATATTTGATTGATTTTGCTGTACAGCAGAAATTAACACAACCTTGTTAAGCAACTACATTCCAATAAAAAATTAAAAAAAAACAGTGCTGTGATAAACATGCTAGTATGTAAATCTTTGCATCCAGAGTTTGCTATCCCCCAGCGTAAACTCTTAAAAGTAAAGTTTCTAAATAGTCAAAACATATATTAAAATTTAATCCATTTAACACAGGCTTCCAAATTTCCCTCCAAAAATTTATTTTTAATTACCCTTTCAACAAGGGTCCAGTAATATTTTTAAGCCTTTCATGGCTTTTTTGAAACCTCTACAGCCCTCTTTATCACTAATCTTACAAGGCTTCTTGTATTCTACTGCAATTTCTGACTTTGCCACTAATTAGCAGCATGTGAACCATGTCTCATGAATAAAGCATAAGGGGAAATACACTGGGGGCTTCTGGAACAGCAATCTATCCTTCCCAGATAAAAGGGAAGAAGTTGTTCTCCGGGTGCCATAAGTTTTCTTCTGCTTCCTACTTTTGAACAGAAATATGATACATGAACATTTGGCAGCCATTAGTAAGTTTTAGGATGAAAAACAAACAGGTCAAGGATAGTAGAGCAAAACAAAGTAGCTGGCTTCTGGACATTACTCAGACACTGAACAAATTGGAAGATCATCTGTAAATAATTGACATTTATTGGAGCAGGGCTCCTACTGTCCCATAGAGACTGTGAGATAGAGGCTCTATCTTTGTTGATGGTAACTATTCAAAGGAATGCCTCCTGGGTTGTAAAACTGGCAGGAGAGTGGGGAAAGATTTATATTTCTAAGAGACTGAGAAAGGTTTGAAAGTTCCAAGTTTTCTAAAGTAAACAGTCTAAGGAAAGGAATCTCAGGGGCCTACAGTCAGAAAGAAAAGTATCTATTTTAATGATGCTGATAGGAACACCGAAGCCATTTCTGTCAATGAACATGCTCCCTCAGAGTTCCTCTAAGCCCTCCACACTTAGAAAACCAGTGCTTAGGAATTAAGTGATGACCTTTCACAAAATTACCTTTCAACTAAATTGGTCAGTTAGTTTCTGTCTTTTGCAACCAAAGTCCCTCTGATGAATCAAGATTGCATTCCTTATGTTTCTTTGTTCTCAAAATTAGGAAATGGAATTAGATTTTCCACTGAGAGTAAACAGATAACATACAGTGGCGGGGTGGTGTGGGGCTGCACTGAGCTTGGAGACTTGCGAACTGGATTCTAGTTGCAGTTTGGTTACTGTGTGTTTGAGGTCTGAGGCTCATTTTTCTCAACCTGACAAATGAGTGAGTTGAACCAGATGGTCTTTGAGGTCTCTTGCCGGGCTTCCATTGTGGCTCTGCTGGTCAAGAATCTGCCTGCAATGCGGGAGACCTGGGTTTGATCCCTGGGTTGGGAAGATCCCCTGGAGAAGGGAAAGGGTACCCATTCCAGTATTCTGGCCTGGAGAATTCCTTAGGGGAATTCTAAGTATAGTCCATAGGGTCGCAAAGAGTTGGACATGACTGAGTGACTTTCACTTTCTTTCTTTTCAAATCTGATATTCCAAAACCCTGATAAGTTTGACCCATTAAATAAATGCACTTTTAGAAATGAAAAACCAAAAGATCATTTCTTTACTCTCACATTTTCATTAGCTGGAAAGAATAAAGTTAACTCTGCCAACATTGTCCATGGTTTAGCAGAAGCAAAATCATGGGCAGAATTTCAGATAGCAAGTTCTGATTAGAAGGAGTTCAAAGAACTCATAATTTACTCGCTCTTCAAGGAAGCTCTTAGCTTAGACCTGTTACAAATTACCAATAGAAAGTGGTTAGCAAATACAAGGTAAAGGACGAGAACTATATGAAGAAGACAAAGAATTATCTCAAACACTGGAAGATGCTTTAGAACAGTAACTTGAAAAGGGAGGAATATGACAGACTGAGTGTTATACAATACATTCATTTTCCAGCAATTTGAAAGCAGCAATTCAAAGCAATGAAATAAAATCAGCACATCTCACCCCATGGGGCAGCTAAAGTTGTAGTCTCCACAAAACAAGGATAAACAGAATGTGTCACAGGGGATTAGGTGTTTAAGGGAGTAAAAAGTTCTTATAACAACTGCTACTTGTGATGGATCTCAAGAATGCTTTTGAAGCGAATAGATAAGGTGCTGAAATTCCTTTGGGAAAGGAAGTTCCGTAAGAAACAAGAGCTGAAATTTGTTGCTAGAAACTGCTGAACATAATCTTAAGTATAACGTTTGTCTCATTTGAATCATAATCTGTGCTCATTTAGGAAAATTGCAAAAGAAATAAAGATATTTTCAAAATTTTTGAAATATTTCAAAAATTTTCAAAAGAAAATTAAGAAAACACATATTTCCATTACTCACCTAGACACAACACTACTTCTCATTATCCCTGGAACAAGATCTCAGATATTCCAACAGAGGAATTATTCCTTACATTACTAGCTACATACCTAGGAGTGTGTTCAAGTCAGAGAACCAAAGAGAGATGTGCTGTTGCCTTTCTATCGCTCTGCCTCTAACTACAGATACGATTACAAAGATATCACTTACAGAGCCTAGGCATGTTGGAGCATAACTTGGTTTGCCCAAGCTACTAGCTCAGGCTGCTGCTGCTGCTGCTAAGTCGCTTCAGTCGTGCAACCCCATAGACGGCAACCCACCAGACTCCCCCGTCCCTGCCATCCTCCAGGCAAGAATACTGGAGTGGGCTGCCATTTCCTTCTCCAATGCAGGAAAGTGAAAAGTTAAAGTGAAGTCGCTCAGTCGTGTCCAACTCCTAGCGACCCCATGGACTGTAGCCCACCAGGCTCCTCTGTCCATGGGATTTTCCAGGCAAGAGTGCTGGAGTGGGGTGTCATTTCCTTCTCCAATGCATAA
>NW_011495049.1:789360-789570 GCF_000754665.1 Bison bison bison
GTTTTCCTCTAAAAGGAATCCAGTTCAGTTCAGTCGCTCAGTCGTGTCCGACTCTTTGTGACCCCATGGACTGCAGCATGCCAGGCTTCCCCATTCATCACCAACTCCCAGAGCTTACTCAAACTCAAGTCCATCGAGTAGGTGATGCCATACAACCATCTCATCCTCTGTTGTCCCCTTCTCCTCCTGCCTTCAATATTTCCCAGCATC
>NW_011495049.1:789670-794524 GCF_000754665.1 Bison bison bison
TCTCCAATGCATGAAAGTGAAAAGTGAAAGTGAAGTCGCTCAGTCGTGTCCAACTCCTAGCGACCCCACGGACTGCAGCCTACCAGGCTCCTCTGTCCATGGGATTCACCAGGTACTGGAGTGGGGTGCCATTGCCTTCTCCACTAGCTCAGGCTACTGGGAAACAATCTACTTCTACCAGAAAAACTGGCTTTCCTATAAGTCCGGCATCACATCTTGGGCAAAGACAGCCAGGATTCCCAAATATAAGGTTTTCCTCTAAAAGGAATCCAGTTCAGTTCAGTCGCTCAGTCGTGTCTGACTCTTTGTGACCCCATGGACTGCAGCATGCCAGGCTTCCCCATTCATCACCAACTCCCAGAGCTTACTCAAACTCAAGTCCATCGAGTAGGTGATGCCATACAACCATCTCATCCTCTGTTGTCCCCTTCTCCTCCTGCCTTCAATATTTCCCAGCATCAGGGTCTTTTCCAAGGAGTCAGTTCTTCACATCAGGTGGCCAAAGTATTGGAGCTTCAGCTTCAGCATCAGTCCTTCCAATGAATATTCAGGACTGTTTTCCTTTAGGATTAACTGGTTGGGTCTCCTTGCAGTCCAAGGGACTCTCAAGAGTCTTCTCCAATACCACATTTCAAAAGCATCAATTCTTTGGTGCTCAGCTTTCTTTTAGTCCAACTCTCACATCCATACATGACTACTGGAAAAAACATAGCTTCCCTGCATTAATTCCCGAGGTCCTCCTTCTACAAGCCAGCATTACTGGGTCATGGTTCAGGGTGAGTAATGCATATTCAAGGACAGACACTGCCTGTTGTCAGCATCTACTACCTTTAAGTTCCACCCACTCAGGAAGCAAAAGTGTATTAGCACAGAGCTCCATCCTTACCTTCCTGTTATCTGCATACTATTGAAGAGGATTTAGAAACCCTGTATGGCTCCCAGATGCAAGGTAGGTCGTCTTTCTAGTCTGGATAACAGGAGAACAGACCACACTGAATGACATGAAACTCCTGTATGGCTCCCAGATGCAAGGTAGGTCGTCTTTCTAGTCTGGATAACAGGGGAACAGACCACACTGAATGACATGAAACTCTCTGCTAAAGGGATGAGTCGGGATTTCCCCGGGGTGCTATGTGCCATGTGTGTCGGTCATGTCTGACTCTTTGCGACCCCATGGGCTGTAGCTTGCCAGGCTTCTCTGTCCATGGGGATTCTCCAGTCAAGAATACTGGAGTGGGTTGCCATTTCTTTCACCATTTCTTTCTCCAGGGAATCTTCCTGTAGGGATCGAATCTGCATCCCCTGTGTCTCCTGCACTGCAGGAAAATTCTTTACCTGCTGAGCCATCAGGGAAGTCCAGGGATGCTACAGCCTTAGTCAAAAAACCGCTGGACTTTTCTCTTAAAGTCAAGTGTTACTCCCTTGGATAGAGGCAGAGCCAATAACATATTTTAAAAGCACTACTGACCAACCCAATGCTTTCAACATTTAAATTTTGTCTATTGAGTGGGCAATTGAAGCTGTTCAGCCACATCAACTAGTTTTTGCATTACTTCAAAGGCAACAAAAGAAACAGAGCTCATTGCCTTTCAGCATTCAAATCCTTACTATACACCACATAAATCCTCATTTCAAAAGAACACATTAGCAACAACTTGACGTCCCCATACTAAGCACCTAAAGAAGCATTACAAAGTATGTTGATTGATTGGTTTTGCCAGGGGCAACCTATCCTTTTAAAGAAGTATTCAAGATATTAGAACTTGTCAATATGGATACTATATATACACACAATGGTCAATACCAACATCATATTGATTATATTATTTGCAGCCAAAGATGGAGAAGCACTATAGAGTCAGCAAAAACAAGACCTGGAGCTGACTATGGCTCAGATCATCAGCTCCTTATTGCAAAATTTAGGCTTACACTGGAGAAAGTAGGGAAAACTAAGCCATTCTGGTATAACCTAAATCAAATCCTTTATGATTATACATGGAGGTGATGAATAGTTTCAAAAGATTAGACATGGTAGATGGAGTGCCTGAAGAACTATGCACAGAAGTCCATAGCATTGTACAGGAGGCAGTGACCAAAATCATCCCAAAGAAAAAGAAATGTAAAAAGGCAAAGTGGTTGTCTCAGGAGGCTTTACAAATAACTGAGGAAAGAAGAGATGTGAAAAGCAAAGGAGAAAGGAAGACATACTCAACTGAATGCAGAGTTCCAGAGAATAGCAAGGAGATATAGGAAGGCCTTCTTCAGTGAACAATGCAAAGAAGTAGAGGAAAGCAATAGAATGGGAAAGACTAGAGATCTCTTCAAGAAAATTGGAGATACCAGTGGAACATTTCATGCAAGGATAGGCATGATAAAGGACAGAAATGATAAGGACCTAACAGAAGCAGAAGAGATCAAGAACAGGTGGCAAGGATACATAGAAGAACTATACAAAAGAGATATTAATGAGCGAGATAACCACGATAGTGTGGTCACTCACCTAGAGCCAGACATCCTGGAGTGTAAAGTCAAGCGGGCTTTAGGAAGCATTGTTGTTGCTATTCAGTCCACCCAGTCATGTCCGACTCTGCGACACCATGGATTGCAGCACACCAGGCCTCTCTGTCCCTCATCATCTCCCAAAGTTTGCCCAAGTTCATGTCCATTGCATTGGTGATGCCATCAAGAAATCTCTTCCTCTGATACCCTCTTCTCCTTCTGCCCTCTATCTTTCCCAGAATCAGGGGTTTTTCCAATGAGTCAGCTGTTCACATCAGATGACCAAAATACTGGAGTTTCAGCTTCAGCATCAGTCCTTCCAAGGAATATTCAGAGTTGATTTCCCTTAATATTGACTGGTTTGATGTCCTTGCAGTCCAATGGACTCTCAGGAGTCTTCTCCAGCACCACAGTTCAAAGGCATCAATTCTTCAGCACCCTGCCTTCTTTACAGTCCAGCTTTCACAACCGTATGTTACTACTGGGAAGAACATAGCCTTGACTATACGGACCTTTGTCAGGAGAGTAATGTCTCTGCTCTTCACCACACTGTTTAGGTTTGTCATAGCTTTCCTGCCAAGAAGCAAATGTCTTCTGATTTCATGGCTTGAAGTCACCATCTGCAGTGATTTTAGAGCCCAGGAAGAGGGAATCTGTCACTACTTCCACCTTTTTCCCCTCTGTGGTGGTGGTGGTGGTGATGCTTTAGTCGCTAAGTCGTGTCCAACTCTTGCAATCCCGTGGACTATAGCCTGTCAGCCTTCTTTGTCCATGGGATTCTCCAGGCAAGAATACTGGAGTGGGTTGCCATTTCCTTCTCCAGGGCATCTTCCTGACCCAGGAATCAAACCCGGGTCTCCTGCATTGCAGGCAGATGATTTACCAACTGAGCTATGAAGGAAGCCCTTTTCCCCTCTATGTGCCATGAAATAATGGGGCAGATGCCATGATATTTGCTTTTTTTTTTTTTAATATTTAGTTTTAAACCAGCTCTTTTACTCTTTTCCTTCACCCTCATTAAGACTATTTAGTTCCTCTTCACATTTTGCCATTAGAGTGGTATCATCCGTATATCTGAGGTTGTTGATGTATCTCCTATTGTAGGAAGCATTACTACAAACAAAGTGGAGGTGATGGAATTCCAGCTGAACTATTTCAAATCCTAAAAGATGATATTGCTAAATTGATTCACTCAATACGTTGTCAAATTTGGAAAACTCAGCAGTGTCCACAGGACTGGAAAAGATCACTTTTCATTCCAATGTCAAAGAATAGTAATGCCAAAGAATGTTCAAACTACCACACAATTGCGCTCATTTTAGTAAGATTATACTCATGCTGCTGCTGCTGCTGCTGCTAAGTCGCTTCAGTCGTGTCCGACTCTGTGCGACCCCATAGACCGCAGCCCACCAGGCTCCCCTATCCCTGGGATGAAGAACACTGGAGTGGGTTGCCATTTCCTTCTCCAATGTATGAAAGTGAAAAGTGAAAGTGAAGTCACTTCAGCCGTGTCCGACTCTGTGCTACCCCATAGACGGCAGCCCACCATGCTCCTCTGCCCATGGGATTTTCCAGGCAAGAGTACTGGAGTGGGTTGCCATTGCCTTCTCCGATACTCATGCTAGTAAGCTTATACTCAAAATCCTTAAAGCTAGGCTTCAGCAGTATGTGAACTGAGAACTTCCAGATACAAGCTGGATTTAGAAAAGGTGGAGGAACCAGAGATCAAATTGTCAACATCCAGTGGATCATAGAGAAAGCAAGAGAGTTCCAGAAAAACATCTATTTCTGCTTCATTGACTACGCTAAAGCCTTAGACTGTGTGGATCACAGTAAAGTGTATAAAATTCTTAAAGAGATGGGAAGACTAGACCACCTTACCTGCCTCCTAGGAACCTATATGCAAGTCAAGAAGCAACAGTTGGAATCAGACATGGAACAACTGACTGGTTCAAAATTAGGAAAGGAGTATGACAAGGCTGTATATTGTCACCCTGTTTATTTAACCTATATGCAGAGTATATCATGTGAAATGCCGGGCTGGATGACGCTCAAGCTAGAATCAAGATTGCTGGGAGAAATATATCAATAACCTCAGATATGTAGATGATACATTCTAATGGCAGAAAGTGAAGAGGAACTAAAGAACCTCTTGAAGGTGAGTGATAGTGAAAAAAAAAAAAATGGCTTAAAAGTTAACATTCAAAAAACTAAGATCATGGCACCTGGTCCTATCACTCCATGGCAAATAGATGGGTAAAAAACGGAAACAGGATAGGTGTTAGGTCTTCTCTACATTTTTGGTAGAATTCAGCTGTGAAGCCGTCTGGACCTGGGCTTTTGTTTGCTGGAAGA
>NW_011495049.1:794911-795565 GCF_000754665.1 Bison bison bison
ATTTCTTCTGTGATTTGTTGGTTATTCAGCAGCGTGTTGTTCAGCCTCCATATGTTGGAATTTTTAATAGTTTTTCTTCTGTAATTGAGATCTAATCTTACTGCATTGTGGTTTGGTGCTGGGAAATCTGGTCAACCACTTGTAAAAGAATGAAACTAGAACACTTTAACACCATACACAAAAATAAACTCAAAATGGATTAAAGATCTAAACGTAAGACCAGAAACTATAAAACTCCTAGAGGAGAACATAGGCAAAACACTCTCCGACATACATCACAGCAGGATCCTCTATGACCCACCTCCCAGAATATTGGAAATAAAAGCAAAAATAAACAAATGGGACCTAATTAAACTTAAAAGCTTCTGCACAACAAAGGAAACTATTAGCAAGGTGAAAAGACAGCCTTCAGAATGGGAGAAAATAATAGCAAATGAAGCAACGGACAAACAACTAATCTCAAAAATATACAAGCAACTCCTACAGCTCAACTCCAGAAAAATAAATGACCCAATCAAAAAATGGGCCAAAGAACTAAATAGACATTTCTCCAAAGAAGACATACAGATGGCTAACAAACACATGAAAAGATGCTCAACATCACTCATTATCAGAGAAATGCAAATCAAAACCACTATGAGGTACCATTTCATG
>NW_011495049.1:795665-801347 GCF_000754665.1 Bison bison bison
CTACAAGCAATAAATGCTGGAGAGGGTGTGGAGAAAAGGGAACTCTCTTACACTGTTGGTGGGAATGCAAACTAGTACAGCCACTATGGAGAACAGTGTGGAGATTCCTTAAAAAACTGGAAATAGAACTGCCTTATGATCCAGCAATCTCACTGCTGGGCATACACACTGAGGAAACCAGAAGGGAAAGAGACATGTGTACCCCAATGTTCATCGCAGCACTGTTTATAATAGCCAGGACATGGAAGCAACCTAGATGTCCATCAGCAGATGAATGGATAAGAAAGCTGTGGTACATATACACAATGGAGTATTACTCAGCCATTAAAAATAATACATTTTAATAAGTTCTAATGAGGTGGATGAAACTGGAGCCTATTATAGAGTAAAGTAAGCCAGAAAGAAAAACACCAATACAGTATACTAATGCATATATATGGAATTTAGAAAGATGGTAACAATAACCCTGTGTACAAGACAGCAAAAGAGACACTGATGTATAGATCAGTCTTTTGGACTCTGTGGGAGAGGATGAGGGTGGGGAGATTTGGGAGAATGGCATTGAAACATGTATAATATCATGTATGAAATGAGATGCCAGTCTAGGTTCGATGCACGATACTGGATGCTTGGGGCTGGTGCACTGGGACGACCCAGAGGGAGGGTATGGGGAGGGAGGAGGGAGGAGGGTTCAGAATGGGGAACACAGGTATATCTGTGGCGGATTCATTTCGATATTTGGCAAAACTAATACAATATTGTAAAGTTCAAAAATAAAATAAAATTTTAAAAAAATGGAAACAAAGGCAGATTTTATTTTCTTGATTTTATTTAAAATCACTGCGGACGATAACTGTAGCCGTGAAATTAAAAGACAGTTGCTCCTTGGAAGTAAAGCTATCACAAACCTAGACATCATATTAAAAAGCAAAGACATCAGTTTGCTGACAAAAGCCCATATAGTCAAAGTTATGACAGATCACTATGTACACAGTAAGTCAGTATGGCCTTGGCTCCTGGGAAGGGAGTTTTATCAAAGGAATACTACGACTGAAGGTCCTGGAAGGGGGGAATTTATCCTTATCTTCAAAATGGACGTTCTTTACAGTGGCTCAGACAGTTAAGAGTCTGCCTGCAATGCTGGAGACCGGATTTAATCCCTGGGTCAGGAAGATCCATGGAAGAAGGGAGTGGCAAAGCACTCCAGTATTCTTACCTGGAAAATCCCACAGACCTAGAGGACCCTATTGGGTTACAGTCCAGGGGGTCACAAAGAGTCAGACATGACTGAGCGATTTTCACTTGCAGTTTTTTCAGTAGTCATGTACGGATATGAGAGTTGGACCATACAGAAGGCTGAGGGCCAAAAAGTTGATGCTTTCAAACTGTGGTGGTGGTGAAGACAAGAGTCCCTTGGACTACAAGAATATCAAACCAGTCAATTCTTAAGGAAATCAACCCTGAATATTCATTGGAAGGACTGATGCTAAAACTGAATCTCCAATACTTTGACCTTCTGATGGGAAGAGCTGATTCATTTAAAAAGACCCTGATGCTAAGAAAGATTGAAGGCAGGAGGAGAAGGGGATGACAGAGGATGAGATAGTTGGATGGCATCACTAACTCAATGGACATGTGTTTGAGCAAGCTCTGGGAGATGGTGAAAGATAGGCCTGGCGTGCTGGGGTCTCAGGCCATGGGGTCGCAAAGAGTCAGACACAACTGAGCAACTGAACAACAATAAATCAAATTAAACCAAGTCTATACCTTATCAGCCAAATGCTACATCAACTCAAACATTAAATTCATTGTTGGAATCTCCCTGGGAATATGGTCTATTTTTTAGCGTGGTTTTCAACTTCTCTTCAACATTAACATATAATTCTTACTCCAAGATGTAACCCTTGGCAATTTCTGCAAGAGACATGATCCTTTTTTCCGTACTAGTTTCCATTAATAAATTTGGGAGTTTCATTAAGTCTAGGAATGAGTTGTGCAAATAAATATCAGTCCCAGAGTTAATGATTATCTTTTCAAAAACAATATCATCTTCCAACCTCCAAAAGTGCTTTCCTAGAAAATAATTTAAACAATGATGTATGATTAAAACCCAATCCATCTCCTTCCCAACCTCTGCCCACTATCACTTGGGGGTTGTTTAGTCACTAAATCTGTCTGACTCTTTTGCAACCCCATGGACTGTAGCCCGCCAGGTTCCTCTGTCCATGAGATTTCCCAGGCAAAAATACTAGACTGAGTTGCTATTTCCTTCTCCAGGGGATTTGCCAGCTGAAGGATGGAAACTGCATCTCCTGTGTCTTCTGATTGGCAGGTGGATTCTTTACCAGGGCACTGCCTGGGAAGCCCATAGATTATAGATACATAAATCTGCATATGTATAACTTGATATGATAAAGCCGATGCCAGATGTGCATGCATGCTGTCTCTCAGTCACGTTTGACTCTCTGTGACCCCATGGTCTGTAGCCCAGCAGGCTCTATTTTCCATGGGATTGTCCAGGCAAGAATACTGGAGTGGGTTACCATTTCCTCCTCCAGAGGATCATGCTGAGTCTCCTGCATTAGCAGGCAGATTCTTAACCACTGAACTACCAGGGAAGCCCCTGCCCACCCTCACTATGCCTCCACTAAAGTAATTCCATCAAAGCAAAAGGTAAGTTGAATTTTAAATAATTCTAATATCTTCTTATTTGAGGTCCCACCAGGTTACTGCTAGCTTGTTTGTAATCTAGCTGCTTTTGTATTGCTTTCAACAAATTTAATATCAACTGCCTATCTATTGTCAATGTCTTTAAAACTCTTTGACTGGGTCCCTAATGGAAAGACATTAGATGACAAGGCAAGTGATTTCCCCACCTTCATTTTGGTGTCTGACATCTTTAATGTGATTAATGATGTGACCAGGGAACCGAAATCACTTGTCACCACTGGATTGCTAATACAATAGCCAAAGCTCAAAGGTGAGGAAGGAATGAGAACAAAAGTCTTTTCTTATTTCTGTTCTCTACTTCATCAAGGAGATAAACAACCTACCTTGTGTGAATCTCTTTGTAATAGCAAACATTTTGTAACCTAGTCAACACTAAAGAAATGAAAAATGTGTTTCATTTGGTGTGTGCATGCTCAATCGTGTCCATCTCTTTGCAGTTCCAAGTGCTGTAGCCTGCCAGGCTCTTCTGTCCATGGGTTTTCCCAGCAAGAATACTGTAGTGAGTTGCTATGCCCTCCTCCAGGGGAATCTTCCCAACCCAGGGATTGAACCCACTTCTCCTGAGTCTCCTGCATTGCAGACAGATACTTTACCACTGAGACACCAGGGAAAGCCAAAATGTCTTTATTTGGTTCCATTATTTGTGATGACTGAAAAATAATTATTTTAACTTTAAAGATTAAGAGTCAATTCTAGGTGATTGAATGATGGCTATAAAATAGAAAAGAAATAGCTGGATCCACACCTTTAAAAAGGACTAAGAAGAAAGGTAGATTCACCAATGGAAGTGATTGGCTCATGTTGATAAAAAGCCAAGCAGAAGCTTTTGCTTCAGGCACAGGGAGTCTGTCTTGTTCCTCCTGTCTCTCTCTTCCTCTCTCCACTATTTCCCCTTTCTCCCTCCATTTCTCTGCTATAATTTTCTCTGTTGTTTTCATAAGCCTGGAAAATAAGAGAGACAGAGAGAGAGAAAACTTTTCTCTCATAGTAGTAAAATCCCCAAATTGATGCAAATGTGGCTTGGACAACTTGCTCAGTCTTAGAGGATGAGAATATGTATATTGATGTGTTCATATGAGACCAGACATGGAGCAGGGAGAAGCAGCTCACTGAAATGTGCAACATACTCACAAGGGTGGGAAATTGTGATGGTTTTTCATACATAAGAGGAAAAACCAATCCTGAAGAGTCAAGCAATAAAAATAAACTATCTACCAAAGGAGGAACAAATGATTTTTTTCTTCTTTATTTTTTTAAATTATGAAAAATATGATAACATTTATAGGAGACTTGGAAAATACAGAACAAAATTACATATAGTTCTACTATATATTACATTTATTTTTTTGGTGGGGGGGAGTCAAGTCATTTATTTGTCTTTTACATGAAAACAAAATTGAGGGAGGGTGAACAAGAGGGGAACTAGCTGGCTGCTTAGATTTTTCTGTAGTCGGAATGGGGCAGCCGGCCTTGAGACAGGAATTGGGGGAGCAGCACAACCTGGAGCAGCAGATCCAGGCCAGGAACACGACAGGAGTGACCGAGGAGGCCCTCAAAGAATTCAGCATGATGTTCAAACACTTCAACAAGGACAAGTCCGGCCGGCTGAACCACCAGGAGTTCAAATCCTGTCTGCGCTCCCTGGGCTATGACCTGCCCATGGTGGAGGAAGGGGAGCCCGACCCTGAGTTCGAGGCCATTCTGGACACTGTGGATCCTAACAGGGACGGCCACGTCTCTCTGCAAGAGTACATGGCCTTTATGATCAGCCGTGAGACCGAGAACGTCAAGTCCAGCGAGGAGATTGAGAGCGCCTTCCGGGCCCTGAGCTCCGAAGGGAAGCCTTATGTGACCAAGGAGCAGCTGTACCAGAACGTGACTCGGGAACAAGCCGACTACTGCGTCTCCCACATGAAGCCCTACGTGGACGGCAAGGGCCGCGAACTCCCCACTGCTTTTGACTACGTCGAGTTCACCCGCTCGCTCTTCGTGAACTGATCCTCTGCTCCTAGGTTAGCCTGGCCCACGTTGCTTGCCCTACCGTCGCCTTGCTGCATGTCAACTCCTCTCTGTGCTCTTAAGAAAAATACTCCAGACAGTGTTGCTTTCCAGTGTAACCTTAATTTGCTTAGCTTGGTTTAAGATTTAGTATATATTACAATTATTTTTTAAGTAAATTAAGATTTTTAGTTGGAGTTTTAATATCAAACTTAAAAAATAAATAGAATGAATGAACAGAGAAATAAAATTAATATTCACTCATTAACAGAATGAATATATAGTAGAAGGATATAGTAGACCTGAACTATGAACCAATTCAATACAATTAAGATTTATGTAATTTCAGAGGACAGTAGGATCCTGACCCAGGGATCAAACCCGCTTCTCCTGAGTCTCCTGCATTGCAGGCTCTTTACACAGCTCTTTACTCTTTATCATTGCAGATACTTTACTGCTCCTAGATTACAAACTAGAAGACACTAGAACATATCTATGGACATAAAACAAGGTGAAAATTTTCATGGTCTAAAGGTATTAAAATCATACAGTCCATTCTTTTATCACTGTAGAATTATGTTAGAGATCAATATAAAAAAAAGAAAAAGAAAGTTGCTCAGTCATGTCCGACTCTGTAACCCCAGGGACTATACAGTCCATGAAATTCTCCAGGCCAGAATACTGGAGTGGGCAGCTGTTCCCTTCTCTAGGGGATCTTCCCAACTCTGGGATCAAACCCAGGTCTCCCTCATTGCAGGCAGATTCTTTACCAGATGAGCCACCAGAGAAGCACAAATATCAAAAGATATTTGAAAATAACCCATATATTTTCAAGTTCAATGTGACATTTACAAAGAGAGATCTTTGACTTAGCCACTAAAGCCTAAACAAGGAACAAAGGACTTTTAAAAAGAAGCTGGGTTTGCATTTGGTGACACAAACTTTTTTCTGTAG
>NW_011495049.1:801507-802470 GCF_000754665.1 Bison bison bison
GTCAAAAAAAAAAAAAAAATATATAGGAGAAGATTAAAAAAAAAAAAGGAAAGTGCTATTTTAAAATTTACATGTTTATTTGTCTATTATTGATTTATTTGTATAATCTGAAAAGAGGCTAAGAGTATACATCAAGAGGCTAAGAGTATCAGGATGCTTGAAATATGGGTGGGTTTTTCCACCTCCTTTCTGCTAATCTTTATTTGCTAACTTTCCCTCATTGATATAAAGATGTAGTTAACTGTATAGTATTTGTGTTCTGAGACGAGAGTAGCTCGAACACAGATTCTTGATTCACTGCAAATACCCTTTCTAAAGATGTCCTTTTCATTATAGGGGACTGGAATGCAAAAGTAGGAAGTCAAGAAACACCTGAGTAACAGGCAAATTTGGCCTTGGAATACGGAATGAAGTAGGGCAAAGACGAATAGAGTTTTGCCAAGAAAATGCACTGGTCATAGCAAACACCCTCTTCCAACAACATAAGAGAAGACTCTACACATGGACATCACCAGATGGTCAACATCGAAATCAGATTGATTATATTTTTTGCAGCCAAAGATGGAGAAGCTCTATACAGTCAACAAAAACAAGACCAGGAGCTGACTGTGGCTCAGATCATGAACTCCTTGAAGAAAGTGGGGAAAACCACTAGATCATTCAGGTATGACCTAAATCAAATCCCTTATGATTATACAGTGGAAGTGAGAAATAGATTTAAGGGCCTAGACCTGATAGATAGAGTGCCTGATGAACTATGGAATGAGGTTCGTGACATTGTCCAGGAGACAGGGATCAAGATGATCCCCATGGAAAAGAAATGAAAAAAAGTAAAATGGCTGTCTGGGGAAGCCTTACAAATAGCTGTGAAAAGAAGAGAAGCGAAAAGCAAAGGAGAAGGAAAGATATAAGCATCTGAATGCAGAGTTCCAAAGAACAGCAAGAAGAGATAAGAAAGCCTTC
>NW_011495049.1:802570-803218 GCF_000754665.1 Bison bison bison
ACAGAAGAACTGTACAAAAAAGATCTTCACGACCCAGATAATCACGATGGTGTGATCACTCACCTAGAGCCAGACATCCTGGAATGTGAAGTCAAGTGGGCCTTAGAAAGCATCACTATGAACAAAGCTAGTGGAGGTGATGGCATTCCCATTGAGCTATTCCAACTCCTGAAAAATGATGCTGTGAAAGTGCTGCACTCAATATGCCAGCACATTTGGAAAACTCAGCAGTGGCCACGGGACTGGAAAGGGTCAGTTTTTACTCCAATCCCAAAGAAAGGCAATGCCAAAGAATGCTCAAACTACTGCACAATTGCACTCATCTCACATGCTAGTAAAGTAATGCTCAAAATTCTCCAAGCCAGGCTTCAGCAATACGTGAACTGTGAACTTCCTGATGTTCAAGCTGGTTTTAGAAAGGGCAGAGAAACCAGAGATCAAATTGCCAACATCCGCTGGATCATGGAAAAAGCAACAGAGTTCCAGAAAAACATCTATTTCTGCTTTATTGACTATGCCAAAGCCTTTGACTGTGTGGATCACAATAAACTGTGGAAAATTCTGAAAGAGATGGGAATACCAGATCACCTGACCTGCCTCTTGAGAAATCTGTATGCAGGTCAGGAAGCAACAGTTAGAACTGGACAT
>NW_011495049.1:803751-813800 GCF_000754665.1 Bison bison bison
ATCCAACCAGTCCATTCTGAAGGAGATCAGCTCTGGGATTTCTTTGGAAGGAATGATGCTAAAGCTGAAACTCCAGTACTTGGGCCACCTCATGCGAAGAGTTGACTCATTGGAAAAGACTCTGATGCTGGGAGGGATTGGGGGCAGGAGGAGAAGGGGACGACAGAGGATGAGATGGCTGGATGGCATCACTGACTCAATGAACGTGAGTCTGAGTGAACTCCGGGAGTTGGTGATGGACAGGGAGGCCTGGTGTGCTGTGATTCATAGGGTCGCAAAGAGTCGGACATGACTGAGTGACTGAACTGAAGTAATAACCATATTAAGATGGGAGGCTGGTGAGCAGGACATATAATACTTGTAAGGTGTCTTCAGGGTCTGAGAATCAGCTGGAAACTTTTCTCATTTATGATCTAAGCCAAGGGATCAGACCCAGGGGAGAGGACTTACCTATGTTTGGGGTTTCCAAGGATGCTTCAGGTTTCTTAGTTTCTCAAAGAAAATCAGCAAACAGATGCCTGGGCTTCTCTTCCATAAAGATCACACCTGTCCACTTGGTGCATGTGGTCTTCTGACCTAGAGGCCTGAAGGAAATTACACAAAGGATAAAAATGACCTGGCCCTGAAGTGGGGAAAGGATTGCCACTTGTACCCCAATTTCACATTGTGAAGTAAAATTGATTCCAGATGAGATGATGTAAGTATTTAAACACAAAATATACAATAGTTAAAACATTACAAGAAATTTAGGAAGAGTATTTGTATAACCTTGTGTGACACAAGGTTATCCTAAGCAAGGATAAGGATAATGCCTAAAAGCCTTATGTAATATTCCATTATGTAAAAATTAAGCACCTTTCATGGCAAACATACCGTAAGCAGAATTTAAGAGAAATGAGAAACAGGAAAATATTTTTAATACCTATGTCAGATAAAGGGTTAATATTCCTTGTATTAAAAGATCTCCAGAAATAATTAAGAAAAAGAGAAGTAACTGAAGGTAAAAGTGACAAAAAGGTAAAGACAAAAGAAGAAATTCTAATGGCCAATAAATATACAAAAATTCTCTCAACTTCTCTACGGTTTAAAGAAATGCAAATAATAACAATAAGATGTCATTTTTTTCATTCATATCATATAGAAATAATGATACAGTAAGAACACCAGCACTGATGGAAAAAAAAGGATATATAACCTCTGATAGGAAATAATTTGTGAATTGCAATGATCTATCTTGGAAAGTAATCAGGCAAAGCTATTAAAATTGTAAATGTTTTTTACCTTTGACTTATGAATCTCATTTTGGGAATCTATCCATTAGAAATGAAAATCCTGAAGAAGCAAGGAGAACCACAATCCCACAGTGGCTAGAACAAAAACCACATTACAGAAAGTTCATCAGGATGAACAAGGAGAAGGTTATGTCCCAGATGAAAGGACAAGATAAAACCCCAGAAAAACAACTAAATGAAGTAGAGATAGGCAATCTTCCAGAAAAGAATTCAGAATAATGATAGTGAAGATGATTCAGGATCTTGGAAAAACAATGGAGAAGATGCAAGAAATGTTTACCAAAGACCTAGAAAAACTAAAGAACAAACAGAAATGAGTAATACACTGAAGGAATCAATAGCAGAATAACTGAGATAGAATGACCTGGAGTACAGAATGGTGGAAATCACCACCACAGAACAGAACATAGAAAAAAAAAATCCTTGTTTCCTATGAACAAAGATGTCTACTGCAACACCATAGTGAAAGATTAAAACAAAAAATAAAGAGACAACAATATAGGAAGTGCTTAGATAAATTACAGCACATTTCCTCCATGCAATAGTCCATAGCTACCAAAGAATAGATTAGAGCAAAGATTCTCAAAGTGTGGCCTTTGAACTCAGCATCACCCAGCAACTTGCTAGAAAAGCATATTCTCTGGCCCCACACCAGGACTACTGAATTGGAATCTGTGAGAATGAGGCCTAGTAATCTGTGTCTTAAGAAGTCATCCATTGGCCAGCTCTGTATCAATTGCCTTGAGAAGTCTATATTGCTAAATAAGAAGATTACATTTCAGAGCCATACATCTAATGTGATGCATTAAAACAAAGCAAACATCTATACAGCATTTACTTTTTTAACATGAACTTATAATTTTGTATGTAAAAGCAGAAAGCTATGCCAATAACATTTTTTAGGGTAGGAAAGGAGTAGGCTGGGAGAAATAGTGTCCCTTTTTATGTATCTTTGCTTATTTTTCACTGGAAACAGTGAGCATAAACTTTCCTAATTTTAAAAAAGCGCTTACATAATAAAGAAAACAAAGTCATTGAGCCTAGATTTTCACCTGACCCAAATCAAACAGACTCCAAGCTATTTGGACATCAACTGGTAAGATCTTCCTTTCACCAAGCCTTCATTGGTCTTAATATCTACCTACTAATGGCCCTGGCATAATCCTTTATTAAGCAAACTATTGAATAGGTAGGTGGGTCAGAGCAAGGATTTTTGGATTTTACATGAAGGGTCACAAAAGCATAATTTCTCCAAGCTGCCTTTATAAAATTAAGACTCATCCATTGGAACTTCTCAAAAGGTTACAATCACTGTAAGCAAGCTATATAGATGTCAACAGCTACAAGTTTATACATAGTTTACATAATGTAAAAAATTTGCCCACTAGTAATTTATCCCAATTTTTCTTTCCATCGTATTTTCAATTTTAAGTTTGGAGAAACAATGGTTTCTTCTTTAAAGCCTTACTCATTTATTGAAATACCATTTTTTAAGTCAGAATAAGTTAAATGTTAAACTGTTATGTTTTTTGGCTAAGATTTTCCCTCCAAGAACAACATATTGCAATACTGTTACTTGAGATTGGTTTTATCTATATCTGAAGTTTGTTAGTTTGTTAGAAAATACAAGTATTAATTTTGCAAAGTTCTAGCAAATCACAAGTACATGATTGTGGGATCTAAAAGTTACATCCCAGGAAGTCACAAAAGTTACAATATGGGCCAGGATAATCATGGAGATGAGATAAATTTAACTTGTAATATTTACTTCTTTTAATTACTTAGCTCTTTTAATGTAGTCAATAGTCTGATGAGCTCTGATTATGGAGGACTCAGCTAAAAATACTTTTAATTAATAATCACCTGCAAAATTCTAAGATTTTAGTTCTCCTATGTACCCATTTTTTTCCATGGGGCATTTTCAGGGTTATAACTGAGATGAATCTCTAATGACCCATTGATTTGACTTTTGCATATTTCTGGAAAATTAAGAATATTAACTTTCCCTTTAAAAACCTATATTCCACTGAAAGGAAACAAGATTTAAAAGTCTCACAAGCTTGAGAGAAATACTTTCATTATCTGATATGCCATGGTGGTCTAAATGAGAATTTTCCAATTTAATCTGATAAAAAAGAAGCCTTTTGCCACTTGACTTAAAAAAGATTAGATATATAATTTAATTCCATTAACAAGGTCCACTGTAATTCTTTAGAAGTGAATCTCTTTTAATCTTCCAAGTTTATTGGCTTCATTACTGTTGCAAAAAATTTCTAACCCACGATTACATCTGTGCCTTTCTTCAGAGCTACTCAGCATGCTGAGAAAACCCAATTTTATTACATGTTTTACTTCTCAGCAGATCCCAACAAATAGAGAAAATCCTTTCTGACTTTTATCTAAAATGTTTGCTCTGCATTAGCATATTTCACTAGGGTATTTTTCTTCTTTCAACCAAATATTTGAGGACCTACTATGTGCCCGTGCTTGCTAAGCACTTGAAGTGCATAAGGAAAACCAAGACAAGGATTTGACATAAGTAGGTTACAGTGAAGGTCTCTCTCTATATATAATATTTTTTGCCAACTCAATATTTATTAATCAGATGCTTGATTTAATACCCATGCTATTTGCTACCCTATTAATAACTGATTAATGCATTTTACTATTTTGCTCTAAATGTTTTACTACTCTCCAAGGGAAATTTTTGGATAGTTCCCTTCACTGAAGCCAGATAGTCATTGGCACCCAATCAAGGAACATATCCTATGTTCCTTCCAAAATTATTTGATTTTATTTCTATAACACCTTTTCTTTTATCAAAAAGTATCTGGAAATGAGGAGAATATTTTTATTTAAATGTTAGGGATTTGTACTTGCATAATTTAAAGCAGGGCTTTCCAGGTGGCGCAGTGCTAAAGAATCTGCCTGCCAATGCAGGAGACACAGGAGACGTGGGTTCGATCCCTGGGTGGGGAAGATCCCCTAGAGAAGGAAATGGCAACTCACTCTAGTATTCTTGCCTGGAGAATTCCATGGACAGAAGAGCCTGGAGGGCTACAGTCCATGGGGTCAGGAAAGAGTCAGACATGACTGAGCTAGATCTAGAATTTAAAACACCATACCTTATCCTGAAAGGATTTATACATTGTGCTGAGAGAGCTTATCACTTTTATCTGAGGTGTTAATGGAAGCTCAAATTGTTAAATTAGATTCAGATAACATATTCATGATTTGCATTAACAAGAAAATAAGCAGACAGTTGAATAGATTCAGAAACTGCTTGTTCAAAGCAGTGAGTATTTTAAGTGTCAAGAGAAAAATATTGTAATTTTAGTAAATAATCTTTCCAGTTTAAAGTCTCAATGATGGTCATAGGATTTTTGTGTTCATTAAATCTTAGTTTTATCCTTAGTCCTAAAAAGACTTTCTAGTAGAGGGAGGAAGAAATCCAATTTTGAAGAATTCATGTTACTGAAATTCCCACTAGTTGTTAATTTCCCCCCTCCACCAGAGGCACAATCAGACTCTACAGGTGAGAGAAAGCAGCTCCTCCTACAAAGTTCATCCTGTTAACTAGAGGAAGGACAAAACTTTGGAGCTGAAAGAGTTCGGATTCACTACCCCAACCGATACTTCTCCTGCTAAGTCGCTTTGGTCGTGTCTGACTCTGTGCGACCCCATAGACAGCAGCCCACCAGGCTCTCCCGTCTCTGGGATCCTCCAGGCAAGAACACTGGAGTGGGTTGCCATTTCCTTCTCTAATGCAGGAAAGTGAAAGTGAAGTCGCTCAGTCGTGTGCAACTCTTTGCGACCCTGTGGACTGCAGCCCACCAGGCTCCTCTGTCCATGGGATTTTCCAGGCAAGAGTACTGGAGTAGGGTGCCATTACTAAATATCCCATATTTGTTGTAGGGTTACTCAAAAGATACTTCCATGCATCTGCAACAACAAACTTTTTAACAAGTCTGATGCCATTCAGTAGGAGTTTTTTCCTGGAAACTTTCTTTAACTAAAAAATACTTTAAAACTCTCATTACAATTCTTAGAAGGGAGATTTATAGAACCCACACTGAGGTTTCCCAATAAAACTATGTGTGTGTGTATGTTAGCCCCTCAGTCAGGTCTGACTCTTTGCAACCGCATAGACTGTAGCCTGTTCCTTTGTCCATAGAATTCTCCAGGCAAGAATACTAGAGTGGGATGCCATTCCCTTTTCCAGGAGATCTTCCCAACCTAGGGATTGAACCCAGGTCTCCTTCACTGAAGGCAGATTCTTTACCACCTGAGCTACCAGGGAAGCCCTCCCATTAGAACGGTATTCAAAATAAATAAATAAGAACCACCATCTCCAATCAATGGTTAGGAATGAAGATGCTGAATATGATAACCTGGGTTTGACTTTTAGCTGTGTCATCTTGCACACATTACTTTTTCTCGCTAATCTCGCTAAGCCTCAGGTTCTTCACAGGTAACATGAAGATAAAAGTAGTACCCATCTCAGAAGGCTATTCTTGATGATTAGATGAAATAAGGTGCTTATCAGTACAATGCCCTGCACATAGTTCCCACTCCATAAATTAATGATTCAATAAATAAATATGTGCTTCTCTTTGGTCATTTTCAATATTTTTATACTCTATTATTTTTCTTAATAGACTTTAAGGGATAACAATGTTACTGCCATTTTCAAAGAACCAGATGAGCATTTATCTTCTCCAGCAGTTAAAAATTTTTTGCTCTCTTTTTTCATAAATAATATCTTTTCTATTTTTCCTCTTCTTGCTTTTTCTTTTTTCTGGCTTCTTTAATTTTTTGCTTTCTCTTCTGAGGTAAGCATTAGGACTCTGATTACAACCTGTAGGTTTGTGTATGATGTGTCTCATTAAATTGCTTTCTAAAGAGTTTGCAGTATTCACTGTCTTCTCTTGGATTAAAGAATAATCTGGGAGTGAGTTTCTTAGCTTCCACATAGTTGAGATTCTTTTTGATCATCTTTTAATATATAGATTACTCCATTTGTTTGAGAACACTTTTTAATTTAGAGTCATCTTAAAAAAAAAAGATTTTTCTCTTAATAGTTAAAATTTTTCTTATCATCTAAGGGAATTTGTTTTTATTTAATAATTCTGATAGACCTTAAAGATTTCCCAAGAAAAATTTCACAGGCTCAATGCTGAGAGGCATGCAACAATGAGTAAAATCAAAAGAGAGTCCATATTTAAATGTCTGGGCATTCAATCTATGTTGCTTTATTGTACATCTTAACTGTCCAAAAGGAACCAAGATGGAGAGAATTTAAAGTATTCCCACTTGCTTAAACGCCTTACTCTTCTCAGTTTAATAGAAAGCGTTTATAATAGAAGCTTGTCCAAGGAATTTTCTGGAAATAAAGTTAATAAGAACTCAAACACCAAAGCAGAGTGCTGAATGCAAAATGAGGCCAGCAGACTGGGTGCAAAGAGTATGGAGATGATGAAAATCAAACCTATGTTTAATAGACATTTCTCCAAAGAAGACATACAGATGGCTAACAAACACATGAAAAGATGCCCCAGCAATCCCACTGCTGGGCATATACACCGAGGAAATCAGAATTGAAAGAGACACGTGTATCCCAGTGTTCATCGCAGCACTGTTTATAATAGCCAGGACATGGAAGCAACCTAGATGTCCATCAGCAGATGAATGGATAAGAAAGCTGTGGTATATATTACACAATGGAGTATTACTCAGCCATTAAAAAGAATACATTTGAATCGGTTCTAATGAGGTGGATGAAACTGGAGCCTATTATACAGAGTGAAGTAAGCCAGAAAGAAAAACACCAATACAGTATACTAACACATATATATGGAATTTAGAAAGATGGTAACGATAACCCTGTATACAAGACAGCAAAAGAGACACTGTTGTATAGAACAGTCTTTTGGACTCTGTGGGAGAGGGAGAGGGTGGGATGATTTGGGAGAATGGCATTGAAACATGTATAATATCATATATGAAATGAATCGCAAGTCCAGGTTCGATGCATGATACTGGATGCTTGGGGCTGGTGCACTGGGATGACCCAGAGGGATGGTACAGGGAGGGAGGTGGGAGGGGGGTTCAGGATGGGGAACACATGTACACCCGTGGCGGATTCATGTTGATGTATGGCAAAACCAATACAATATTGTAAAGTAATTAACCTCCAATTAAAATAAATAAATTTATATTAAAAAAAGAAGAAACCAATAAAAAATAAAATAAAAAAATAGTAAGTACACCATCTGAATCATATATATGAGATATCAGGATAAGGAAACCCTATCATTGTGGTGAGAAAGCCCAGGAACAACTAGTTTAACTTCCAAGATACAGCCAACAACTGTAGATGCAGAAACCTTTGTATTAGTTCTAGAAGTTTATAATTTAATCCTCAGTCCCAGAAAAGCAAAGCATTTTATCCTGGATTGAGAGTTCTCTCCAGTTTTATATTGGATTGTAGAAAGAAAAGACTAGTTTCACAACTTTAGGCAAGTGGTTCTCACTGATCTTATGTTTCCTCATCTGCTATATAACTAACAGGTGGCAAGAGCCCTGATTATATAATCTGTATGGCTAGTTTGAGCTCTAGCACTTTACAATTCTTTACAGGCAGGTTAACATGTGTCTATTCTAAGCTTTAAAGGGAACCCTCTTACACTGTTGGTAGGAATGTAAATTGATACAGCCACTATGGAAAACACTATTGAGGTTCCTTTAAAAACTAGGAATAAAACTACCATATGACCCAGCAATACCACTACTGGGCATATACCCTGAGAAAATAATAATTGAAAAAGACACTTGTACCCCAATGTTCATAGCAGCACTATTTACAAGTTAGGATATGGAAGCAACCTAGATGTCCATCGACAGATGGATGGAAAAGAAGTTGTGATTATATACAATGGAATATTACTCAGCCATAAAAGGACAGCAAGGAGATCAAACCAGTCAATCCTAAAGGAAATCAATCGTCAATATTCATTGGAAAGACTGATGCTGAAGTTGAAGCTTCAATAATTTGGTCACCTAATGTGAAGAGCACACTCATTGGAAAAGGCCCTGATGCTGGGAAAGACTGAAGCAGAAGGAGTACGGGGTGACAGAAGATGAGATAGTTGGATGGCATCATTGACTCAATGGACATAAGTCTGAGCAAACTCCAGGAGATAGTGAAGGACAGGGAAGCCTGGTGTGCTGTAGTCC
Source organism: Bison bison bison (assembly GCF_000754665.1). Lineage (NCBI taxonomy): Eukaryota > Metazoa > Chordata > Mammalia > Artiodactyla > Bovidae > Bison > Bison bison. The sequence continues at coordinate 812,280 of NW_011495049.1, forward strand.
ATGGGGTCACAAACAGTCGGATGCAATTGAACAACAACAAAAAAGAAATGCATTTGAGTCCGTTCTACTGAGGTGGATGAACCTAGACCCTGTTATACAGAGTGAGGTAAGTCAAAAAGAGAAACATTTCATATATTAATTCATATATATGGAATCTAGAAAAATGGTACTGACAATGATTACCTATGGCTGATTCATGTTGTTGTATGGCAGAAGCCAATACAATAGTACAAAGCAATTATTCTCCAGTTAAAAATAAATTCTGATCCAAAATAGCAGGGCCATAATAGAATTTACTAAAATAGTTTTGGCCAAATACACAACACCCTGAAGTTTCAAGGAGATCCAACCAGTCCTTCTAAAGGAGATCAGTCCTGGGTGTTCTTTGGAAGGAATGATGCTAAAGCTGAAACTCCAGTACTTTGGCCACATCATGCGAAGATTTGCCTCATTGGAAAAGACCCTGATGCTGGGAGGGACTGGGGGCAGGAGGAGAAGGGGACGACAGAGGATGAGATGGCTGGATGGCATCACCGACTCAATGGACGTGGGTTTGGGTGAACTCCGGGAGTTGGTGATGGACAGGGAGGCCTGGCATGCTGCAATTCATGGGGTCGAAAAGAGTTGGACACGACTGAGCGACTGAACTGAACTGAACTGAAGTATTACTTGATAAGACTAGTTTTCAATGAATCCTGTCACTGATAAATTAAGTATTTGCATATAAAGATTAATCATGTCAAGTTATTTTGTAATTCAGAAATTTTATTTTCCAAAAAGAATAAAAAGGAAGTAAACTCTGATTACTTAAAATGGGCTTGAGAAATATGTGCTAAGGGTTTTACATGTGCCAAATAAGTGGAAATCATGAAAATAAAAATTCTGGACTATCAGTCTAGAGCAGGTGCCGCTGGTTGCCTGCCCATATCCCTCGGGTCCTGTTACTTCAGTGTGCTCCTGTGCAAATACCAACTGGCAGAATCTGCAGTTCTTTGCCCAGGAACCTTTGAAGACTTGGAAGTCTGCCGTGACTAACACTTCTACCCCAGGGAACAGTCTAAATCAACGGCTGAATGGAGTTGCACTGTAAATACCCAGCTTGTTCCCCCAGAAGGCAAGGTATATTTCACACTATTTTTTCAGAATTTCCCAGAGGTGTTAAGATCAGTGATCAATAGCAGTGGCTGTCTTGATATATCACTGGCTTCATATATAGCCACCTCACCTTCCTTGAGTGTTTTCCTGCCTTTCCTACTCATGTTTCCCGCACCTACCAAACAAACTACTTGCACTCAAGTCCTTCTCTTATCTCAAAATCTGGTCCTAGAGGGCTAGAGGGACCCAAACTAAGACTGACTACCAGAAACAGATTGATCTCATTGTGCAAATAAATCTTATGGTTTTGTCCATTCATTTCAGTTCAGTTTAGTTGCTCAGTCGTGTCCAACTCTTTGTGATCCCATGAATCGCAGCACGCCAGGCCTCCCTGTCCATCACCAACTCCTGGAGTTCACTCAAACT
>NW_011495049.1:813900-816400 GCF_000754665.1 Bison bison bison
TCAAGTCAGTGATATCATCCAACCATTTCATCTTCTGTCGTCCCCTTCTCCTCCTGCCTTCAATCCTTCCCAGCATCAGGGTCTTTTCAATGAGTCAATTCTTCACAACTGGTGGCCAAAGTATTGGAGTTTCAGCTTCAGCATTAGGCCTTCCAATGAATATTCAGGACTGATTTCCTTTAGGATTGACTGCTTTGATCTCCTTGCAGTCCAAGGGACTCTAAAAGAGTCTTCTCCAACACCACAGTTCAAAAGCATCAACATTTTGGTGCTTAGGTTTCTCTATAACTCAACTCTCACATCCACACATGATGGAAAAACCATAGCTTTGACTAGATGGACCTTTATCAGCAAGGTGATGTCTCTGCTTTTTAATATGCTATATAGGTTTGGCATAGCTTTTCTTCCAAGGAGCAAGTGTCTTTTAATTTCATGGCTGCAGTCACTATCTGCAGTGATTTTGGAGCCCAAGAAAATAGTCTGTCACTGCTTCCATTGTTTTCCCATCTATTTGCCATGCAGTGGTGGGACTGGATGCCATGGTCTTCATTTTCTGAATGCTAAATATAAGCCAGCTTTTTCAACCTCCTCTTTCACTTTCATCAAGAAGCTCTTCTGTACTTCTTCATTTTCTACCATAAAGGTGGTGTCATCTGCGTATCTGAGGTTATTGATATTTCTCCCTGCAATCTTGATTCCAGCTTGTGCTTCATCCAGCCCAGCATTTTTCATGATGTACTCTGCATATAAGTTAAATAAGTGGGGTGACAATATACAGCCTTGATGTACTCCTTTCCCTATTTGGAACCAGTCCATTGTTCCATGTCCAGTTCTAACTGTTGCTTTCTGACCTGTGTACAGATTTCTCACGAGGCAGGTAAGGTAGGCTGGTATTCCCATCTCTTCAAGAATTTTCCACAGTTTGTTGTGATCCACACAAAGGCTTTGGCATAGTCAATAAAGCAGAAGTAGATGTTTTTCTGGAACTCTCTTGCTTTTTCTTTGATCCAACAGATGTTGGCAATTTGATCTCTGGTTCCTCTGCCTTTTCTAAATCCAGCTTGAACATCTGGAGGTTCACGTTTGACATACTGTTGAAGCTTGGCTTGAAGAATCTTGAGCATTACTTTACTAGCACGTGAGATGAGTGCAATTGTGTCATAGTTTGAGCATTCTTTGGCATTGCCTTTCTTTGGGATTGGAATGAAAACTGACCTTTTCCAGTCTTGTAGCCCCTGTTGAGTTTTTCAAATTTGCTGGCATATTAAGTGCAGCACTTTCACAGCATCACCTTTCAGGATTTGAAATAGCTCAACTGGAATTCCATCACCTCCACTAGCTTTGTTTATAATGGTGTTCCTAAGGTCCACTTGACTTTGCATTCCAGGATGTCTGGCTCTAGGTGAGTGATCATATCATCATGATTATCTGGGTCATGAAGCTCTTTTTTGTACAGTTCTTCTGTGTATTCTTGCCACTTCTTCTTAATATCTTCTGCTTCTGTTAGGTCCATACTATTTCTGTCCTTTATTGAGCCCATTTTTGCATGAAATGTTCCCTTGGTATCTCTAATTTTCTTGAAGAGATCTCTAGTCTTTCCCATTCTATTGTTTTACTCTATTTCTTTGCATTGATCACTGAGGAAGGCTTTCTTATCTCTCCTTGTTACTCTTTGGAACTCTGCATTCAAATGGGTATATCTTTCCTTTTCTCCTTTGCTTTTCACGTTTCTTCTTTCCTCAGCTATTTGTAAGGCCTCCTCAGACAACTATTTTGCCTTTTTGCATTTCTTTTTCTTGGGGATGGTCTTGATAACTACCTCCTGTATAATGTCACAAACCTCCATCCATAGTTCATCAGGCACTCTGTCTATCATATCTGATCTCTTGAATCTATTTTTCACTTCCACTGTATAACCATAAGGGATTTGATTTAGGTCATTCAAGCTGGTTTTAGAAAAGGCAGAAGAACCAGAGATCAAATTGCCAACATCTGCTGGATCATAGAAAAAGCAAGAGAGTTCCAGAAAAACATCTATTTCTGCTTTATTGACTATGCCAAAGCCTTTGACTGTGTGGATCACAATAAACTGTGGAAAATTCTGAAAGAGATGGGAATACCAGACCACCTGATTTGCCTCTTGAGAAATTTGTATGCAGGTCAGGAAGCAACAGTTAGAACTGGACATGGAACAACAGACTGGTTACAAATAGGAAAAGGGGTTTGTCAAGGCTGTATATTGTCACCCTGTTTATTTAACTTATATGCAGAGTACATCATGAGAAAAGCTGGACTGGAAGAAACACAAGCTGGAATCGAGATTGCAGGGAGAAATATCAATAACCTCAGATATGCAGATGACACCTCCCTTATGGCAGAAAGTGAAGAGGAACTCAAAAGCTTCTTGATGAAAGTGAAAGTGGAGAGCGAAAAAGTTGGCTTAAAGCTCAACATTCAGAAAATGAAGATCATGGCATCCGGTCCCACCACTTCATGGGAA
>NW_011495049.1:816500-824503 GCF_000754665.1 Bison bison bison
TCCTTGGAAGGAAAGTTATGACCAACCTAGATAGCATATTCAAAAGCAGAGACATTACTTTGCCAACAAAGGTCCGTCTAGTCAAGGCTATGATTTTTCCTGTGGTCATGTATGAATGTGAGAGTTGGACTGTGAAGAAGGCTGAGCACTGAAGAATTGATGCTTTTGAACTGTGGTGTGGGAGAAGACTCTTGAGAGTCCCTTGGACTGCAAGGAGATCCAACCAGTCCATTCTGAAGGAGATCAGCCCTGGGATTTCTTTGGAGGGAATGATGCTAAAGCTGAAACTCCAGTACTTTGGCCACGTCATGTGAAGAGTTGACTCATTGGAAAAGAGTCTGATGCTGGGAGGGATTAGGGCCAGAAGGAGAAGGGGACGACAGAGGATGAGATGGCTGGATGGCATCACTGACTCGATGGACGTGAGTCTGAGTGAACTCTGGGAGTTGGTGATGGACAGGGAGGCCTGGCGGGCTGTGATTCATGGGGTCGCAAAGAGTTGGACACGACTGAGCAACTGATCTGATCTGATATGATCTGACTAGTCTGGTGGGTTTCCCTACTTTCTTCAATTTAAGTCTGAATTTAGCAATAAGGAGTTCATGATCTAAGCCACAGTCATCTCCCAGTCTTGTTTTTGCTGACTATATAAATCATCTCCACCTTCAGTTGCAAAGAATATAATCAATTTGATTCCAGTATTGATCAACTGGTGATGTCCATGTGTAAAGTCTTCTCTTGTGTTGTTGGAAGAGGGTGTTGCTATGGGTTCTCTTGGCAAAACTCTGATAGCTTCTGCCTGCCTCATTTTGTACACCAAGGCCAAACTCGCCTGTTATGCCAGGTATCTCTTGACTTTCTACTTTTGCATTCCTGTCCCTTATGATGCAAACGACAACTATTGTTGGTGTTATTTCTAGAAGGTCTTGTAGGTCTTCATAGAACCGTTCAACTTCAGCTTCTTCGTCATTTGTGGCTGGGGCATAGTCTTGGATTACTGGAGTCTTATATCTGCAATCCAAAAAGTTAAACCCACTTACAAAAGAAAAACAAACATGGATGCAAAACTTAACACTCACCATGAGAGCAAAGAACAGGACAGAAACTTTTTTCACAAATAAAGATATTATAGGATGGGGGAATGAAAGGAAGGGAATTAGCCCTTTGATTACCATGTTCCCTACTCTCAGGAGAATTCTGAAGATAAAAGACCTGGACAAGCATATTGTAGCAGCGTAGACGTGAGTTAAGGGTTCATTCGGCTGAATAGTAGTTCTGAAACTAAAAGCAAAAATTGTGGCCGGGACACATGGATATAACATGCATGTAACACAAGTGGTTGGAACATAGTAGGAGCTCAGTGTGCATCTGTAAATATATAGTGAGAGATGGACCAGGCAGGTCTTAAAGGCTAAGACAGAGGAAGTCAACCCTCTATAACTAGCTCAAGACTAGTTAGAAAACCAAAAAGTCATTCATGTTGATCTATGGCAGAAACCAACACAATATTATAAAGCAATTATTCTTCAATTTAAAAAAAGTAAGTCAAAAAAATAGTTGAAAAAACCATCAATACTTAGACTAAGATGCAACTGTAAAAATAGGTCACCCATATATGTTACAGGTACTCAGACTCTATAAGGTAGAACTTTTGTGTTCTAAAGTATTTTCATTGATTAAAAAAAGAAGAAGAAGAAAAAGTCATCCCATATTATCCCCTCCAGTTAGCAAGGAAGCCTGCTTGCTCAAAAACTCCACATTTGTTGTATTTTAGAAACTTGGAAATAAGAATAGAAAGGGGACAGACATTCTCCAAAAGAAAGAAAGGGAAACTCCCATCATCCCAATGATGTTCTCATTATAAAGTACAAACCAAAGGCAAACTTAAAATGTTATCTTCAGAATGACTAAAGAATTAATTACTGTTGTAATATCTTAGTTCTTATGTATGAGAGCCAAAATTATAGCTTCCCAAATGTCTGTTCTCATATCTCTGAATAACTCATGAACACACTATAGGTCACAGGCATGCTACTTGTACCTGAGCATTATGGAGCCCCTCATATTAACAGGCCTGTTCCTAGGTCAAAATATTCTGAAGGAGGCAAAAGAAATATAACATTCAACCAATCCTAACCTTTTACATCACCTCTAGTTATAAAGACTTTGCTCATTCTCCTTCCCTTTCTTCTTCTCAGGTCTCTTGATAAATCTACTCCCCGCGATTTTATCATTGTGAATTTGGAGAACAGGTATAGTGGTATCTGACTGGAGGAAAGAGGATACCTCTAAAAGCAATGGACACATGGTTTGGGGCTTGGTAAGACAGGAAGTGAAAAAGTTGACTTAAAGCTCAACATTTAGAAAACGAAGATCATGGCATCCAGTCCCATCACTTCATGGGAACAGATGGGGAAACAGTGTCAGACTTTATTTTTCTGGGCTCCAAAATCACTGCAGATGGTGACTGCAGCCATGAAATTAAAAGACGCTTACTCCTTGGAAGGAAAGTTATGACCAACCTAGATAGCATATTCAAAAGCAGAGACATTACTTTGCCAACAGAGGTCCGTCTAGTCAAGGTTATGGTTTTTCCTGTGATCATGTATGGATGTGAGAGTTGGACTCTGAAGGTAGCTGAGTGCCGAAGAATTGATGCTTTTGAACTGTGGTATTGGAGAAGACTCTTGAGACTCCCTTGGACTGCAAAGAGATCCAACCAGTCCATTCTGATGGAGATCAGCCCTGGGATTTCTTTGGAAGGACTGATGCTAAAGCTGAAACTCCAATACTTTGGCCACCTCACGAGAAGAGTTGACTCATTGGAAAAGACTCTGATGCTGGGAGGGATTGGAGGCAAGAGGAGAAGGGGACGACAGAGGATGAGATGGCTGGATGGCATCACTGACTCGATGGATGTGAGTCTGAGTGAACTCCAGGAGTTGGTGATGGACAGGGAGGCCTGGTGTGCTGCGATTCATGGGGTCGCAAAGAGTCAGACACGACTGAGCGACTGATCTGATCTGATCTGATCTGAAGACAGGAAGTAAAGGGAGAGAATGAAACATTCAGGGATACTATGGTATATAAAAAATGAGAGAGGAAGGGGGATTTTATAATGTGTTGAATTACAGACTGTGATTCAAATATAAGTCATTCTAATATTTGTCTGGAAGTATAGGTTTAAAGTACAGTGTAGTATCAGAACAGTAACAGTATAGTATAGTATGGTACATACCTGCTCAGTGACTCAGTCATGTCTGACTCTTTGCAACCCCATGGATTATAGCCCCCCAGGCTTCTCTGTCCGTGGGATTCTCCAGGCAAGAATACTGGAATGGGTTGCCATTTCCTATTCCAAGTATGGTGTGGTATGGTATGGTATGGTATGGTATGATATGGTATGGTATAGTATTGTATAGTATAGTATAGTTACAGTATCATCTGGAATACTAGCCTAAGTTTCTTTCTCACCCGCTTCCTATCCTGAAACTATATACAATAATATTGATGGGTCCCCAGAGCACTATCAGGACAAGAAAAATAATTTATTAGAAAACCAAACTACCAAAGAGGCATTAAGCTATCATCTTTTCATCAACCACAATATCCCTCTGTCTCTAAAAGACAGATGTTTAAAGAGTGAAAATTTGAATATTTCATCTGGGAAAAGTGGGAATTTTATTTCAGCTTTCTGTGCATCACTAGGTTGCTGGAAATCATGGAAACCTAAATTACATAGGCAACAATTTCATGCATTGAGACCTCTCATAAGAAGAAACCAGCAATCCAATGTCAGCTCATATTATCCTCAACATTAACAAGGTGGCTGTAGAGTCATTCTAAGAAATGACTTTCTGCTCCTATTAGCAGACTTATTAGACTTTAGCTTCTGCTTCACAAGCATGTCACGAAACTAGTCTCCCAAAATGTGTATTAAAATGATACATCTTCCTTGCCAGTGTTTATACTCAAGTTAAAGTCTTTTTTAGAAAAGAACAAGAATACAAAAAATCTGAAGCCATGGCAGTTTGCACCTCTCCAGCAAAAGCAATCATCAAGGCAAATATTTATTGTTTGATTTGTTGAATATAGATGTGTGGACAGAAGTTTAATGTCCATGCAATCTGTTTCCAGTGCATCAGCCATCACATTACAAACGACAAACAGGATTCTTTCTTGTTTAAAATGTGTCCCACACGCTCAGAATCAATCTTGATCAGCAGACTGTGGTATAATTTGGCAGTTCAGAGATGAGAAGATTATGGACACATTTCAATTAAAAAATAAATTCAGGAAAGACAACTTGTATGCATGATGTATCTAAAAATGCTTCTGAAAGACATTTAGAAATCTGCCAAGTCAACTCTGTGCAGAGAGTCTGGTCTACTTTGTCAAACAAGATAATGTAGATAAATTACGAGAAGCTACAGATAACCTTCCATTTTTTATACAACAAATTCCTGAAATATATTAAAAAACTGAATGTAAAAAAATAAAACCATCTGTGGAACCTTAGTTCTACCCATTACTAGTTAAAAGAACTTAAATTATTTAATGTCTCTAATTCATACACTTATACATTCAACACACATTTACTTCCTTCCTGTTATATGTCAGACACTGCTCTAGGGCTTGGGAAGTTAACAAGAGTTACAATCTCTGCCCTCACATTTTGAAATGAGAGAGGCAAAAAGGAGAACTGAAGACAAATGTATATCAGAACATGATAATGTTAGAAAGAAAAATAAAACAGACTAGAGAATAGAATATGAATGATTGGATCGGGTATGTAGGTATTTAATAGATATTTTAGATATGTCCCGGTAAGGTGTCACCAAGATTACCCTGATGATAACCTGAAGAAAGTGAGGGAACAAGTGTGGATATTCATGGAAAGAAATGGCATTTCATGAGTGGCAATTGCAAAGTCCCTGAGGCAAGACCATGAGGCAAAAAAAGAGATAAGGAAGGCAAAAGCAGAAAGGTAAAGGGCAAAGTGTTAGAAGAAGAGGTCAGGAAGTAATGGAATCAAACCTGGAAATAGACTTCTTAATTCATAGTAAAGATCCTAGAAAGAATAAGAAGTTATTAGAGGATTTTCAGAAAAGAGGTGATATCATCATACATTTGACAGGAATAATAATTTTTCCCCGTGTGTGCTTAGTCATCAGTCATGTCTGACTCTTTGTGACCCCATGGTTTGTAGCCCATCAGGATTCTCCAGGAAACGATATGGAGTGGGTTTCCATTCCCTTCTCCAGGGGATCTTCCCAACCCAGGGATTGAACCTGGGTCTCCTGTATTACAGGCAGATACTTTACTGCCTGAGCCACCAGGGAAGCCCATACATATGACAGGAATAATAACAATTCTTCCTCATAAGTTTACTGTAAAAATTAAGATAATTGACATAAAATGCTTCCCATAGTGCATAGCAAAGCTAAACATAAAACATTAGCTGCTATAATTATTTTTGTTATTCAGATAGGGATTAGAAGAACATAATTAAAAAAGAAAATCATTGCACAGGTTGAGCTTTTTTTAATTTTTTCTTTATCCTTAAAAAATCAGAGTAACAATCCAAGGAAGGAAAGAAGAATGATAAAGAGATGCTTCAGTTCAAATATCAAGTGAAGATAATTTCTGATACATTTAAGGGCCTTTATAAAAAGTGGAGAAAAAGTTTTAAAGTACAAAGCAAAAGGATATGAAAATTTCCAGGTAAATCTCTCAATGCTCTAAGAACAAAAATAATTGGAAATCTATTTGAAGCAATTTGAATTGATGTTTCTTCCAACTTAGGGCCAAGAAGCAGCAGCAAAACTATTTGGATGACTTTCAGCAAAGAGCAATACATAGTAAATAGAAAGGATTTGTTGTAAATAGATTCCAAGAAAGCTACTAATAGGCCTCCCTGCTGTGTGAGCAAGATGACTGAAACAAAATAAAGCAAACTGAAAGGTGTTATTGCCGAGTTAAGCGGCCAGGCATAAAAATGTAGTAGCTGGATCTCAAAGAAAAAATAAACAGATCATGCTTAAAACATCATGAGAGTCAAAGGATGTTATATCTCTCCCAGTATATCATGACAGGTGTACAATAGGCATAAATGATATAAATATTGGAGAAGGATTTATGATTTGAACTCCCAGTGAACCTTCAAAGTACAGGATCGCACTTCACACACAGCCCAAGAAACAGTATATTGTATCTTTCGTTTTTATATCATTGTATGTATTTTATTGTTTTAAAAAGCATTTATTGATTACCTTTTATGTGCAAGGAGCTGTGGGAAAAAAAAACTGCATAAGACATGGTTCTCATCACCCAAGAAACCCACAGATAACTAAGGGACACAAGGTATAGTCTCTATTTCACTGAACATAAGACACCATCAATTGGAATTAAAATAATAATTTTCCAGGAAAAAAAGAAAGTCAATAAATATACATGGTTTTTAAAATAAATTCCAATTTAAGACACATTAAAATCTGAAATAAATGGATACCTTAATATGTAAATATCTACATTGACAGGAAGCATAAGTGTCAAAGATGGGTTTTGAAATAACTGGATGTTATAGGAGCACAAAGGAAAAAGGTATTACTACTGGGTTAGAGGCGTTAGTAAAATCCAGATGATGCTAACATTTCAGCTGGGCTTTAAAAAAAAAGAAATAGAAAGTCTATAATGGGAATGATGGGGGAAAAAATATTTCAGGCAAGTTTAAATGGTAAATAAGAAATGCATTCCAGGCAGATGAAATAGAACTTACAGAGTAAAAAATTACTTTGCACAGAGGAGCAGCTCATAAATTCAGATTGACTAAAGGAGGTTCATATTGGATTCAGTTGTAAGGGTTTTAAATATTAAATAAAGGACTGTAAACACTGCCTTGTCATAAACTAGGAAGTTTTAAAAGAAAGTATGCATTGTTCAAGAAGAATAGCAAAACCGCAATCCACAGTGAACTGGAGGGAGGCTGGGCTGCAAAGTTGAAGAGCAAAAGAGAATTTTCCATAAAACTCCAGGCCAGATAGGCCAAACCAGACCAGGCAGGTTAAAGACAGATGGTTGTGTCTATCTCTTTAGTGTGCTTTTACTCATATGCTTATAATTAATACATAATAACATGACATCAAAAGAATAAGAATTATGATTCAGATTTTAAAGAGGAAAAAGCCAAGAGAGAAAATTTGTGACTTTTTTTTTACTACATACCATTCGAAAAATTCTTCAAGAGATGGGAATACCAGACCACCTGATCTGCCTCTTGAGAAATTTGTATGTAGGTCAGGAAGCAACAGTTAGAACTGGACATGGAACAACAGATTGGTTCCAGATAGGAAAAGGAGTTCATCAAGGCTGTATATTGTCACCCTGTTTATTTAACTTATATGCAGAGTACATCATGAGAAACGCTGGACTGGAAGAAACACAAGCTGGAATCAAGATTGCTGGGAGAAATATCAATAACCTCAGATATGCAAATGACACACCCTTATGGCAGTAAGTGAAGAGGAACTCAAAAGCCTCTTGATGAAAGTCAAAGTGGAGAGTGAAAAAGTTGGCTTAAAGCTCAACATTCAGAAAACGAAGATCATGGCATCCGGTCCCACTACTTCATGGGAAATAGATGGGGAAACAGTGGAAACAGTGTCAGACTTTATTTTTCTGGGCTCCAAAATCATTACAGATGGTGACTGCAGCCATGAAATTAAAAGATGCTTACTCCTTGGAAGGAAAGTTATGACCAACCTAGATAGCATATTCAAAAGCAGAGACATTACTTTGCAAACAGAGGTTCATCTAGTCAAGGCTATGGTTTTTCCAGTGGTCATGTATGGATGTGAGAGTTGGACTGTGAAGAAGGCTGAGCACTGAAGAATTGATGCTTTTGAACTGTGGTGTGGGAGAAGACTCTTGAGAGTCCCTTGGACTGCAAGGAGATCCAACCAGTCCATTCTGAAGGAGATCAGCCCTGGGATTTCTTTGGAAGG
>NW_011495049.1:824603-837730 GCF_000754665.1 Bison bison bison
CAACCAGTCCATTCTGAAGGAGATCAGCCCTGGGATTTCTTTGGAAGGAATGATGCTAAAGCTGAAACTCCAGTACTTTGGCCACCTCATGCGAAGAGTTGACTCATTGGAAAAGACTCTGATGCTGGGAGGGATTGGGGGCAGGAGGAGAAGGGGACAACAGAGGATGAGATGGCTGGATGGCATCACTGACTCAATGGACGTGAGTCTGAGTGAACTCCGGGAGTTGGTGATGGACAGGGAGGCCTGGCGTGCTGCGATTCATGGGGTCGCAAAGAGTCGGACACGACTGAGCGACTGATCTGATCTGATGTTAAAAGATAAATTAAGTGATACTAAAAATTTTAAGTATATTTGAGCAAAAATAATCAGAATCGGGCAATGCCAAATCTTAAGCGGTTAAGAGTACTCTGCCAAGAAGATCCTGGAGAAAGACTTACAGAGAGAACATGCAGAAAGCAAAGTATTACATGGCTATAGCTTAAGGCTTAGTTGGCTGTGATTGGTTGTCCTTAGCATATTGATTTTGGAAACTTAAAAGCATTTACAGGCTTAGTTTGCTCATGTAGGCCACAACGTTAGAGCCTTCTTAGTGTAAGGGCCTCCTTGTTTAATTAATTTAACAGTAGGCTAATTTCTAGTTAGCCCCAGAAAACAATTCAACTGCCCCCAGAGGGAAGATCTGATATTCTTATCCCAGCCTATCACCTAACTTCTATAATTTTCTGATCAGAAATTAAAGAGGGAATGCTTTAGGATGAACTGGATGTTCCAACTTGAAAGACAAAAAGGACTGTGAGCATAACGTGCGCAGTCCTTTGCTAAACAAGGATGGCTATAGTGACTCAGAGTTCAATCTCACGCTCTTGTTGACAATTTGGAGGGCTATGACAGCTTTTAAAGGCATTATCTCCATGCCCAGCCTGCAGCCATGTAATCAGAAAACTAAGACAGATGGCTGGGTGACTGCATAGGATGAGAGGTGAATCAGAATTTTGGCAATTTTATTAGTAAAATCAAGTTTATGGTGACCTGGAATTTCACGTTCCTATTTCAAAGAATAAAATATTTCTGAAGGAGATTAGATGTGTACATATGCTCAAAAGAAATTTCATTTAATGATGTTGGACAAATTACCAATCAAAACAGTCTAAATTCTCTAAGCATTGCTTGCATAGTGACACTGTTACTCAATTTGCAAGAGATTTCTTAGATAATAGAGCTAAAAAAAATAAGAGTCTTTGGGACAACTCTATCAGAGTCACCTTGTGTACTCAGTCACTAAGTTGTGTCTGACTCTTTGCAACCTCATGAACTATAGCCTACCAGGCTCCTCCATCCATGGGATTTTCCAGGCAAGTATACTGGAGTGGGTTGCCATATCCTTCTCTAGTCAGAGTCACTTTGAGTGATCCATAATTCAGATTGCAAATCAGGTGGAACAGAGTCAGGTTTGGAAATACATGTCAATCAGATTTGGAAAACATTGCCCCAAGATACACTGTGACTAATGGATAGTTCACACTGAGTCATGAGAAGAGACTAGGTTTTTTCTCTTCATGCTATAATAATTTACATCTTCAAATATATTCCAAGTCATATTCTTTGGCAAGAAACCAATTGCTATCTTTCAAAATAACTACACTAATTTTGATACTAAACACATAAAAAAACTGTGCATTCTTTTCTGTCTGGTATCTTTCATGATGATCCACATCAGGTTTTATAGAAGTAGCATGTTCCTTTTTATTGCTGAGTATAATAAGAAGGTTGGGAAGGAAGAGCAATCCAGACCACAAGTAGGGTTTTTCAATCATGAAAATTATTTGTAATTAGTAAATATTTACATATTTGTGCACAAATATATGTACACTTTCATGTATATGCATCCTATAAGGCTCATATATGGATTCAAGATTATTCTATTTATAGTTATACAGTTTATGATGACATTTTATTGGTTTGCGACAACTTCTGTTTATACTAAGTCCCCCAAAAGGTGTTTTGTTCAATAAAGAAAAGAACAAAAAAGTCTCATTTTTGCCAAGTTCTTTGCAGGATGGACCTGATAATCACTGCATTAATGATGGATCCACTCCATGGTTCTAGTAAAAGACCTATGGGTTCATGAGTATTCTAATGAACAAAACACAAATGTGTCATAGGAATTTTGTATAAATTCTAAAGAATTCATCAGGGAATATGCTGGAGAAAAAATATTCTAAAGCAAGTCTCTACAAACTTTTTCCATGGAAAGTCAGATAGAAAATAGTTTAGGCTTTGTGAGTCATACAGTGCCTATCACAACTACTCAACTCTGCCACTGAAGCATAAAAGCAGCCACAGATGTAGGTAAAGGGACAAGCACATCTATGTTCCAACAAAACTTTATTAAAACAGGCAATTACCAACACCCATTAGAACCTCCAAAATCTAAAACACTGGCAACACCAACATCTGGCAAGTTCATGGAACATTAGGGATTCTCATTCCTTACTGGTGGAAATGCAAAATGGTAATCACTTTGGAAGACAATTTGGTGGTTTCTTACAAAAGTAAACATACTCTTACCACACAGTACAGAAGTGATGCTCCTTGATATTTACTCAAGAGTTGAAACCTTATGCCCACACAAAAACCTGCACACAGATATTTCTAGCAGCTTTATTTATAATTGCCAAAAATTCAAAGTAAGCAAGATGTCCTTCAGTAGGTGAACTGCTAAACAAACTGTGGCAATACATACAATGGAATGAAAAAGTGAAAGTGAAAGTCACTCAGTCTTAGACTCTTCATGAGCCCATGGACTATACAGTCCATGGAATTCTCCAGGCCAGAATACTGAAGTGGGTAGCCTTGCCCTTCTCCAGGGGATCCTCCCAACCTAGGGATCAAAGCAGGTCTCTTGCATCACAGGCGGATTCTTTACTAGCTGAGCCACAAGGGAAGCCCAAGAATCCTGGAGGGGGTAGCCATTCCCTTCTCCAGGGGATCTTCCCAACCCAGGAATTGAACCAAGGTCTCCTGAATTGTAGGCAGATTCTTTACCAACTGAGCTATATTACTCAGAAATTAAAAGAAATGAGCTATCAATTCATGACAAGGCATGGAGGAACCATAACTACATATTACTAAGTGAAAGAAGCGTTAGTCACTCAGTCGTGTCTGATTATTTGCGACCCCATGGACTGTAGCCTTCCAGGCTCCTATGTCCGTGGAATTCTCCAGGCAAGAATACCAGAGTGGGTAGCCATTCCCTTCTCCAGGAGATCTTTCCCACCCAGGGATCAAATGTAGTCTCCTGCATAGCAGGCAGATTCTCTATCATCTGAGCCATCAAAGAAGTCAGTTTAAAAAGGAGATACACTGTATGATTCCAACTATATGATCATTCTGAGAAAGACAAAACTATGGGAACAACAAAAAGATCAGTACTCAAGGGCTGGTGAGGAGAGATGATAAATGGGTGGAGCACCGAGGATTTTTATGGCAGTGAAACTATGCTATATGATATGAACAGTGGATACATGACATAATGCATTTAGCAAAACTCACAAAATGTACAACATAAAGAGTCAACTCTAGATTTTAGTTAATAAAAATGTATCAATATTGGTTAATCAAGTTCATCAAAGGTACTAAACCAATGCAAGATGTTAATAACAGGGGAAACTGTGAATGAGGTGAGAGAGGACATGAGAACTCTCTACTTCCTGTTCAACTTTTCTGTGAACCTAAAACTTCTCTGATAAAACAAAACAACAGGCAATGAGCCGGATTTGGCCATGGGCTATAGTTTGCTGCCCCCTGATCCATAGGATGAAGACATCATCAGAGAATACTTGCAGTTCATAAAGTTGTCTGTGTGAATGTCACTAACTTCAAAGAAATTCATTTAATATGGCTTTCAGAATTCTGTTTGGAAAAGCATGATAGCACTACTGCCAATTACATTCAGATTTTCATACTCATATTTCGATAGCAAAATGTTACCCATTATAGTCATGAAACTGAACCCATCCACTTTTCATAAAAGTCAATGGTTAAGCATATTCTTTTTGCTCCAGCACTGAGAGGACCGCCCACAACCCACAGAGTTCCTGTGCAAGGGACCTAGCACATCTTAATGCAACACAAGCGGTGCTCCAAACACAGATGTCTTCAAGTCCCAGCTTCATCTAGGGGGCTTAAAAAGATTAGATATTTATTGCCATCTTAAATAGTCTCAGTGCCATATTTTATGCTTTAGAAATCTGTATCATCTAGAGCTTCCACCTGCCATGTTGCCATCAGTGGCACAGGAAAAATTCCTAGCATTTTTAAATTTTACTATAAACTCAGACTTCCTTAACTCCATAGTCACTTCATAGAATCAATGTCTATTCCATTTTTAAAATACTAATCAAATTTATTTTAGTTAACATAGTAACATGTATTCTTAGTAATAATCCTATAAATAATGTTTTATACTTAATGTCATAGTGAAAACATTCAATGGTGTCTTTAATATTTTAAATATTTATTTTTGTGTTTCAAAATATAGCAATAGAATTTACTTCAACCTCAATCACCAATGCAACTAAATCCTTTTATTTTCTTATAATTTGCCATAAGTAACAGATAATGCAACGCCTATAAAGGCACAACAACCTTTCTTGGGAAAAGTTGGCTTCTTATTGCTGCAATTTTTGTGAGATTTGTCAAGAGTCAAGACAGAATTTTAACTAACACAGGATCCATCTGCTGCTAAGTGATCTGAGACGTGTAGAAGACAGGCTACAGTTGCTCTGGGAATCGTAAAATGCATATTTCTGCCCCTATTTTGTTATTTTCAACAGAGTATGCTCATTAACAATGGGATAGCAGCTGAACATCAACCATTTTGTGTAAGGATCAGATTGATTCACTTCTAAGGGTACGATGGCTGAACTGGAATGAGAGACTTGGCGTTTCAGTATCTGTACACATAAGCTATTTACCACTCATAAAAGACTAAAAGCTTTCTTTCCTGATTGTATCTGTAACTAGGTCAGCAGCCATTTTGAAAAGAAACAGATATGTATATTGTGGAAAGCGTAGAATAGAAAAGAGAGAACCAGAAAAACCTCTTTTAGATAGAAGCAGCATCACTGAGTTATGAATTGAGTTATTTGTAAAGTGAACTCATCTTGAGAAAGTATAAATAACCTTTACAGAAGTAATAGAGACATCTGTGGGCTTCCCAAGTGGCTCAGTGGTTCAAGAGTCTGCCTACCAATGTAGGAGATACAGGAGACACAGGCTTGATCCCTGGGTCAGGAAGATTCCCTGGAGAAGGTAATGGCAACCCACTCCAATATTCTTGCCTGGAGAATTCCATAGACAGAGGAACCTGGTGGGCTACAGTCCATAGAAGCCACAAAGATTTGGACACAACTGAGCACTGAGCACAGGAGACATCTACTACCAGCTCCTGGCCACATACAATGCTAGAACAGAAGCCAATACATACACAAAACAAGGTTAAATGCATTAACAAGGACCCAGTGTCATATAACTGCAGTTTTTCCCAATTCACCTCTCTCTCTCTCTTTGTCTCCAAATTTTATGTGTAGGAGGAAGGCAGGAGGGAATGAAAGCTTGCAAGAAGAATTTTGCCTTGTTATTTTGCTAATTTAATGTTCAGCATCTGGTCCACCTGCTGCTATGTATGAGCTACGGTGATCTGACACTGATCATGGAATGCTGATTGAAAAATAATGAAGAGTCGACTTCAGATTGAAATTCTTTGCGGGTGAACTATCAACATTCAAGCTTATTAAAACCAGTCAATAACTCACCAAATTTTTGCTTTTGAGTTATTTTAACAGATGGCTGCTTTATCTTCTTTCATATATCTTTCATAAGCTCACAAACAGTGCTTATTTGCATTTTCTTTACATCTTAGAAAATAATTGCTGTGGTTCTTCACTTTTATTCCCTCCTGCATTTAAGTTGAATTTTTTTATGTTGGAATTTTTGTCTGAGCTTTTCCATTTTATAGTGGCAAGGTTAGAATAAGTTAGTAATAATTTAGTGAGGGTCAGAGGCATATGTAATTTTCGACAGATGCTCAGAAACTCAAGTTGCCTTAGGAAAACATGCCACCCATTTCTTCAGCTGCAAAATGTGAGCTTCTGTGTTTGCCATACTCAGAATCTGCTTACATAAGACAATTTTTCAAAGTTAGAGAAAGTTTAAGGCATTATGGTGACTTTTTCTAATAGTGATGGTGACTTTTTGTAAATGCAAACAGATAGTTCAGCAATTATGACAAAGTCACATCTCTGAGCGCTCATAGGGCAAATTCTTCCAATGGCTCAATGCAATGTGCACATCATCCTAAATCTAGAAATATCTAGTGAATGTCATAGTGGCACGTTACAGCAATATGAAATTTATTCCAATTAGTTGAAATTTTTTCTCCTTTCGTCTAGCCTTCTAGTACTTCTAGTACTTCTAGAAATACTTGAAAGAATTTTTTTCTCTCATGCACAAGGCTTTCCTTCAATCAAGGATAGTAAGTGCTATATGAGAGAAACAGGAGCCTTGATCTGTTGGGAAGTAACAGAAAGGCTTATATTGTGAAAGTGAAAGTCACTCAGTCGTGTCGGACTCTTTGCGACCCCATGGATAAGTCATGGGGTTCATGGAATTCTCCAGGCCAGAGTACTAGAGTGGGTAGCCTTTCCCTTCTCCAGGGAATCTTCCCAACCCAGGGATCGAACCCAGGTCTCCCACATTGCAGGCAGATTCTTTACCAGCTGAGCCACAAGTGAAGCCCAAGAATACTGGAGTGGGTAGCCTATCCCTTTCCCAGTGGATCTTCCCAATCCAGGAATCAAACTGGGGTCTCCTGCATTGCAGGCGGATTCTTTACCAACTGAGCAATGAGGGTATATTGTGAAGACATGGTCAATTAATTGCAATATTCATGAAACTTCTCAAAACAATAAAAAGGAAATTGGTAGTGGGTCTGAAAATATTATAATTACCATTCAAAAATACAAGCAAAGTAGTTTACCCATAAGCTAGTTTGCTAATTCTGAAGCCAATTAGTCACAATACAATCAAAATTACCTGAAGTACTCAGAAATTAGAGACTGTTCTTGTTACACTCCCCATTTGGTAGATTGGTTATATTAATGGTCCCAGATAATGCCTCCCTACACTGTGGCTCTTAACTACGTGGTCCTCTCCCACTCTGCCTCCTGCTGTAGCCATCTAACTTATCTTAGCCAATGGGATACTAGCCCTGGTGCTGCAAGGACAGGTTTTTGATTGGGCCAGATCACTCTTGGACTCTTGGACCACCAGATAAACATTCTTTGGCTAGGCTGATGAAGAGATATGAGATCTATGAACTAAAACCAAATTGTCCAAGCTAAAGCCATCCTACTTAAGACAGCCTTCTGCTTACCTGCTCATGGACCAGAGATGCGTGAACCAGGGCAGTGTAGATCAACCCAGTGTCCATCAATAGAAAGAGTAGCCAACCCATAGACTTATGGGAAATAATAAATGTGTGTTTCAAATGTCTTTGTTTTGAGGTGATTTATCCCACAGTATTATTATGGCAATAAATAATGGATACACCTCGTTATGGTCTGAAAATCTTTCTGAAAACTTACAAAACCACCTCTATGCCTGAATACATTGTGTTGCTAAACACAATAATTTTCTCCATTTGTCTCTTTTCCCTTCAATAAATTAAAATTAAATGTTTCATTACTTCCTGAAATATCTCTCTGTTATTACCATTACCTGCATTTCCAGTATAATACATCTGTTAACTGGAATTAGTATTCAACTTTCAGGTCAAATTTTTGCAGTTATCTAATATGCTTTCTCCTAAAAGTAGTCTTAAGACTTGAAGGGGCACTTCTAAAAAAAGATGAGGTTTAATCAGAGAAAAATACCTTAAAGAATTTTGAGGAAATAAATTAAAAAACCAAAGAAATAAAACTATTCAATATTTCAGGATATCAAATGCGAGTTTACATAGAGAATAAACAATTCCTTGTTGCTACATTTCTTTTCTCTTTTTGAGTTTTCAATAAAGGTCAGCCTGATGACAACTAGAACCAATCTGTTTCTTGTCATTATCAGTCAAAGGGTCCTTTAAAGGGACCCTCCATGCCTTGCCAAGTTTCTCATATCTTTCTCAAGCACAGTACTATATCAACATCAGTATGATATGCTCATTATACATCTTTGCATCAAGGGATTGGAAATCACCAATTTTTCTTTACAGAAGGGAAATCTGGGGCATTGAAGAGGTGAAGTCAATTGCTTCTTGCTCAGCCTCTCAGAATCTTGTTTTACCCTTTGATCACAGATCAGATGATGTTGTTGGGCACAGAAAGTTTTGGGCAATTTGATACTGTCCTCAAATACTAGTTTTCTTCCATATTTCTGTGAGAGTAGAGAATACAGAATCAGAAAACAGAAATGATTTGTCTTTATCTTAAATCCATCAACCCAAATACAGACATACGCAGAATGGGTTTTAAAATTGGATTCTTTACCAACTGAGCTATCAGTGAAGCCCCACCTTATTTCTAGTGGGTTTATAGCATGCAAGGAGAGTGTGGGATACATACAAAGAGATATAAGATTGCCAAGCAAATGGCCACTCCTTATCAATAAGGATAAAACTTGTTAATGATAATGATAAAAACTTTATCATTATCTGACTTAGAGTAAGACTTACTCTAAGTCAGACTCTCTGCTAAGTGTTTTCCAAACGTTTAATTTAATGCTACAACAACCACATGATTCAGTGGCAAATACAAGTAGCTGGCATATCCAAGAGTCATTTCTCTCTCCTTTCTCTCATACTATCTTCAACTACTGTGGTGAGAAAAGTGAAATATTCAGTTTTTCCAGCTTTCCTTCTTGTAAGACACGGCCATGAGGTAATGTTCTGTCCAAGTATATGTAAACAGAAGTTGGTTCAGGAGATTTCTGGGAAAACTTTTGTTTTCTTGATTAAAAGAGACAGCCATAATTATATGATTCTTCCCCCTTTCTGTCTGTCTTAAGTGCAGATTTGATGCCTAGAGCTGTGGCAGCCATCTTGACACCATATGGAAAAGGACAACACTGTTATCACTGAACCACTAAACCAATCCCAGGAGCCACCTACCTCCTCATTTCTCACCATGGTATAGAAAATAAACCTCTGCTTACTCAAGTAACTGTTAGTCAAGAGTTTCAGTACTTCAACCCATAAACATTTCTGATAGTAATTTCAAATCCCATATTTGTTTCTTTTTTTTTTTTATTTTTGGAAATCTGTAAATTAGTGTCTTTAATTCACCTCCAACCAGTCCATTTTGAAGGAGATCAGCCCTGGGATTTCTTTGGAAGGAATGATGCTAAAGCTGAAACTCCAGTACTTTGGCCACCTCATGCAAAGAGTTGACTCATTGGAAAAGACTCTGATGCTGGGAGGGATTGGGGGCAGGAGGAGAAGCGGACAACAGAGGATGAGATGGCTGGATAGCATCACTGACTCGATGGACGTGAGTCTGAGTGAACTCCGGGAGTTGGTGATGAACAGGGAGGCCTGGCGTGCTGCGATTCATGGGGTCGCAAAGAGTCAGACACAACTGGGCGACTGAAATGAACTGAACTGAATGTTAAAGTCCAAAATAAATCAATACAGTCAATTAAAATGTATGTAATATCTAAATGTGAAACATATCAGCTAGGTTTAAACTGTGCTTCGTTTAACATTCAATAAATTGAAATTAGGCTATGAACAGATATCTTAGTAACTTCACGCATTAAAGCAGTCTCTTAATTTTGGACATCCATTCATTCTAAAATATATACAAAAGTATACAATGAAGTATTCATACTTTAGGGGGCTTCCCAGGTGGCTCAGTAGTAAAGAATCTGTCTAGAAATGCAAGTTTGATCCCTGGATTAGGAAGATTCTCTGGAGAAGGAAAAGGCAACCCACTCTAGTATTCTTGCCTGGGAAATCCCATGGACAGGGGAGCCTGGCAGGCTACAGTCCATAGCGTCACACATGATTGAAGCAACTTAGCATGCACACATGCATTAAAGGCATAGATTTTAAAATGTAAATAATTAAATAAAATATTAAATACCCATGCAAAATACCCCATATATTCATTCACCTGGTTTTCATACATATACTCAAGTCCTTATGTCTAGGAAGGTGCTTTGTATTTCTGTTTCTTATCCAATCCCATGTTCTTAAACAAGCCCAGTACTGCCTCTCTCTCTGTACTCAACACTAAGGTAAACATTCTTTCAGTAATCTCTCCAAAACTTCCAACACCAATCTTATCCTAGATTCCAAGTGCAAGTAAGGTGCTGGTTATAAATTGAAATTAATTGACTGCTGATTTTAGTATAATGACTACCAAGAGAAGGAGAATTAGTAAATGGAATTACCAAAACACTTACTTTCATTCAGCCATAGGTGGATATAAAAGAACTGAGATCAAAACAGACATTAAAGTATAAAATGAATGACTTTCAGGGAGTGTATTTTCTCAGAGCAGACCTTGCATCCATCCCTTAACCTCTGAGGATGCTGTAATACTCAAACCACTCCTAATTTAGAGAACTTTAGAAATATCAGAATGATTTAATGTGGATTTTTAAGCATTTGCACTCGCAAATGCTGGGATCATAGAAAGAGTTTAGGCTTTAAAGCCAGATGAACACTTCGCCAGCTGACACACCTGGGGTGATTAACTTAAGCATCTTTGAGCATCAGGGTCTCTTCTGTAACTCAGAGAAGCTGTAGAGTAAATATAGCATTTTTAAAGTATTGTCACAAACTATGGTATATATTGTGTGTATGCATGTGTGCTCAGTCATGTCCACATGTTCCTCTGTCCATGGCATTTTCCAGGCAAGAATACTGGAGTGGGTTGCTATTTCCTACTCCAGGGGATCTTCCCAACCCAGGGATCAAACTATGTCTCCTGTGACTCCTACATGCTGCTGCTGCTGCTAAGTCACTTCAGTCGTGTCCGACTCTGTGAGACCCCATAGACGGCAGCCCACCAGGCTCCGCCGTCCCTGGGATTCTCCAGGCAAGAACGCTGGAGTGGGCTGCCATTTCCTTCTCCAATGCATGAAAGTGAAAAGTGAAAGTGAAGTCACTCAGCCGTGCCCGATCTCAGCAACCCCATGGACTGCAGCCTACCAGGCTCCTCCATCCATGGGATTTTCCAGGCAAGAGTACTGGAGTGGGGTGCCATTGCCTTCTCTGGACTCCTACATGGCATATATTAAATATTCAATGAATGACTGCTATTTTTATTAACTTATCATTTTGATACACTATCTCATTTTTAAGTATCTTTAGACACAGCTAGAAAAAAAAATCACAGTATGTGATTTTTATACTTACTCAAAATGACTTTTGGCCTCAAAATTAAATCCTCTTTTATAACCTATAACTTTTAAGTATGAGGCTAGAAAACTGGTGAGAGCAGCCATGGATCATGATGAGATCCCTGACTGAGCTGAGTCAACACTGGTAAACTCCAAGTTCAATGAGGACAGAGTGAAAATAAAATAAAACCACAGCAACTACTGTTTGCTCCATCTGCTTAAAATGTGAGGAAAGTGAATATGGGGTGTCCTTTTAGCCTTCCCTTTATTTGTTTCGTAAATGTGAGACTGGTCAAGGAGCCCATGGTACATTTCTCAGCGTGGGTCATAAAATATTAGCTACAAATGAAAAAAAAAAATCCGATACTCTCTTTTTAGCCATTCTTCCCTCTCGACTGTTCATGTAACAAGTATTTGAGCTCCTTCTGTTTGTTAGGCAGTGAGCATACAAAGGTTAATGAGATTTAGCTCCTGCCCCCATGAGAGCTCCCAGTCTGGTTACGATGAGAAACCTTTAAAATTTGACTGCTGGAGCAACCACGACGAGCAGCAAGGGGAGTTCAGAATGAAAGCCTGGAAAATAAAAGCACTGCAACTCAAGTTATTAATCAAAGGGATAACATGAAAGGTCTCTCCCTCCTCTGCCTCCCTGATAAAGCTTTTGGAGGCCAAATCTGGGAGAATGGATTAAGGCAGAGAAGACTAGCCAGGCTTGGATTGAACTAAGATTATGAAACCTGCCCGAGAAAAACAAACAACTATGGATAACGTGGCCCATCGAGGCTGATTCAGAAATCCTCAATGTCCACTCTGCCAAGCAGTCTAGGTGGCGAGCCTACAAACCCAGCTCATGTCCCCATGAGGTGACCTTAGCCCAAGTAGAAGTGATGGCAACTGTGTCCTGGGGACATATCAGAAGGCTCCTTGGTTATCAAAGCCAACCATGGATACTTTGTCTATGGTCACTGTGCTTCTCCCTGCAACAGCTGAGTGAACAGAGATGAAGGAGTGAAAGTGAGATCATAGTGGGTAATAGTGACATGCAAGTAAGAAACTATAATGCAATGCATTGTGGAAGCTCTGATTAGAGAGCAATGACTTCACCTCAGTCCAGGGATCAAACACTCACAGAAAACTCAGAAGACTTGTTACCTGGTGGTACTTGGAGGAGAATGCAGAGATTTCATGAAGCTGGTGTGTGGAGCAGAGAGCCAAGGAGAGAGCATGCATGTCAGTGGAAGAGCAGGAGGTAGGAAAATGATTGAGGTGCTCTGGGAAAGATGCACAGTTTGACATAACTAGAGTGCAAATGCTCTGTGTGCAGGGGAGGTGGGGGCAGGGCGTTGTAGGGGTGGGAGTGAGGAGAGCAATGAGATAAAAAGTTAAACCCACACTGGTTATGGCCTTTTACAAATAACTAAAGGGTCAGACCGGATATGCAGATGATACCACCCTTATGGCAGAAAGTGAAGAAGAACTAAAGAGCCTCTTGATGAAAGTGAAAGAAGAGAGTCAAAAAGTTGGCTTAAAGCTCAACATTCAGAAAACTAAGATCATGGCATCTGGTCCCATCACTTCATGGGAAATAGATGGGGAAACAGTAGACACAGTGGCTGACTTTATTTTTCTGGGCTCCAAAATCACTGCAGATGGTGATTGCAGCCATGAAATTAAAAGACACTTACTCCTTGTAAGGAAAGTTATGACCAACCTAGACAGCATAT
>NW_011495049.1:837830-844732 GCF_000754665.1 Bison bison bison
ATGAAATTAAAAGACACTTACTCCTTGTAAGGAAAGTTATGACCAACCTAGACAGCATATTCAAAAGCAGAGACATTACTTTGCTGACAAAGGTCCATCTAGTCAAGGCTATGGTTTTTCCGGTAGTCATGTATGGATGTGAGAGTTGGACTATAAAGAAGGTTGAACACCGAAGAATTGATGTTTGTGAGTTTTGGAGTTGGAGAAGACTCTGGAGAGTCCCTTGGACTGCAAGCAGATCCAACCAGTCCATCCTAAAGGAGATCAGTCCTGGGTGTTCATTGGAAGGACTGATGTTGAAGCTGAAACTCCAGTACTTTGGCCACCTGATGCAAAGAGCTGACTCATTTGAAAAGACCCTGATGCTGGGAAAGATTGAGGGCAGGAGGAGAAGGGGACCACAGAGGATGAGATGGTTGGATGGCATCACTGACTCAATGGACGTGAGTCTGAGTGAACTCCGGGAGTTGGTAATGGACAGGGAGGCCTGGCATGCTGTGGTTCATGGGGTCTCAAAGAGTCGGACATGACTGAGCGACTGAACTGAACTGACTGAAAGGGTCAGACAGACTATGTGCCCATGCTACTCAAATATGCTCCCCAAAAGGCCATGTTTTTAATTTCCTTGGTAAAGAACCTGCCTGCCAATGCAGGATATGTAAGAGACATGGCTTGGGATGATCCCCTGGAGGAGGGCATGGCAACCCACTCCAATGTTCCTGCCTGGAGAATCCCATGGACAAAGGAGCCTGATGAGCTACAGTCCATGGGGCTGCAAAGACTTGGACATAACCGATGCAACTTAGCACGCATATATGGATTACATAAAGAATCATTTTTACATGAAAATCCATATTTGTTTTCTTTCTTGAAAACCCAGATGTGGTAATGATTTCAGAGCCACATGAGATCCAGCTGGCCATGGACCCTGCCCCATGCATGTCCCTTGTCTTTTTTCCTGCAGAGCCTGGAAGCCATGAGAGGTTTTCAATCCTGCATTCAATGGAAATGTAGCAAAAGTGTTTTATAGGAATACTGATAAGATAACATTCATTATCTGTTCAACAATGTGAGCAAAAAACAGAAGGGATATCACAGAAGCTCTACTACTGCCAGCATTTTAACAGTTTAAAAATTCTCTGTTGCCTGTGCAATTTTCAATAGTATATAAAATGGACTTCTGAAATATAACTATCTTACTATCAAATCCTTCTTTTTCTCTCCTTTTGTAAAATAATTTTCCAATTCCAGAGCCTATTCCCCAGAAAGCCATGGAAGATAAATTATTTTATTGTGCTGAATGCACCTTAAATAATTCAAATCCAAACAAACTATAAACTTAAAATCACCCATCAATGATGTTTTAAAGCACATTAAACACCTAGCATTGCTCCAATTGTTTATATAAAAATTTATCCTAATTTGTAGTGTTTGCAAAGCCCTTCAGCATACATGTTGCTGTGGCATGTGGCCTCAATACTTAGTGATTTAATTTTGCCTCCAAGTCAGAGGAAAGTTGAGTTTAATAGTACCAGCATATTTCATTGCAGTGCAGTGAATTAAAAATAAATTAATATTTCATCCTCAGGTAATTTTTAAAATCCAGAAAATCTTACTGAAAGAAATTTATTAAAAGAACTAGGAGTTTGGTTGGCTTAGTTTAGCTTTTTATTTATTTACTAACCAGAACAACTTAGACATTCTCCATGATGCATGCCTAAGTATAATATGTAAAGCTTCTTGAGAAACTGAGGTTACAAAATCTTCTAAAGTAAAATAAATTAACCAATAAAGAATATGAACAGATGTGTCTTATGCCACCACAATAAATGAACTGGAGGAGGGGAAAACTGATTGACAAAAAGATCTCTATTTACTGTGTGCGTGTGCTCAGTCGCTCAGTCATGTCTGGTTCTTTGCAACCCCATGGACTATAGAGTTCCATGCTCTTCTGTCCATGGAATTTTCCAGGCAAAAGTACTGGAGTGGGTTTCCTTTCCTACTTCAGGGGATCTTCCCCACCTAGGGATGGAATGCGCATCTCCTGCTTGGCAGGCAGATTCTCTACCACTGTGCCATCTGGGAAGCCCCTTCTATTTACTGAGCACATTCTAATATCAGGTACTATTCGGGGCTTCTTACATATTATACTTTTAAACCTTACAACAAATCTATGAGAAGTTTAGGTCCCCACACAGGTATACCTGTGGCAGATTCATTTCGATATTTGGCAAAACTAATACAATATTGTAAAGTTTAAAAATAAAATAAAACTCAAAAAAAAAAATGCAAGTCACATGACATTTACCCATGCTTATAAAAAAAAAAAAAAAAAAGAAACTAAGGCTCAGAGAGGTTAAGTAAGATGTGCAATGTGTCACAGATGCAAGCAGCACCCAATTTCGAACCCATGACAAAGCTATGATATGTATATATCTAAATGTAGCATGCCGCTGCTGCTGCTAAGTCGCTTCAGTCATGTCCAACTCTGTGCGACCCCATAGACGGCAGCCCACCAGGCTCCCCCGTCCCTGGGATTCTCCAGGCAAGAACACTGGAGTGGGTTGCCATTTCCTTCTCCATAAATGTAGCATACATACATATATATACCTATAACAGACTTACAGTAGTATATTAGTTTCAGACATATAACATAGTGATTCAGTATTTTTATATATTATGAAAGCCTCATCATGATAACTCTAGTCACCATACAAAGCTATTATAATATTTTTGACTCTATTCCCTATGCTGTCTTAAATGACATCAAATATTGGGCACCTGAACAGACACTGTCCCTGTAGTTGCACAGTTAAACGTGCACTTTCCTGCTATAAGAAACAGCAGTGAACACTCACAAGCTATCCATCCAGCTAATGCATTGAACTGAATTAGGGACCAGAGGCCATTGAAGAGAAATCCATAAACCAGAGACCTTCTTTACTTGTTTCTTTAATATTTCACTAGGTTTGAGGAAAAGCTGGCTAAACAACTCCACCAAAGTAGCAATAATTCCACCCAGACATTCCTGTAAGCAAAGGAGACAAAAAGACTCAAGGATAAGAATGATGAAGCTGCCAAACAAGACGAATGTAATGGCGGCATGGAGCAACGTGAGAAGTGAGTGAGCTACAGAGAGAGGGCTACACTGCGGAGGCCAGGAAACCAAAGGCGGCTTGCTGGGACTAAGCTCTGAACATTAAGACCAGGTCAGAAAAACTCAAAGAAAAGCTCTCTGAGAGCAGACCCCTTTCTGATGGCTTCATGTCATTTATAGATTTGCACAGGTACACAGTTATTTTCAAAACCTGCTATTAGCCTAGGAAAAAAAAAAAAAAAAAAAAGGAAGAGCAGGAAATAATATCTTCCAAAAAAAAAAAAAAGACAGGTAATAGCAGTTATCAGAATTTAAATGGAATCATTATTCTACTTGATGTCAACAACTCTGCTGTAAATGGGCACATTTCCAGAAACTTGACATTTATTTTATGTCCAGATTTCACAATTTTTCTCAGTTACAATAGCATTTGTAAGGAGCTCTTATCTTCCTATCTATATATTGTCTTAGATTTTAAACCCTTAGAGGCAATGATATGTTTTACATTTACTTTTTTGAAATCTGCTGCACTTTCTTCTAAATAACTCATTACCTTTATAAAGCAGATCATATATTTCAATAGATTTTTTCCATTATATCATTATATTTCACTCTCACTGTCTTGTGGGGACATTAGGCATTATCCCAATTATATGCTTAAATTTCAAAAGAATAAATAGTTTCTCAAGAACCACAACTATTCAACCAGAGTGTTGGGGCAAGAAGCTGAATCTTCTAACCTATGGATAAATGAACCCAAATTTAGATTTATTTATTTTCCAAGAAGAAAAAAAGCTGCACTGATTCTCATGTAATCCTCTTAAGTGTGCTCAGCCTAAATCATGAGTCAAATGGCAGGAACCCATGAGCAAAATCTTTAGGACTTCTTGTATAGCCCAGATATTTTTATAAAGGGAAGTGTAACAAATTGCTTAAGCAGTTGGCAGAAATGTGAGTTAGATATTTTCTTTGCGGAAGAAATTAATTCTTATTAGGTAGGTGTTGAAGTTTCAATTAATACAGTGGCCTATTGAATAGCTTATATATAAAATAAAGCAAAAGTCATTGCTACGAACTGAATATTTGTGTGCCCTCAAAATTCATTTGTTGAAACCAAAACCCCAACATGATAACATGATGGTATATGAAGTCTTAGGTAATTAGGAATATGGTAACAAGATTATTAGGGTTAGACTGCGTTATGAAGGTAGAGCCTTCATGATGTGATTAATGTGTTCATGCAAAGATGAGACATGAGAGCTCCCTCTTTGGGCACTCACCCAAGAAAGCCATGTGAGGACACAGACAGGAAAAGGGCTCACACCAAAAATCTGACCATGCTAACACCCTGATCTTGGACTTCTAGGCTCCAAAACTATGAGAAATAAATGTTTCTTGTTTTATCCACTTAGTCTATGGTACTCTGTTGTAGCAGCCCAAGCAGACAGAGGCAATCACACAGTTAGGCAGGTGCCATGCGTGGCCACAATATACAAGCAGCTTAGCACCAGTTCCTTCTATCAGGTGGTCACTGTTATCATTTGAGATTGTGATCCTATAACCTAAACAACGAACCTCCCAAGTGGTGCTAATGGTAAGGAACCCACCTGCCAATTCAGGAGACATAAGAGATGCAGGTTTAATCCCTGGGTCAGGAAGATCCCCTAAAGGAAGGCATGGCAACCCACTCCAGTATTTTTGCCTGGAAAACCCCATGGACAGAGGAGCTACAGTCCAGAGGGTCACAAAGAGTTGGTCACAACTGAAGTGACTTAGCACGCACACACTGAACTCAAACAACAATTTGTTCTTAATTCTTTCAAAAGGCACTACACTGAAAATCCTAGTAATTATAGGTCCTAAAATGCCACAAAGTAAAGAACTTTACAAAACCATCTATCAATTGAATCACTCAAAAATTTTATAAGTAATGTTGGCTGGTTAAGTCCATTAGATGATTGCTTCAGTATATCATTCACTATTCAATTGGATGTTACATATTATTCTTGAAAATAAAAGCAAACATTTCAAAAATAAAAGACCCCCTTGGAAACACTCTTAGTGAGACATAATACCTAAACACATTGCTTACATAGTGAGAGTATTAATATATTTACAAGGAAAAAATATAGGAAGTATCTAAACACAATAAGCACAAGATTCGAGAATCCAAAGGGATAGATGGGTCAAACATTTTTCCATGCCATTATCTGAACGTCAACATGCACATAAATTAGTAAAATGTCTAAATTAAGTGCCAGTACTAAGTCATTCAACCAGAAACAAGGGGAGGTAAATACGAAGTCAGTACAAATCAGTGGGCCCTGCTGAGTGGAAAGAGGATGGGGTAAATCCCATGTCTACCCTTCCTAAGGAGACTTTTCTCTCCGCTGGGTCATAATTAAAGTATTCAATATTTAATCAAAAATATTAACTGAACACTTACAATGTTCCAGGCATTGTCCTTGATACAAAGAATAAAGAAATAAGACAGAGTAGGTCTTTGATTTAATAGAACTTGCGTTCCAGCGGGGGTAAACAGGTGAGAAAAATGTAAACAAATAAACAGGAATGAGACTCTGGGTTCGATCTCTGGAAGACCCCCTAGAGGAGGACATGGCAACCCACTCCAGTATTCTTGCCTGGAAAATCCCATGAACAGAGGAGCCTGGAAGGCTAGAGTCCATAGGATCACAAAGAGTTGAAGACGACTGAAGAAATCTAGCATGCATGCATGTTTCCAGTGACGGTACCTTTAGTTCACAAGTTAACTGACAGAGAATAGGCTGGTGAAGTGTATGTAGATAACCTGGTATCACCTATATCTCTTTCCTAAATTCCTATTTTATTCCACTCACTGCAGCTGCCCTAGCCTAATTTTCTGATAAAAAGCCTAACCTTTTCTGGAAGGAACCATAAAGAGCTGTCCTACGGCTACAGTATCAGAAAATGTAAATGTCATTTAACGCTTTACAAACTACATTCACATACATTGTCCAATTAAATCCTCACACCTAAGAAGATAAGCAGAATACATACAGAGAGAGATCCTGCCTCATTTCCATCTCCCTGTTCGTGCATGCTAAGTCATTTCAGTTGAGTCCAACTCTGTGCAACCCCATGGACTGTAGGCCACCAGGCTCCCCTGTTGATGGGATTCTCTAGGGAAGAATACTAGAGTGGGTTGCCATGTCCTCCTCCAGGGGATCTTCCTGACCCAGGGATCAAACCTGTATCTCTTGCATGTCCTGGATTGGCACGTGGGTTCTTTACCACTAGTGCCACCTGGGATGCCCCTTCCACCTGCCTCAGTTCAGTTCAGTTCATCAGTCGTGTCCGACTCTTTGTGACCCCATGAACCACAGCACGCCAGGCCTCCCTGTCCATCACCAACTCCCAGAGTTCACCAAAACCCACATCCATTGAGTTGGTGATGCCATCCAACCATCTCACCCTCTGTTGTCCCCTTCTCCTCTTGCCCTCAATCTTTCCCAGCATCAGGGTCTTTTCAGATGAATCAGCTCTTTGCATCAGGTGGCCAAAGTATTGGAGTTTCAGCTTCAACATCAGTCCTACCAATGAACATCCAGGATTGATCTCCTTTAGGATGGACTGGTTGGATCTCCTTGAAGTCCAAGGGACTCTCAAGAGTCTTCTCCCACACCACAGTTCAAAAGCATCAATTCTTCTGTCCTCAGCTTTCTTCATAGTCCAACTCTCACATCCATACATGACCACTGGAAAAACCATAGCCTTGACTAGATGGACCTTTGTTGGCAAAGTAATGTCTCTGCTTTTGAATATG
>NW_011495049.1:844832-845446 GCF_000754665.1 Bison bison bison
AGCCATAGCCTTGACTAGATGGACCTTTGTTGGCAAAGTAATGTCTCTGCTTTTGAATATGCTGTCTAGGTTGGTCATAACTTTCCTTACAAGGAGTAAGTGTCTTTTAATTTCATGGCTGCAATCACCATCTGCAGTGATTTTGGAGCCCAGAAAAATAAAGTCTGACACTGTTTCCACTGTTTGCCTAACCATGCCCTATTTCCTACTGGGGAATTATCTGTATCCATTGTTTGTAGTCTGGGTAAGATTGTAAATTCAGGTTTTATAATTTATAAATCTAAGATTATAAATCTGCCACTAGAACCCAAATTGACTGGATTATTCCACATTGTCCTAGCACAACAAGCAGACGAACATATAACCTGAACCCTGTCAAAACTCTGTCACTGAAATTTTACTATTAAGTGATCAGTCCTCCTAATCTGACTCTTACCTACTTCTATAATATATAGAACTTGAGCACTGTTCACAGTTTACTTTAAAATGCCAATAACACCTTAATATGATAGCATACTATGAGAGTTGGACTACAAAGAAAGCTGAGCAACAAAGAATTGATGCTTTTGAACTGTGGTGTTGGAGAAGACTCTTGAGAGTCCCTTGGACTGCAA
>NW_011495049.1:845546-845718 GCF_000754665.1 Bison bison bison
ATCTCCTTGAAGTCCAAGGGACTCTCAAGAGTCTTCTCCCACACCACAGTTCAAAAGCATCAATTCTTCTGTCCTCAGCTTTCTTCATAGTCCAACTCTCACATCCATACATGACCACTGGAAAAACCATAGCCTTGACTAGATGGACCTTTGTTGGCAAAGTAATGTCTCT
>NW_011495049.1:845818-860193 GCF_000754665.1 Bison bison bison
AAGACCCTGATGCTGGGAAAGATTGAAGGTGGATGAGAAGGGGAAGACAGAGGATGAGATGGTGGGATGGCGTCACCTACTCGATGCAAATGAGCTTGAGCAAGCTCCGGGAATTGGTGATGGACAGGGATGCCTGGCGTGCAGCAGTCCATGGGGTTGCAAAGAGTCAGACACAACTGAGTGACTGAACTGAACTGATGGTAGCATATATTAACACATAGTAAAGATAAATAATTTCTTATTAATTGCCCTAAAATGGCATAAAAACATTTTCTGGGTCATAGATCCATTTATGAAACTGATAAAAGGTAAAGATTTCTTTGGGGCAAAAAAAATGCACGTTCATACAAATTTTTTACAATTTCTAGAGAATCAAAGATTCCCCTGAAGCCCATTCACAGACCTCTTAGAAATCCCTCGGCTCATTGAGGCTTTTTTGGTTCATTTCACATGGCTGTCATACCAGCCTACCTGTATACACAAAAATGGATAAAGTAAATTGGCATTTGTGAGAACTGAAATTTACTTAATTTTCAGGTTGGAGATATTAGACAATAAAATAGATGACCGAGTTCCAAGTGACAATTAGGAATCAAGAAAAACCTTGACATAACCAATTTTAAGTCTATCTTCCTTCTCTACTTTTTATTTAATTTCTGCTTTATTTATTGTTGGTGGTAGAAATGTTTGCGTTCTTGTTTTTCATGTGCTTTCTTAGTAATAACTTACTTCATCTGATGTAAAATGCAAATGCTTTTCTTCTGATGTTTCTTCAGATTCTCTTGTGATCTCTGATGCAAAATACAGGTGCTTACTCGCCACATTCCAAGTACTTTGTCTTCCTATCTATTGACTGTGAAGATGGGGCCGCACTTGAAATATTACACAGGTAATTCAAGATTGAACAGAGTACGGATTTTACATACTGAGTAGAGATTCTAAACTATCTTTACAACCAGCATCTTGCAAGACAATTTTTAGACTATTTCATAGTCTAACATTTGATAATACATTTTATGTATTTCCCAGGCAAGAATACTGGAGTGGGTTGCCATTTCCTTCTCCAGGGGACCTTCCAGACTCAGGGTTGAACCCAAGTCTCCCACATTGGCAGGTGGATTCTTTACCACTGCACTATCTGAGAAGACTTTTTAATGATTGCAGGCCTGTTGACCTTCTTTATCTTTCTTACAGCAAACTGTTTCTAAGCAGTTTTCAGGTCTTCTATTTCTCAGGTAATTTTCACCAAGTATTTCGGTCAACATTATAACCTGCAGGTGACAAAGCCAACTCTGAGATATACTGCCTTAGGCAAAAAAAGGAAAGGCAGTACTATTGTCTTAAAAAAAACTGAGGGGGTCGACGATGATTTTTCCTTCTGACACAGCTGAATTCAGGGTTTCAAACAATAATGTCAGAGATCAATCCTTCTGTAGTTTGCACAGTGTTTCTCTGTATTGGCCTCATCATTTGATGGGTTCTTTCCAAGCGGTGGCTCACAACACCTCCAGGCTTACATTGCCCTTGCATTCTCCTTCCCAATTTTACATTCTTGCATATTTCCAGAATTGAGTGCCATGTATCCAACTTTACTAATGTGCTCATCTCTGAACCAGTCTGGACATAGGGATCAACTCTATACAAATTACATGAGTCAAGCACTGAGAAAAGAGAGAGAGATCAAGATGGCAGAACAGAAGGACATGGTGGTCACCTCCTCCCACAAATACATGAAAAATACATTGACATGTGGAACAATTCTCACAGAATACCTACTAAATGTTGGTGGAAGATCCCATACAACCAAAACTACACCATCACCGCATAACCAGGTAGGATGGGCAGGAAAAAGAAAAAAGGAATCAGGATGGGATCTTTGAACCCCAGGTAGGGAACTATAAAAGAGGAAAGGTTCCCTCACCCTGGGAACCCTCTCCACCGCTGGGAGATCAGACAGGACAGAAGGGAAGCTGCAGAAGCGCAGAGGAAAGTGCAACAGCAACAGACTGTGGCTGGCAAAACAGAGAGAGACCAGCACAGCTAGAACTGGCCACTCCCACGCCCAAGAAATACATCTGCTGGAGCACACGTGGGCTGGGTACTGAAAATGGGGTTTCAGGGAACAAACCTGGAGAGAGGGCTATGGTTGGTGAGGAGAGACAGCCTGAAGTGGCTAGAGTGTACTCCAACTCACAACCCAGGGTATATGCAGGACGGAGCTTGGGTCTACCATAGGAGCCCCATGGTTAACTCATGAGCAAAGCAGTAGTGGCCTGCCCATAGCAGCTTCATTCTTCATGTGCTCACAGAGGGTGAGGCTCTATGAACTCGGGGAGCAGCAAGCACCAGGTGTTGCCCATGCATGAAGGTGAGGCTGAAACCTGATCCAGTCCCCAGGGACTGAGCAATTTAGGAAGCTGGGCTGAAATCTGAGCACAGAGGCTCTAAGATTCACTGATTGACTCTTGCCTGTGGCTGTGTAAGCCCTGCACCTGAGGGACATCCAAGCCCATTACTGTTGTTTCCGTGGCTGGGGCGGACCTGGCGTTTGCAGCTGCAGGGTTTGTGGGCGCAGGCACGCAGAGGTGGGGCCAGTGTCTGGGCTGATACCACAGCTCCTACTGTGGCCGTGGCCCATAGGGGACTTCATGCAACTACAGCAGGTCCCAGGGCCTGACTTCAGTGGACATGTGCTAGTGGCTTTCTGAGCACAGTGCCTGAGGGACACGTGAGCTGATTGCTGGCATTTGTATGGTTGAGGGAGGGCCCAGGGCAGTGCCAACAACAGTGTATTTTGTAAGCCAACACAATGGGTGACAAGCAACACCACACAGAGCAGTTCCTGATGGACACCTCCTGTGTTGTGACAGATGAATGGATAAATATGGACCGATGTGGTACATATATACACTAGAATACTACTCAGTCATAAAAAAAGAATGAAATACCATTTGCCGCAACATGGACGGACCTAAAGATTATCATGCTAAGTGAAGTCAAAGAAAATACATGATGTCACTTATTTGTGGAATCTAAAACAATGATACAAATGAACTCATTTACAAAACAGAAACACACTATATTGTGTGGGTGTTTGTGCCTTGTAGTCAAATGGAACCTAAAACAGACACAAAATGATTCTTTATCTTCAGTCTTGAATGAGAGAGGATGCTCTATCAACCAAAGAGTATTTGCTATGTATGCACTTAAAGCTTGTAAACTCTATCTGGCTATGTGTTGTTCTCCTGCCTATGTTTCACAAACATAGAAAACAAACTTAAGTTTACCAAAGGGGAAAGAAGATCATGGGAGGGATAAATTAGGAGTTTGGGATTAACAGATACAAACACCTATGTATAAAATAAACAAAAAATCCTACTGTGTAGCACAGGGAACCATATTCAATATCTTGTAATAAACCATAATGGAAAGAATATCATATACACATAACGATTCTAACACAGTATTGTGAATCAACTATTCTTCAATAATGAAAAAAAAAAAAAGAACTGAGAAAAGATACTGTGCTTAAGGGAAAATTATAGTGTGATTATCAAAAAATTGGAAATTATCAGACTAAAACTAGTTGCTAGACAGGAGTAAGTATATATCTACCACACAGAGTTTACTAGATTTAAGTACATAGCAAACACTCTATGGTTGATACAGCATCCTCTCTCATTCAAGACTGAAAATAAAGAGTTTTTGGTGTCTGTCTTAAACAGGCTTCATCTGATTACAAGGCACAAAGATCCACACAATATATTTCAAGTAAACATTGGTTTTATTTCATTCTCAAGCAATCTCACTGTCAGAATTACAGAAGGGTCCCCAGAAAACCTGGAGATTGTCAGGCAACTACAAGTATATGGGAGTGCTAGGGCACAATCCAGCAGGTAGAAGATAGGCAGTGTCTTCTACATAATATGTGTCTTTGTGCATTTGTATGTCTCTTTCAGGCTAAAACCAAATTTTCATATAAGGAAAATGGTAAAGAATGAGGCAATCTGAATAAAATAAGAATTTTGTTCTTCCATCTTAAAACAAGATAATTAAAAATGCTTAGTATTATAAATTACATAATAATGGTTATAATTGGTAGAATTTGAAGTTTTAAGGGATAATGAAAGTAATGAACTTTTGACCCCCCCCACCACATTTAAAAATTCCTAATATTAAAATACATTAATATTTACATATCTTTAAAATTCATACTGGAGTTAATACTAAGATAGTAGATATTCTATTTAATTAACTATTAATATGTGTCTCCAAAAGCAGCAAAACAGTAAATATTATAGTCTCAGTTTCTAAAATTCACTAACAGTAAAAGAAAGGTTTTTATCATTTTAGCTATATTTTCCTTTTGCTCTGAATCTGTTGATATTAAAAAATGGAAATGAACACATTTTTCCATTAGATTCGAGTAAATTGAATCAACCACCCAGAAATGTGGGATTCTAGTGTATGTTAGTTTTCAATATCCTCTGTAAAATTAACCAACTATCAAGAAAAGCCCAATGCTATTTACAACAGTACCTTTTAGAAGAGGGAAAAACAAAACTGATTACACAGCAGCATGTAGAAGATCTAGCAGTAGAAAATCTGCCAAATGTTTTCTATTTGTTTTTATGACTCTGTGTATAGAAGCTTATATTCCTACACGGGGTTGGTAGCTATCAATAGAATACAATGAAATAATGCCTCTTTTAAATCTTAAATCTTTCCTTAATTTTGGCAGTTTAGGGTGATTAGTTGTGGTCATAATAAGCCACATTGATGTGGCTTATTATGTGAAATCTCTATTGCATGTTTTGGCAGTTTAGGGTGATTAGTTGTGGTCATAATAAGCCACATTGATGTGGCTATTGATGTGAAATCTCTATTGCATGAAGTAAAAAAGAAAAATTTCTAAGAGTCCCCCAGAAAATGCATTATCTCCAGTACCCTAAGGTTTCTAGGATTACTTTTCTGAATTTGTATCTACCAGAACCCATAGAGACATTCATCTTCTTGGGGAAAACTACTTTTGCAAAGTAGGACAAAGAGTTTAACATCAGACAGAGTAGAGGTTAAATTCTTCCTTTTCCACTTACTGGCTATGAGATTTGGGACAAATTATTTAACTCCTCTCAGCCTGTTTTCCTTATCCACAAAGTGGGTACTTACCTTACGAGTTGTGTGGATTGACTGAGACAAAGTGTATGAAACACTTAAAATAGTACCTGCACACAAAAAATACTCAACTGGTAGCCATTGTTGAGAAGGAATTTATGATTAAAAACAATAACATAAAAAAATGGGGCCATTCCTACTTCTGAGCTTATATATTAGACTGCTTTTATAATACATACTGTAATTATTTTTCCATATTTGTCCTACCCAACCTCTCAGTACAGTGAAAGTAGTGATTTTGTCTTATCTTTTCATCCTTAATTCAGATATTGGCACATACTATGTCTTAATTACTTGTAAATGGAACTGAAACTGAAAATTCCTGCAAGTCCATTTTTCCTTCTAGGTTGCAGAACTATGCAGTTCTTCATTCTGTTTTATGTAGTTGAATTACATAACATATATTACCCTTTGAAACCTTTATTAAATATGCCAGAAAAAAACAGGCATTTGTAAAACAAGCTATGCCATGATTTTTAACTTGTAGAGGAGCTTAAAATCTCAAAGCAAGCACTGAGTTAATGTCTAACAAAACCTGACTGCTATTACATCTTATGTTCTTAGCAAGTGATATAGCAAAAAGAAGCTGCAACATTTTTTGAGATTGTGCATCAGAATTTTTGGTTCTGGGCTCCAAACCTTGCTGCATCAATTTACATTCTGAAGGTTATCTTCAGAGCCAGAAGAGTAAAGAACAGAAAGACTTACAAAAATTTCTCAGGGTTGGGTTACTGAAAATCCCTACATTTTAAATTTGGCTTCACCTTGATAATAGGACTCTGACTGTGGTAAGAAACAGCCTTAATTCTTTTCCCCTTGAAAATGTACTTTTCCAGTGTGGGAGAATGCATTGAACTATTTTTAAAGTTATGTTCATGGATATTTCACAGACTGCCTTGACTTGTGGTCCTGAAAGGGTTAGCATTCCTCTCCTTAGGGATCCTGACTCAACTCTAGGACCAAAAATCAGCCCACTGAACTGCATCCTAGTAAGCAGCTTAGAGCACCTACCGCTTGTTTCTAAAGGTGCCTCTGGCCTAGATAAAACTCAGCAAACATAGAAAAATGGGTGCTAAACTGCAGAGCAGGGAGAGGTTGAAGTCAGATAATCTAATACCTGCCTGGAGAGGAAGGAAGAAGTGTTTATTCTGATCTGGGGCAGAAAAGGGGGTGATAAGGTGAAGCTGCAATATTGAGGAAGAGAAGGAACTTCAAGGTGAAGGGCATTGTGGGGAAAAGGTCATCAGTGGTCACTGTGGGTAGGGATTCTAATCAACTTTTGTAAACTATTCCAAGTTACAAACCCAGAAAATCTCCTGCTTTGGATGAAATGAGTGTTCCTGTTTAAAACATGCACCAGCATTCCAGACTGACAATGTTAGGATGTCCCTTAAGTTCTGTCCTGGATCCTCTTTTCTTTTCCTTTTATAATCCTTCTGCCCTTGGCCAACATGTCCATGTCACATGACTTCAATTAATTTACATACCCTGATGATTCCAAATTTTTATCCTCTAAGCTTGACCTGCCTACCTAACATTTCAATATAAGTATCTCAGCTTAACCATCCCCTTTGAAGTGGAACCCTTGGTCATCCCACAAAATCTGCTTCACTTCAATTTTCCTTGACTTAGTAAATGATGCTACTATAATATCTATTTCCTTCTATTTTCCCTGACAGCATCCACGTTGAAGTAACTGTCCTACCTTGTCTGGACAACTCTTGTCACCTCAAATGGTCTTCCCTTTGACAGCCATCCTTGTCCTCCTGACATCTATTTTCCATACTGCTGCCATAGTGATCTCTATTTTCTTTCAGGGAATGGTGTTTGATACTGTCACAGTCCTAAGTAAAGGCTTTACATGGTTTAGCTTTCATGGTTTACATTTGCTCTTAGAATCTAATCTCAAATTCTTAATGTACTCCAAAGGTCCAGCACAACCTGGTCCCTTTCAATTATCACTTTCCTCTCCCTTCTTAAACTCCAGACATACCAGTGCCTTAAATATACAAAGACCCACCTGAGTGCCAGGGACTTTGCAAACACTCTTTTTCAACCTTAACCCTCAAGCATCTTTACAGGGTAACTCCTGCTCATCTCTTTAAACCTAATCTAAATGCCACTGCCTCAGGGAAGACTTCTCTACATCCTGGACCAGAATAAGCATGCTTTTAGTTTCCTTCTCCTTTTCCCATACTGTAAACATAAGATTCTTTATACAATTTTTGTGTACAATCAACCTTGTTTTATGGGACTTTGCTTTATTGAGCTTTACATATACTTGAAGATTTTTTACAAATTGAAGGTTTGTGGCAACTCTGTGTTAAGCAATTCTATTAGTGCCATTTTGTCAACAACATTTGCTCACTTCATGTCTCTGTGTCACGTTTTGGTAATTCTCCCACTATTTCAAACGTTTTCATTACTACTACATTATCATTACATTTGCCATGGTGATTTGAGAGCAGTGGTCTTTGATGTTACTATTGAAACATCAACATTGTTTTGGAGCATCACAAACCTCACCTGTATAAGACCATGAACTTAATAGATAAATCTTGTGTGTGTTCTGACAGCTCCACCAACTGACTGTTCCCCCATCTCCCTCTCTTCTCAGGCCTCCCCGTTCTCTGGCACCCAACAATATTGAAATTAGGCCAACTACTATGGCCTCAAAGTGGTCAAGAGAAAGGAAGAATCATGCATCTATTACCTTATCGTCAAAAGTTGGAAATGATTAAGCTTGGTGAGGAAGGCATGCCAAAAGCTGAAATAGCCCGAAAGCTAGGCCTGCTGTGCCAAACAGTTGACTAAGTTGTAAATTCAAAGAAAAAGTTCTTGTAGGAAATTAAAGGTGCTAACTCCAGTGAACACACAATGATTAAAAAAAAAAAAGTGAAACAGTCTTATTGTCAACATGGAGTAAGTTTTAGTGGTCTGGAGAGAAGGTCAAACCAACCACAACATTTCCCAAAGTCTAATTCAAAGCAAGACCCTAACTGTCTTCAATTCTATAAAAGCTTACAGAGGTGAGAAAGCTGCAGAAGAAAAGTCTAAAGCTAACAGAGGTTGGTTCATGAGCTTTAAGGAAAGAAGCCATCTTCATCACATAAAAGTACACGGTGAAGCTGCAAGTATTGATGGTAGAAGACACAGCAAGTTATGCAGATAATCCAGCTAAGATCATTAACAAATGTAGATGAAACGGCCTTATAGAGGAAGAAGATGCCATTTGGGACTTCCATAGCCAGAGAAGAGAAATCAATGCCTGGCTTCAAAGGTTGAAAGAGTAGGCTTCATATTGATGTATGGCAAAACCAATACAATTTTGTAAAGTAATTAGTCTCCAATTAAAATAAATAAATTTACATTAAAAAAAAAATTCCAGAGCAGAAAAAAAAAGAAAGAAAGAGTATGCTGCCTCTCTTGTTAGGGGCTAAGGTAGCTGGTGACTTTAAGTTGAAATCAATACTCAGTTACCATTCCAAAAATCCTAGGGTCCTTAAGGATTATGCTGAATCTACCCTGCCTATAAATGGAACAACAAAGCCTGGATGACTGCACATCTGTCTACAACAAGGTTTACTGGATACTCTTAGCCATTGTTGAGACCTACTGCTCAGAAAAAAAAAAAGTTCTTTCAAATTATTACTGCTCATTGATAATGCACCTGGTCACCAAAGAGCTCCGATGGAGATGTACAATGAGATGACTGTTGTTTTCATGCCTGCTAACATATCTGCAGCCTGTGGATCAAGAGGAAATAATTTCGAAGTTCAAGAATTTCAGTGTTAAGAAATGCATTTCATAAAGCTATGGTTGTAATAGACAGATGTGGGCAAACCATTCTAGATGCCATTAAGAACATTCATGTTGCTTAGGAAGAAGTCAAAATATCAACATTGACAGTGTTTGGAAGAAGTTGAATACAACCCCCATGGATGATTCTGAAGGATTCAAGACTTCAGTGGAGGAAGTCACTACAGATGTGGTGGAGACAACAAGAGAACTAGAATTGGAAGTGGAGCCAGAAGATGACTTAATTGCGGCAATCTCATGATAAACTTTTAACAGATGAGAAGCTGCTTCCAATGGATGAGCAAAGAAAGTGGTTCTTCGAGAAGGAATCTCCTGCATTCAATCATGAAGACTGTTGAAATGACAACAAAGGATTTAGAATATTACATAAAGTTAGTTGATAAAATAGCAGCAGGGTCTGAGAGGACTGACTCATATTTCAA
Organism: Bison bison bison; assembly: GCF_000754665.1. Taxonomy (NCBI): domain Eukaryota; kingdom Metazoa; phylum Chordata; class Mammalia; order Artiodactyla; family Bovidae; genus Bison; species Bison bison. Next base: position 855,235 of record NW_011495049.1, read on the forward strand.
ATGATGTTCTACTTCATGAAAAGAAGAGTCAATCAGTGTGGCAAACTTTATTATTGTCTTATTTTAAGAAACTGCCAGAGCCACTCCAACCTTTACAAATTGCCACTCTGATCAGTCAGCAGTCATCAACATCTAGGCACAGATGATGACCAGAATTTTTAGCAATAAAGTAGTTTTTAATTAAGGTACATACATCATTTTATTAGATAAGGCTACTGCACACTTAATAGACTATAGCATAATATAAACATAACTTTTATATGTATTGGAAAACCAAAAAATTTGCATGACTTGTTTTATTGAAAACCTCACTTTATTGCAGTGGTCTGGAACTGAACCCACAGTACCTGCGAGGTATGCCTACGCTGTCAATCTCTTCCTAATTAGCCTGTGAGCTTCGACAGAAACAGGCAATATCTGTAGTACCATATACTGAATGCTCAGTCACTGGCAAACCATTTGGCATGTACTTTGTAGAGAAACAGTAAATTTGGCATTTTTAGAAAACTCACTAATGAAGGAAGCAAGTATATTGAAAGGTTAACTAATGACAGCAGCTCTATTAGGGTTCTCCAGAGAAACAGAACCAACTGGATAGAGACAGAGAGAGATTTATTATGAGGAATTGGCTCTTGTGATGAAAACGGCAAGTCTCAAGATCTGCAGGGTGAACTGGCAAACTGGACACTCACGGGGGCTGGTGGTTTAGTTCCAGTCCAAGTGTGAAGGTCCAAGAAGCAGAGGACCAATGCCCTAGTTCCAGAGCCCCCAGGCAGGAAGAATTCTCTCTTGTACCGGGAAAAGTCAGCCTTTTTGTTCTATTCAGGTCTTCAACTGATTAGATGAGGCCCACTCACATGATGGAGGGCAATCTTCTTTACTCAGTCTACTGATTTAAATGTTAATCTCACCCCAAAACATCCTCACAGCAACACTCAGTACAATGTTTGACCAAGTAATCTGGGCACATGTGGCCCAGTCATGTTGGTACATAAAGTTGCTATATTAGCCAAATAGTCCCATGGGTTTGGCTTTTTATTGAACATTAAATGTCCTTATATCTCCAAAATATTAATGTCAAAGCCAAAATCCTAACACACAAAGGGTTTTAGGAAAGTCAATTTGTCTGACACATTATTGCACGACTTTATGATTTTCTTTTCCTAACTGCTGAACTGCATTATACTTCAAAAACATAAAAGCCTAAAAGTGATAGTGGAACTAATCATTAGATGTTAGATGGCCCATGGACTCCCCCTACATCCTCCCACCACCACAGATAATGCCCAACAAATAACACAAGTCTTTGTTTTTCTGAAGCTGGACAGATAAAGAAAAAGAAATTTAGACCTAGATACTCAGTACAATTTTTCGCAGAGTCTAAGGGAAATAATTTTAAATAAAAAGTTAGCTGGGCTTCCCTGGTGGCTCAGCTGGTAGAGAATCTGCCTGCAATGCATGAGACCTGGGTTCAGTCCCTGGGTTGGGAAGATCCCCCAGGGAAGGGAAAAGCTACCCACTCCAATATTCTGGCCCGGAGAATTCCATGAACTGTATAGTCCATGGGGTCACAAAAAGTCAGACAGGGATTCTTTTAAAGTATGATCCACAGTCTCCAGCTTTGTTTCTCTTTAAGTCCTACCTCATCTTTCCATCCTCAAAGATATAAACCCATACCCTTAAATTGAAGAAATGCTCAGTCTTGTCATAGGGTCCACTGCCTTCCCCTATCCATGGCTCACAGCAAAACACAATTACATATTCTAGTACATTTTCTGTGGAGAAGGCAATGGCACCCCACTCCAGCACTCTTGCCTGGAAAATCCCATGGACGGAGGAGCCTGGTAGGCTGCAGTCCATGGGGTTGCTGAGGGTCGGACACGACTGAGCGACTTCACTTTCACTTTTCACTTTCATGTATTGGAGAAGGAAATGGTAACCCACTCCAGTGTTCTTGCCTGGAGAATCCCAGGGACAGGGGAACCTGGTGGGCTGCCGTCTATGGGGACGCACAGAGTCGGACACGACTGAAGTGACTTAGCAAAAGCAGTACATTTTCTGAAGAGTATTCATTCTATAAAAGCGGGACAAAGAGCTCCAGCAAAACACCGCACAATGGAAGAGTTCTGACACTCCTAATCTAGTTGATCTCAATGACTTTAAATACATTGGGTTATTTCATTAGTGAGCTCTCCAAATGCTATGGACTGAATGTGTATGCTGTGGTGGTCAATGGGAGGGAGAAGGGTGGACTGGGAGTTTGGGGTTAGTAGATGCAATCTCTTATGCTTAGAATGGATAAACAACAAGGTCCTACTGTACAGCACAAGGAACTATATCCAATCTCCTGTGATAAGCCATGGCAGAAAAGAATATTTTCAAAGAAGAAGGTATATATGTGTATAAGTGAATCTCTTTGCTGTATAGCAGAAATTAGCACAACGTTGTAAATCAACTATACTGCAATTAAAAAAAAAAAAAAAAGATCACATGCTGAAATCCTATCCCCCAATTTGATGGTATTTGGTTTGGCCTTTGGGAGGCAGTAGCAACCCACTCCAGTACTCTTGTCTGGAAAATCCCATGGATGGAGGAGCCTGGTGGGCTGCAGTCCATGGGGTCGCTAGGAGTCAGATATGACTGAGCAACTTCACTTTCACTTTTCACTTTCATGCATTGGAGAAGGAAATGGCAACCCACTCCAGTGTTCTTGCCTGGAGAATCCCAGGGACGGGGGAGCCTGGTGGGCTGCCATCTATGGGGTGCCGTCTATGGGGTCGCACAGAGTCAAACACGACTGAAGCGACTTAGCAGCAGCAGCAGCAGCAACGAGGGTGGAGTCTTCATGAATGGGATTAGCGCCCTTATAAAAAGACATGAGGGAGCTTGCTCGCTCTCTCTCTCTCTCTCTCTACTCTCTGCCACTGTGAGGAGGCCATATACCATGGTGGCACACTGACCGTGGACGTCCATCCTCTAGAACCATGTGAAATAAATTTCTGATAAGCCATCCAGTTATGGTATTTATCTTAGACCAAACTGACTAAGACACCAAATATACAATATTTATTGTGTCCCTACTACATGACAGGCACGATTCGTTGTGAAGGGGCCACCACCACCATAAGGTAAAGACAAGCCCCTTTCACACTTTCAACTATCAGAATGCTATATATATGCCTGCCTGGCTCCTCTGTCCATTGGAATTCTCCAGCTATCAATACTGGAGCGCGTTGCCATTCCTTTCTCTAGATCTTCTCAACCCAGGGATTGAACCCCAGTCTCCCAAATTGCAGGCAGATTCTTTACTATCTGAGCTACCAGGGAAGCCCATATATACACATATACATGCAAATACACTTTTCAGAAAAACAGTACTTCCCCAGATGTAAATTTACCTGCAAAAGTTTCCCCTTCCCACAGTGCAGATAGCCTTTTACAATTCAATACAGAGCAAGCTGTCCGCGTTTCTCTCTATACCCTCTCTTGTTCATACCAAGTCAAGTTATACTTCTGCCTGAGAAACTCGCAGACAGACACAACACAAACATCTACCTCACATCGCCACGTCTAGGTACAAAATGACCTGAAAAAAAAAAAACTTCGAAGTTAATTTTTTTGTTTCTCCTTCTACCATTGTCCAAACTTCCCACACCCCCACTTCCCTACAACTGGTCTCTATAGATAGAAGGGGAACAGAAGACAGTAAGAAGGATGGGCTTTCTTTACAGTTACACAAATATATACCATACATATATATACATATATATAAAACACTATATATTTTTTAAATTTATTTTTAATTGGAGGATAACTGCTTTATAATACTGTGTTGGTTTCTGCTGTATAACAATGTGAATCAGTCATAAATATACATATGCCCCCTCCCTCTTGAACCTCCCTCCCACCTTCCACCCCATCCCACCCCTTTATATATACATATACATACATACATATATATGTATGTGTTTACACAGTCAAATGATGTGTCTTAAAATAACATGTAACATTGTCAGAGAAAAGCTCTTTTCCAAATGCAACTCTGCATGACAGACTTTTCAAGTAGGCTGACACTGCAGTCCCTGAGTTCTTGAAAGGTGACCTTCACCCCCAACTACATTAGTCAGCAATTCGATTTTCTCAGTATCTTAAAGAGGTGATAATAGCTGCAAATTGTCCTGGCATATGCTACCAACTGCTTCTTTAAAGCAACAGTTACACAACTTGCTTTCTCTCAATTTGATTAAAAAAATATATATATATACATATATATATATTCTTTTGTAACAGTTGTTTTACATTTTCAAACTCAAGTTTGGAATTGAAAGTTGGAAACTCACATACGCAGGAAGATCCAGTAGCAAGCTTCAACTAAACATATGAATCTTACAGATACATAATTTTGCCTTTTCTCAATCTCATTATTTTTTGATAACTTGAAATGCTATCCTATTTGATCATGTTTAAGTTGTCTGTCATTGCAATTTCACACTACATCTCAAATAACACCACATTTTTTTCATAGAATGTTCACATCTCTAATTTCCCAAAAGCCTCACAACCACTGTGAGTATGGTAGGTGGGGTGGCTAGTATTAACCACAGTTTAGAAGAGATGAAATGGAAGCTTAAAGAAATTAGAGTGTGAATATTCTCAAAAACTCTGTCATGAGTCCCTGTTCTTCCACTACGCCAAAGAACTCTTCTACTATGTCATCCTAGATTCAACATGACATGATGGCCTCATAAAATTCTAACTTTAATTCTTCCTGTTTATCTGAGTGCTGAGCTTGTGAATCCAAAAGTCTCTTGACTATTTTTTGCTGTATCAGTTCAGTTCAGTCGCTCAGTTGTGTCCGACTCTTTGCAACCCCATGAATCACAGCACGCCAGGCCTCCCTGTCCATCACCAACTCCCGGAGTTCACTCAAACTCACGTCCATCGAGTTGGTGATGCCAT
>NW_011495049.1:860383-883490 GCF_000754665.1 Bison bison bison
GCATCAATTCTTCGGTGCTCAGCTTTCTTTATAGTCCAACTCTCACAACCATACATGACCACTGGAAAAACCATAGCCTTGACTAGATGGACTTTTGTTGGCAAAGTAATGTCTCTGCTTTTGAATATGCTGTCTAGGTTGGTCATAACTTTCCTTCCAAGGAGTAAGTGTCTTTTAATTTCATGGCTGCAGTCACCATCCACAGTGATTTTGGAGCCCAAGAAAATAAAGTCTGCCATTGTTTCCACTGTTTCCCCATCTATTTCCCATGAAGTGATGGGACCGGATGCCATGACCTTTGTTTTCTGAATGTTGAGCTTTAAGCCAACTTTTTCACTCTCCTCTTTCACTTTCATCAAGAGGCTTTTAAGTTCCTCTTCACTTTCTGCCATAAGGGTGGTGTCATCTGCATATCTGAGGTTGTTGATATTTCTCTGGCAATTTTGATATTAGCTTGTGCTTCTTCCAGCCCAGAGTTTCTCATGATGTACTCTGCATATAAGTTAAATAAGCAGGGTGACAATATACAGCCTTGATGAACTCCTTTTCCTATTTGGAACCAGTCTGTTGTTCCATGTCAAGTTCTAACTGTTGTTCCCTGACCTGCATACAGATTTCTCAAGAGGCAGATCAGGTGGTCTGGTATTCCCATCTCTTTCAGAATTTTCCACAGTTTGTTGTGATCCACACAGTCAAAGGCTTTGGCATAGTCAATAAAGCATAAATAGATGTTTTTCCAGAATTCGCTTGCTTTTATGATGACCCAGCAGGTGTTAGCAATTTGATCTCTTGTTCTTCTGCCTTTTCTAAATCCAGCTTGAACATCTGGAAGTTCATGGTTCATGTATTGTTGAAGCCTGGCTTGGAGAATTTCAAGCATTACTTTACTAGCATGTGAGATGAGTGCAATTGTGTGGTAGTTTGAGCATTCTTTGGCATTGCCTTTCTTAGGGATTGAAATGAAAACTGACTTTTTCCAGTCTTGTGGCCACTGCTGAATTTTCTAAATTTGCTGGCATATTGAGTGCAGCACTTTTACAGCATCATCTTTCAGGATTTGATGTAGCTTAATGGGAATTCCATCACCTCCACTAGCTTTGTTTGTAGTAATGCTTTTTAAGGCCCACTTGACTTCACATTCCAGGATGTCAGCTCTAGATGAGTGATCATACCATCATGATTATCTGGGTCTTGAAGATCTTTTTTGTACAATTCTTGTGTTGTATTCTTGCCATTTCTTCTTAATATCTTTTGCTTCTGTTAGGTCTGTACCATTTCTGTCCTTTATTGAGCCCATCTTTGCATGAAATGCTCTCTTGGTATCTCTAATTTTCTTGAAGAGATCTCTAGTCTTTCCCATTCTGTTGTCTTCCTCTATTTCTTTGCAATGATCACTGAGGAAGGCTTTCATATCTCTCCTCGCTATTCTTTGGACTCTGCATTCAAATGGGTATATCTTTACTTTTCCCTTTGCTTTTAGCTTCTCTTTTTCTTACAGTTATTTGTAAGACCTCCTCAAGCAGCCATTTTGCTTTTTTGCATTTCTTTTTCTTGAGGATGGTCTTGATCTGTGTCTCCTGTACAGTGTCACGAACCTCCGTTCATAAGGCACTCTGTCTATCAGATCTAGTCCCTTAAATCTATTTCTCACTTCCACTGTATAGTCATAAGTGATTTCATTTAGGTCATACCTGAATGGTCTACTGGTTTTCCCTACTTTCTTTTAGTTTTTAATTTTCCTTTTGCACACTAGTAATATCTCTATTTTGCCAAATCGAATGATCAGTTGTTAGGTATTTGACTGAACCTACTAGCAGCCCTTAAAATTGTAGATCACTCTATACTTCTTTTGTTTGGGATTTTTTTCTTCCAGTTTCACTGAGATATAACTGACATATAGCACTGTATAAGTTTAAGGTATACAGTATAATGATTTGACTTGCATATATCATGAAATGGGTACTGCAATAATTTTAGAGAATTTCCATGATCTCTTATAGTTACAAAATAAAACAAATTTTTAAAAATTCCCTTGTGATGATGACTCAGTAATTATTCTCAACAATGTTCATATATAACATAGAGCAGTATTAATTTTATTTATCATATTGTATATCACATTCCTAGTACTTATTTATCTTATAGCTGAAAGTTTGGATCTTTTGACCACTTTGATACAATTCCCTCTCCCCTGACTCCTTGCATGTTGTAACCACAAATCTAATCTCTTTTTCTATGTGTTTTGTTTTGTGCCTGTTTTCATGGTATAACTGATCTACAACATTATGTTAGTTCCTCTTATACAACATAGTGATTTGATATTTTTGTACAATACAAAATGGTCACCATGATAAGTCCAGTTACCATCTGTCACCACACAAAAATATCACATAATTATTGACTATATTCCTCATACTGTACATTTCATACCAGTGACTCATATATTTTGCAACTAGAGGTTTGTACCTCTTAATTGCCCGTGTCTATATCTCTCTTCAGAGAAAAATGTCCTTCTTGAAATATATACTTAACCTGGCTTCTAGAATACCACACTACCCTGAGTCTTTCTCTAATCCTCTACCTATCAAGGCTCTATCCTCAATCTATTTATCTTTCCAATCTATGTTAATTCACTAGTCACACATTCGACTTTAAATATCATCTTACACATATACACTCAAACATAAACCTATTTGTAACCTTTCATTTACACTCCAAATTCATACACACTACTTATTGAACACCACCCCTTAGATGTCTAATAGGAAACTCACTTTAAAAATGTCCAAGATAAAACACTTTAACAAAACTTGCTTTAAAATCTCCAAATTTTCTCTTCCCTTATGCTTCCCCTTCTCAACAAATGGCAATACCTCTTCCTTCATCATGAAGGTCAAAATTACTGGAGACATTCTTGACTTGTCTCTTTTCTACAACCCATGCACCTTACCTATGAGCAAAGCCTATGGATTAAACTTCTGACTTATCCTGATTTCCTTCTCTTTTCACCACCTTCATCATCACAACTCTAGTAAAATGAAAGATGTTATTGGCCTAATGTTGTTATTGCACAAATTATTTAAAGGTACTCACTTTGAGCAGGAAGATATTTGGATGTGAAAACGAGACATCTGTGAGATTTAGAAAAAAATATGCACCTTCCATGAGCAAATGGCTTGGCCACAGATTACTCTGCAAAGACTGGGGAAAGGCTCTCCTTCCTGTAGGTGAAAACAACCCTGTGCCAGGGCACAAGGCTGGGAGAGCAGAGCTCTAATATAATATAATACAGAGCTCTCTCTGTATATTAGCCCCTAATTGATGCTCAACCTACACAACTATACTTAGCAGCTCTGAGTGAAACTACCAACACCCTTCATCTAGAAGACTGCAATCACTTCCTGTTCACCCAACAGGTGTCCCACCACATCCAGTTCTCCATGAAACTTCCAAAGTGTCACTTCTGAATTATAAAACTCACAGGACTCTCTCCTCGATCAAATTCAAGTCAGCTCCTCTCAGTCCACTTCTCCACTAGGCCCTAAACTTGGCCTCTGCCCTTGGCATACAGAGTCCAGTTTTAACAAGAAAACTTCTCGTTGGACATTTAGGTTGTTTCCTAAATGTCTTAGCTATTGTAAATGTTGCTCCAATGAACACTGGGTTACATGTGTCACTTTGAATTATGGGTATATGTCCAGTAAAGGAATGGAATTGCTGGATCATATGGTATCCCTATTTTTAGTTTTTTAAGGACTCCATTCTGTTTTCAGTGGCTATATCAATTTAAATTCCCACCAACAGTGTAGGAGGGTTCCCTTTTTGGTGCTCTGTAATGACCTAGAGGGAATGGAGGGAGGCCCAATAGGGAGGTGAATATGTATATATACTTATAGCTGATTCACTTCATTATACAGTAGGAACTAACAATATATTGTAAAGCAACTATACTCCAATTTTAAAAAAAGAAGAAACCTGCTGGATCAATTTGGTAAGATTCTCTCATCTTCAATATCTAATCAAATTCCTCACCCTCCACCTTGGGTTCTGATCACCCTTGATATCGCTCTGGTCAGACTTCAGCAAGAATCCTGTCAAGTCAGTTAGCCAGTATCCCCCAATCCCTTGGGAATTTTCTATCCACTGATCCTCGCTCTGTTCCTTGGCTATAAATCTGTGCTTGTCCTTGTTATATTGGAAGTTGAACCCCATCTTTATCCCCTACTGCAAAATTCCCCTTGCAGAACCCCCCTCTTGAATAAAGTCTTATTGTCTTTAACAACTATCATGATGAATTTTTCTTGAACAAAGTGGATCTTAGCATACCCTGACTTAAAGATTGCCAGTGACTTCCTACCACACTTAGAATAAAATGCAAACTCCTTATCATGGCCAACAAGGCCTTGCATGCTATTATTTTTTCTCTTTCTTCACTTCATCTTTCTACATTTTCTGCCATATTCACTCTTGTTTAGCCATACAGCTTTCTTGCTGTCTCTCCAGCACACCAAGCTTATTCTGCTCTGGGTCTCTATAGCTACACACAATCACTTTTTCTAAGACCTTTACAAATATTGTCATTTCAATTTACCCCAGTCCTCTTTAAAAAGTTGCTTCCTAAGTGCCCTATATCTAAAATAGCACACACATACACACACACACATAAACTTTCACTCTCTATCCCTCAGCCAGCTTTACTTGTTTTCATAGAATTTATTATAACATGATATATTTTATACTCATCCACTTTTTTTATTATTTGCTTTTCCTTCTAAGTTGTAGAGTTGTTAAAGGGGAAAGTATCCATCCTATCACTATATCCTCCAATGTCTAGAACACAGACTGGCACTAGTAGATACTCGATACTTAAATGAATGAATCAATGAATGATAACTGCCAGGCTTATAAACCACCTTTACAAATGTTTATTGACATCGTTTTATTTAAACTGATGAATGTCTTTGTTACCTAAATGGCTATATTTTAAATGAGTTTTTTCATTTAAATTAGAAAATGAAGGTAATCAATTAGTAGTACATTTGACTCAAATAGAAGATAATATGAAAACTGTATATATTGAAAACAAAATAGCATCACAATTAGCTATTTTTCTAGTCAAAGATTCTGAGTGTGGGCCTTCCTCTATTAAAAAAGATTACATGGCATTGGAGAACTGATAACTCACTAGCACCAAACTGACTTTCTTCTTTTGCATAAACCAAAGCAATCAAGAGAAAAACTAAAACAGAGAAAGCTTGTTTTACTTATGAGGATCAAAGTTATTAAATTCCATGCCATTAAACTATTTAAAATTATCACACACACAATAGTCAGCTTCTATTGGTATGCCCTGTACTAGGTGGTTAAGCCTTTCACGCCTCTCGTTCTTTAAGGAATAAAAGCAATTTGCTCAGGTTCACACAACTGTTCAGGGTGGATTAATACTTGGTACAAGATTTTCTTTTCCTATCCCAGGGCTCTGTATACTAAATTAACCATCTCCCCCATTTGATATCAAAACTGTATTTGCCAGCTTTCTATGCACCTGAATCTGTCTCTGGCCTTCCCTAAAGTGATAAAATATTCCCAAGTCTCTGGCCATGAATTGCACTCAAAGCTTACCCATGGGTTAAATCAAGGTCTAAGAGAATAAAAATTTTACAGTCCTTAATGCAAAGTCAATTACACCAGAGGGTTCTCTTTTTTTGAGCTTACATCATTTGCATATGTGAAATGAAGTTGATGTGCAGTTGAAATGACAGAAACAGATGCTTCTGCCATCACTTAATATGAAACATAATTTTCCATGCTGGTGAACAGAAGGCTCTCAGTTGCAGAGGCTATAGGTACAAAGGGTCTTACATTTTAGAATCTATCAAGTATAAGAAGTCTCTAAACTTCTCCCCAAACACATTTTGTTTTGTTCATTTAATGCTGTGCATTCCAAGGTGTTCATTGGAAGAACTGATGCTAAAGCTGAAACTCCAATACTTTGGCCACCTTATGCAAACAGTTGACTCTTTGGAAAAGACCCTGCTGCTAGGAGGGATTGGGGCAGGAGAGGGGACGACAGAGGATGAGATGGCTGGATGGCATCAATGACTCGATGGACGTTAGTCTGAGTGAACTCCAGGAGTTGGTGATGGACAGGGAGGCCTGGTGTGCTGTCATTCATGGGGTTGCAAAGAGTCAGACATGACTGAGAGACTGAACTGAACTGAACTGATTCCTATATTGGTTTGGGTTATAAACCTTACTGCTTAATGCTTGTTCCTAGGTTGGTAGTCCCACTCCTGTTTCTAAGATTCAAAGAACCTGATTGAAAACCTGAGCTTCTAACCACCCTGCTGCTGCTGCTGCTGCTAAGTGGCTTCAGTCGTGTCCAACTCTGTGTGACCCCATAGACAGCAGTCCACCAGGCTCCACCATCCCTGGGATTCTCCAGGCTAGAACACTGGAGTGGGTTGCCATTTCCTCTCCAATGCATGAAAGTGAAAAGCGAAAGTGAAGTCACTCAATTGTGTCCGACTCTTTGCAACCCCATGGACTGCAGCCTACCAGGCTCCTCCGTCCATGGGATTTTCTAGGTAAGAGTACTGGAGTGGGTTGCCATTGCCTTCTCTGACCACTCTAGGCCTGATAAACACTGCTTTGTTACAAATGGTCATCATAGCAATAAACAGAGTATTCCAAAATCAAGATAGATTAATATATTCACATAAAACTTAGACAACTTAAAATATCCAATTTGGGATCTTTAAGATAAAAAATATTCTAAATCCACTACAGTACAATGGTGAATTAAATGTCCATATTCAGCAGATTTTCCAGCCTTAATTTAGACATCATTCAAAAGTCATTTGTCATGAGGAAGCAATATAATAGGGTAAGAAATTTGGTAATATCAGTATATACTGCTGGGTTCATATCCTACTTCTCCCACTTACGAGTTCTATGGCCTTGGACTAGAAACCTGGCTCTTCTGTGACTCTGCTTCATAGTCTGTATTAAAAATAATAATAATGCCTTCCAAGGCTGTTGTAGAATTAAGTAACATGTGAGTCCATTTGGAAAACTCAGCAGTGAGTTCATTTGGAAAACATTTCTATTTTTGTTCTAACACTTTTGGTTGCCCATGCACCAGGTATTATGCCCCTTTTCCTATTTTCCGGAACAATCTGCCTTGCATTATGAAAGCTGGAAGCATCAGAGTCTCACCTTCTCATGCATTTTTGAAGCTCAGAGTTGGACATGTGACACAATGGGAATTCTGTTTAAAGGTTTGAGAATAGTTTGACTTCTTGTCAAAAGATCTGTGAGGAGAAACTTCCCACATTTCCACTTATATATATTTCATGGATGTAATTGTATGAGGACATGATGTCTGAAGCTAAAGCAGCCATGTAGCCTCTATGAAGGGATAATCCTAACAGTGAAAATCAAGCAACCCAGAATGGTGGTGCTCCAAAGGATAAAAAAGCTTCACCCTCTGACAGTATCAATGATCTTCTGAACTTGCTAATCCTAAAATCCGCCCTGTGTCCAGAATCCTTGTTGAATGGTTAATAGTCTTTTTATGGCTTCAGATTCTTTTAGCTGTATGTTGTTAGAGGGGAGAGCCCTGTAACTGTTACACGTCTAATTATACTGTTTCATAAATTTATGCTTCCCCAGACCAACTTATGTTTGTCTACTTGAACATTACCTTTATTATTCAAAGTCCAATGAAATTTTTAACACCTGACAATCTCATTCCAAGAGAAGATAGCCCTGCTCCAGTTCATTAACTTTTATTATCTATAGCAGTGGTTCAAACTGCTTGTTACTGAAAAGAATTATTTGAGGAACTCATTAAACATTTAGCTTCCCAGACTCTACTTTCAGACTTATTAAATCAGTCTCTGGAAGAAAGAAATCTGGAAATTTGCATTTTTAGCAAGCTACGCAAATAATTGTGGTAAACCTCTAAATTTAGGAAGTTGCTGTTGTTGTTTAGTTGCTTATTTGTGTCTGATTCTTTTGTGACCTCATGGACTGGAGCTTGCCAGGCTCCTCTGTCCATGGGATTTCCCAGGCAAGAATACTGGGATTTCCACCTACCAATGCAGGAGACATAAGAGACATGGGTTTGACCCCTGGGTCAGGAAGATCCCCTTGAGAAGGGGCATGCAACCCATTCCAGTATTCTTGCCTGGGAAATTCCATGGACAGAGGAGCTTGGTGGGCTATGGTCCATAGGGTCGCAAAGAGTCAGGCACAATTGAAGTGACTGGAGTGGTTTGCCACTGGAATCTTTCTGACCCAGGGATCAAACTCATGTCTCTTGCCATGACAAGCAAGTCTGTACTATTGAACCACCAAGGAAGTCAAATTTAGGAAATACTGGTCCATATCGCACTAATACTTAGTTTATATGTTCATTATCTAACCCCATAACTAGGTTTGTAAGCTTCTAGAGGCAGAAACTCAGAGAAGGCAATGGCACCTCACTCCAGTACTCTTGCCTGGAAAATCCCATGGACGGAGGAGCCTGGTGGGCTGCAGTCCATGGGGTTGCTAAGAGTCCAACATGACTGAGTGACTTCACTTACACTTTTCACTTTCATGCATTGAAGAAGGAAATGGCAACCCACTCCAGTGTTCTTGCCTGGAGAATCCCAGGGACGGGGAGCCTGGCGGGCTGCCATCTATGGGGTTGCAGAGTCGGACGTGATTGAAGCGACTTAGCAGCAGCAGCAGAGGCAGAAACTAAGCCTTAAGTCAAATGTTTCAGTTTTCTGGGCATATTTTCTGTATTCTTCTAGAGTAGGATTACTCAAAAATGTAGCCCAAGACCATGTCAGGTCTAGAGATTATTTTAGGTGGAGCATTATATTTTGATAAAATGAAAAATGTAATATGCTTATTTTAAAGATATGACCTGATATCTAATTTAAAAAGTCATTAAGCAGTAGCAAGGGAAAAATCATCCCTAGGAAACTAAATAATAATAGAGGTCCATGAGAATCACTTTGTTATATCAGACACCAGGAATTGCTCAGAATTTATTTTCATATTTACCTTTGCTTTATTGCACATAATATTCATTTAGATAAAAATAATATGTAAAAAGAGTTAAGGTAGAACTCAAGTTGTTGAATGTTGAGAAAGATTGCTCTGTGGGACTGTGGTATATAGATAACCTTAATTTTATTAGCCAGGACAGTAATCCCTTTAATTAACTGGGGAAAAAAAAAAGAAAGGCAATCTACCTTTCAACTTGGTGTGCTGCCTTGCACCAAGTATTGCACATAGTAAGAAATGCATTAGTATAAAGGAAAATAAAATTGCAAATTTTACCCCCTCAATAGTGTATCTCTAAGGTCATTCACATACTCAGTCCTTCAATCATTCAACAAATATTCACTGAGCATTGGCTATGCAGCAAGCTCTGTTCAACCAACTATTTGGATGCTACAGTGACTGTGTAAAAAAGCTTGAAATGTTCATTTTTAACAGGTGATCTGAATGACTGTGATGAGCCTTCAGGTTTAAGAAGCACTAGTCTGTGTTACATGAATGTTTAGTCATATATTCATTAACACTGTCCTCATGAAACATATATTTTCCATGTGGGGAAGTAGGCAATAAACAACTGAGCAAATACATACACAATATGACATAATAAATACTACAGAAAAAATGGACTTCCCCAGCGGCTCAGTGGTAAGGAATCCATCTACAATGCAGGAACCTCAGGAGACTTGAGTTGGATCCCTGGATAGGGACGATCCCCTGGAGGAGGGCGTGGCAATCCACTCCAGTATTCCTGCCTGGAAAATCCCATAGACAGAGAAGTCTTCTGGGCTATATAGTCCATAGGGTTGCAAAGAGTCAGACACAACTGCAGCAACCGAAAAAATAAACCATGGTAATACCAATTTCAGGCAGGTGTTATTCAGTATTCAGTTATTCAGTTATTTCAGGTGGTGTTATTCAGTAACCATGAAGGTGGTACTTGAACAAGATCTGAAGAAAGGAAGAGAGTGAGTCATGAGATATCTGGGGGAAGAGTGTTCCAGAAAGAGAGACAGAGGAAGGCCCTAGAACAGGAGCTTAAATGGAATGTTTAAGGAACAACAAAGAGGCCAGACAGGGAAGTTGAGCCACTGGATGGAAATAGGAAATGAGGTTAGTGAAGTAGCAGAGGGGCTGAACTTGAAAGACTATTTGGCCATTAATAAGATTTGGAATTCTTCCAGGTATAAAATAGATGGCTAGTGGGAAGTTGCTGTATAACAGGGAGCTCAGCTCAGTGCCCTGTGATGACTCAGAGGGGTGGGATGGAGGGTGGTGGTGTGGTAGGAGGGATGTTCAGGAGGGAGTATATGTATACTCTAGTATGTATACTATATTGTGTGTGTGTGTATTCTATATATATATACATAGCTGATTTATGCAGTTCAGCAGAATATAACATATTCAAGCTATTAAATATGTTAATAGCTACTAAATCTATTAAATATGTTTAAGCTACTCCAATTAAAAAAAACTAAAAAAAAAAAAAAGAATAGTCACACCACATACTTGTAATTGAAACTTTGCAGCATCCATTTTGGAGAAAACAATGGCACCCCACTCCAGTACTCCTGCCTGGAAAATCCCATGGATGGAGGAGCCTGGTAGACTGCAGTCCATGGGGTCGCTAAGAGTCCAACATGACTGAGTGACTTCACTTACACTTTTTACTTTTATGCACTGGAGAAGGAAATGGCAACCCACTCCAGTGTTCTTGCCTGGAGAATCCCAGGGACGGGGGAGCCTGGTGGGCTGCCATCTATGGGGTCACACAGAGTCGGACACGACTGAAGTGACTTAGCAGCAGCAGCAGCAGCAACATTCATTTACATCCTGAGTTTGACTAATCTAAAAGGTACTTCCCAGGTGGAGCTAGTGATAAAGAACTCACTCACCAAAGCAGGTGACATAAGAGATGAGAGTTCGAACCCTGGGTCGTGAAGATCCCTTGGAGGAGGACATGGCAACCCACTATAGTATTCTTGCCTAGAAAATTCTGTGGACAGAGGAACCTGGTAGGCTACAGTCCATAGGGCTGTATAATGTAACTTATGTTTTAGAAAACTTATTTTGCCTGCAACGTTGAGTATAGACCATAGGAAGAGCAAGTGTGGAAGCAGGGAGACAAGTTAGATAAACAGGCTGTAATGTGCACAGAAAATAAAATTTTATCATAATAAAAACAGTAAGAAATGGATCAATTTTGTATGTGTTTGGACAGTAGAGCCAACAGGATATCCTGAAAAATTAGGAGTCGGTTTGGGGAAAATAGAGCAATTAAGGATTATTCTACATCTTTTGTTTTTGTTCTTAGTTTGCTCATATTTTATTTTTGCTAGGTTTTTTTGTTTGTTTTTATCTGAGCAACTGGAAAGAAGGAATTTCCATTTATTAAAAAAGAAAAGACTCTTAGAAGATTAATGCTGGGGAGAAAAGGACAGAAATCAAAGCATGGTTTGAGACATACAATACTAAGTTAAATAAGTCTGATCAGATCAGATCAGATCAGTCGCTCAGTCATGTCCGACTCTTTGTGACCCCATGAATTGGAGCACACCAGGCCTCCCTGTCCATCACCAACTCCCAGAGTTCACCCAGACTCACCTCCATCGAGTCAGTGATGCCATCCAGCCATCTCATCCTTTGGCGTCCCCTTCTCCTCCTGCCCCCAATCCCTCCCAGCATCAGAGTCTTTTCCAATGAGTCAACTCTTTGCATGAGGTGGCCAAAGTACTGGAGTTTCAGCTTTAGCATCATTCCCTCCAAAGAAATCCCAGGGCTGATCTCCTTCACAATGGACTGGTTGTATCTCCTTGCAGTCCAAGGGAGTCTCAAGAGTCTTCTCCAACACCACAGTTCAAAAGCATCAGTTCTTCGGCACTCAGCCTTCTTCACAGTCCAACTCTCACATCCATACATGACCACAGGAAAAACCATAGCCTTGACTAGATGAACCTTTGTTGGCAAAGTAATGTCTCTGCTTTTGAATATGCTATCTAGGTTGGTCATAACTTTCCTTCCAAGGAGTAAGCGTCTTTTAATTTCATGGCTACAGTTACCATCTGTAGTGATTTTGGAGCCCAGAAAAATAAAGTCTGACACTGAAGTACATTGAAATAGAAACAGTAAGTAGGCATTTGAATCTGAGTCTAGTGTTTAGGAAGGAGTCAAGGTTGGAGACAGAAATTTTGGAGTTGTTAATACTGAGAAGGTATTAAAGCCACGCTGCTGCTGCTGCTGCTGCTAAGTCGATTCAGTCATGTCCAACTCTGTGCGACCCCATAGACAGCAACCCACAAGGCTCCCCCATCCCTGGGATTCTCCAGGCAAGAACACTGGAGGGGGTTGCCATTTCCTTCCCCAACGCATGAAAGTGAAAAGTGAAAGTGAAGTTGCTCAGTCGTGTCTGACCCTCAGCAAACCCATGGACTGCAGCCCACCAGGCTCCCCCATCCATGGGATTTTCCAGGCAAGAGTACTGGAGTGGGGTGCCATTGCCTTCTCCAATTACAGCCATGAGATCTGATGAAATCACAAAGTGAGACAGAATAGAAAGGGACATTCTAGGTATGTAGCCCTGAGATGTCCCAAATAAGTTAGGGAGATGAAAAGGAACTAACAGACTGAGGAAAAGTGCCCACTGATATAGAAGAAACATCAAGAAAGAATGGTGTCCCCAAAGCTAAACTGAAAATTAGGAAATGAGCACCTGGGTCAAATGACCTGAAAGGTCAAATAAGATAAGAACTAGGGATTGGCTACGAGATGAGCAAATGGACAGTCACTGATGAGTCTGATAAGCACAAGTTTGATGGAATGAACAAAGAAATGCAAAGGAGAATAGAAGGAAAGAAAGTGGTCACAGGTGACAGAAACTGTCTTTCCAGAAGTGTTGTTATACATGCATGCGTGCATGCTAAGTTGCTTCAGTCATGTCCAACTTTATGACCACAGCCTGCCAGGCTCCTCTGTTTGTGGGATTATCCAGGCAAGAATACTGGAGTTGGTTGCCATGCCCTCCTCCAGGGGATCTTCCTAAACCCAGGGATCAAACCCAAGTCTCTTATGTCTCCTGCATTGGGAGGCAGGTTCTTTACCATTAGCACCACCTGGGAAGCTCATTGTTATACAGGAGATATGGAATGAGAGAGGAGCCAGAGGAGAAAGTATAACCAAGCAGTTTTTGGTGTATGATGAAACATAAGTCCATACAATTAGGTTAATAAAAATTACAGTGGAAAAACTAATTTCTGGAAAAGAGAAGAATTGCTAAAATGATATTTTTGAGAAAGCACAGGAAAATAGGACTCTCTGCACTAAGGAAACCAGTTTTTCCATAGTAACAGAAAAGAAGGCAGGATAAGTGAATACAAATGCATACAAGCTCACACATGTAGTTCAGTTCAGTTCAGTTCAGTTCAGTCACTCAGTCGTGTCCAACTCCTTGTGACCCCATGAATCACAGCACAGCAGGCTTCCCTGTCCATCACCAACTCCCAGAGTTCACTCAAACTCACGTCTATCAAGTCGGTGATCCATCCAGCCATCTCATCTTCTGTCGTCCCCTTCTCCTCCTGCCCACAATCCCTCCCAGCATCAGAGTCTTTTCCAATGAGTCAACTCTTCACATGAGGTGGCCAAAGTACTGGAGTTTCAGCTTTAGCATCATTCCTTCCAATGAACACACAGGACTGATCTTTAGGATGGACTGGTTGGATCTCCTTGCAGTCCAAGGGACTCTCAAGAGTCTTCTCCATCACCACAGTTCAAAAGCATCAATTCTTCAGTGCTCAGCTTTCTTCACAGTCCAACTCTCACATCCATACATGACCACTGGAAAAACCATGGCCTTGACTAGATGGACCTTTGTTGACAAAGTAGTATCTCTGCTTTTTAATATGCTATTTAGGTTGGTCATAACTTTCCTTCCAAGGAGTAAGCATCTCTTAATTTCATGGCTACAATCACCATCTGCAGTGATTTGGGAGCCCCAAAAAATAAAGTCTGACACTGTTTCCCCATCTATTTCCCATGAAGTGATGGGACAGATGCCATGATCTTAGTTTTCGAAAGTTGAGCTTTAAGCCAACTTTTTCACTCTCCTCTTTCACTTTCATCAAGAGGCTTTTTAGTTCCTCTTCACTTTCTGCCATAAGGGTGGTGTCATCTGCATATCTGAGGTTACTGCATCAGCTAACACCCCGTGAAGTATGAAGTGAAAGTCACTCAGTCATATCTGACTCTTTGTGACCCTATGGACTATAGCCCTCCATGGAGTTCAGCAGGCAATAATAATGGAGTGGGTTGCCATTCCCTTCTCCAGGGATCTTCCCAACCTAAGGATGGTAACCAGGTCTCCTGCACTGCAGGCAGATTCTTTACTGTCTGAGCCACAAGGCAAGCCCTAGTACCAGGCCTCAAATACCCAAAATAATCTATGTTTCATTTGACAAGAAGAAAAGATGAGCCAGTATTCTGTTTTTCCTCCAATAGCCTTTACTAGAAGATTTTAAATGGATCCAAGTTTTGAAGGAACTTAAATTTACAGAGGTGTTCTGATTCAATCTGCTGGAAAGCAAGAAAATAGCAATTACAGGTATGTAATCAATCAAAACTATCTTTACTTCAAAAGCTCCCTAACAATGAATGAAGGAGGAGCAAAGCTGGAAAGTTACTTCCACTTAAGTATATTACTCTTTCTTTTTATTGTTATCTATCACAACTAATCATAACATAACTCAATAATGAATCATCCCCTTGACTGCAGTTGGTCCTAACTATAGGATGAGGTGATAGATCACGGCCTGGCTTAGTCAATGATGATATATCCCTTTCAACTTTACAATAGAATTTGACTTAAGAGTCCCTGGTACCTTTGAAATTGAAATGACCATTTAAAAGCCTATAGAAATATGTAATACACTGAAACGGTGTACATCTGGATGGGATCCCAAAAGTGATTGGTTTAGCCTGTTACCCCACCTCAGGCCAAAGTCCCTAGAATGCTGAAGCATCAGTTCTGGATCAGGGTCAGACTCGATCCACATCCAAAATTAATTAATGATACAGGAAAACTTGAACAAGGTTGACCATTAAGCCCTTGAGAACAACTGAGGCTTGCATTTCTTATTCTGATGAGCTAACAACAACAACAAATATAATAATGAAACTACACAATCTTCAACTTTAAGCTAATTTTTCCACTGACCACAAGTATACACAGCATTCTCTCAATATTCAATAGCTTAAAAATACTACTTCTAAGTGCAAAAACATCTTTACTTTATTTGAGAATATTTGATATTTACATATAGAATCAGAAACTTTGCACACTTGATCCAAAAATGATGGCTGAGCCAAGGCCTACAATTAATTTATTTTAATTAGTTGTTGGGAATCAGTCATTCTTCTGCTTCCGATGTTAGAGTTAAATCATTTCTGCCTCTTTTCAAATGAATGACCCAGAGTCACCCGACAAGCAGACCAATTCTTTTGGGCAATACAAAATTAAATTGTTTAACTTCCAAATATTGAAAACTTTTATAAATAGAACCTAAACTTTACTCATCATATCGTTACCAATCCTTCGTCATGGCTCAATGAGAATATAAAACACTTAACTCTGAAAAGATATGTCATGATGTAACACGTTTTGGTACATCACTTTCTGAGTCATTAATAAATATACAAATCTACACAAAGTACATGTCATTGGAAAACCAAGCACAGGAAGTATCTGATTGACTTGCAAGCACCTGATAATCAGGAGAGATGATGTCTTGAAGGACAAGTTGAGCTTTTGAAATGTTCTATCCTACATGAATCATTAATATTTCTTCAATTATTTAGGACACAATTTTTACTTTTCACTGGAGGCATCATGAGATTTATAATAGTCTCTTCAGTGGTCACATTACCACTTCTGTTTACCTAAATAAAACTGTATCTTCTTTTATGTATATGCCCACGACCACATTGCAACACTTAAGACCAAATGCACAGTGCAGCAGGCTTTGTAACATCAACCACTTCATTTTTCTTAGTCCCCACGGATATCAAAAGAAAATATTTTAGCATTTTTAAATACCTGTGTCATAAAGAACTGCAGCAGAAATAACTGGAACTAGAATCATGTCCACTATAATTATCTGATACGTAATTGCACATGCAAACTAGAGTAACACAAATACATAAATGGTTCTAGTCACAGTTTTCTGTCCATGGAACCACATCTAGCTTTTCTTCACTTTTTTCCTAACTAGAAATTTCATGGGTGAGTCAGAACTCAAACTTAAAAGATAGTGAGGAGGGAAAAGAGTCAGAAAGTCTTTGAAGAAAGCTATTAAAAAAAAAAAAAAAAATCCTGGACTTCCCTGGCAGTTCAGTGGTTAAGAATCTGCCTGTTAACGCAGGAGACATGAAGTTGATCCCTAGTCCAGAGGATCCCACGTGCAATGGAGCAGCTAAGCCTGTGCACTACAACTACTGAGCCTGTGCTTTAGAGGCTGAGAGCTGTACCTCCTGAAGCCTGCTCACCCTAGAGACCAGGCTCTAGAACAAGAGAAGTCACCACAGTGAGAAGCCAGTACACCTCATAAGAGAGCAGCCCCTGCCCGCCAAAACCAAAGAAAGCCCTTGCACAGCAACGAATACCCAGTGCAGCCAAAAATAAGTAAATAAAGAAATAAAATAAAAAGTTTTAATCGTAATTTTCTTATCTATAGTAACAGAAAACAGTTCTGTCTCCATAATGTCATCTAATACTATACATGGGAAATTAACAGCATAAGTCAAAAGCTTTTCACTAATTCTAGAAGCACTTCTGGGTTCAGACCTTTCTTCACTCCTTATGTCCTGTTTATGGTTGGAGAAGGCATGGAGGGCACTGATTCTCAGAACTGATTATGCATCAGAAACAGGTCTGTTTATCTAGAATCTGCCCACCCCATCAGGAGAAGATTGGCCCCACAGCTCCTGAGGACTACATGGCTTTGATTTCATTATTCATGTTCAGTCTTCCTATTACAGCAGCGTTCAGAAAGCAGATTAAATGGAAACATTTTGAGTTTCCATTTTGTGGTATGAATACTGACAGTAGCTTGTAACATCTGCTGTAGCGAGCCCTGGTGACCATCCACACATTACCATGTGAAAGGTAGGAGCAAGATACTAGTATCTACCAACCCAACGTGTGAACACAGTTCCCTCTGCTCTTGCTTTCTGTTCTATGTTCCAAGAAGGTTACGGCTTTAGATAGTCAATAGATGACATATTCAATCTTCTGTAGACCCAAGTACACCCAGCAGTATTTTTCATGAAAAAATATCACCATATTGTTCCCTGAATTGATCAGTAATGCACTGAAAACTGGTTTTTATACATTCTAATGGCAACATAGTTTAGTAGAGAAAAGATGGCCCTGATGATCAAAGACCTATAACTTACTCTAAGCCACCAAACGTTTAGGATTGCAGAACTGTCATTTTTTAGGTTCCCTTGCGGGTATATGGGGATGGAATCTGATTACAAGCAAATGCTATGCGGTTCTGACTGAGAGAGTCCTGGATACACATTTACAGGAGATGGTCAAGGGCAGCATGCTCTTTCCAGTCTATCACTATGATGCTCCTCCCCACAAGGCTACAGGAAATAAGGCAATGACATTGTGAGATAAGTTCACTGGAGATTGTGGATTGAGTCAAGTCTCAAAGCAGAATTTAAACAACTGTGTATCCCAGCAGGCCCAGTCTTTTTTAGAGCTTTTACCTGCATTTGCTTCAGCAGAAGCGGGGACCCTGCTGTCACCTTTCCATCCCACTCATGGTGGCAACTCTGGAAACCAGACGGCACATCTAATTGGCTTATTCACTCTGAAAACACACACACATACACACAAACACAGAAAGAGAGTCTACTTTCAACAGCACAGTTTTTTGTTTGTTTGTTTGCTTTCCCTGCTTACTGAGGCAAAGCTCAGTACCTTTAAAAAATAAGAGATGTGTTAGTAAGTATAAGGTGCACTACAGTTCCTTCTCTGAGAACATTTTACTGTAGAAGTTCTCTAATTGACCTTTATTTAAATGAATCACTAGATTAAATGATCTGCTCCATTCCCTCTAACAGACTCACCAAACTGACTAATATCCATGGATTGACGAAATTTGGGGCATTTCTCTAATACTCTACCTAATTATGGGCCCACTAATTGGGTTGTAATTTTAGCAAGAGTCAACTATGTTTCTTTGTTCTTACTCTATTTAGACCAACAGAACTTGTTAAAGTAATTAAAGCACTTATTAAACTACTGTGGAGAGAATTCCCTGGTGGTCAAGTGGTTAGGGGCTTCCCAGGAGGTAGCACTAGTGATAAAGAACCTGCTGCCAAAGCAGGAGACATAAGAAACATGGGTTCAATCCCTGGGTCAGGAAGATCCCCTTGAAGAGGGCATGGCAACCCATTCCAGCATTCTTGCCTGGTAAATCCCATGGACAGAGGAGCTTGGTGGGCTACAGTCCATAGGGTCACAAAGAGTCAGACACAATTGAAGCAACTTAGCACACACACACTCCAGAGGTTAGGACTCATGGCCAGGTTTGATCCCTGGTTGGGAATCTAAGATTTCACAAGCTGTGAGCTTAAAAAAAATTTTTTTAAATATCATGTAACCACAAAAATATGAGTCCAAAAGAATGAAAGGTGTTTTTTTATGACAACCAAGTTGAATGTTTTGAAAAGATTTTCTAAATAGGACCACAATTAAAAATTTTCCTATTAAGTATGAATGAGATTGTGGAGGGTCATAAAGAAATCTAGATAGAGTCTGGAAGTTGGTAGCTTCACAAATATTTTTAAATCCTGACTCTTTAAAGAAATAGAAACTGGAAACAAGATATGAATGACACAGCCTCATGGGTGCAGGTTAGTCAAGAAAAAGAGAACTGCAGTCAGTGAAGCTCCCCTCAAAGGCCTCAGATTATATTAATGAGATCACCAAAGGAATATATATTTATTTTACACTAAAACAAAATACTCTAGTATGTATGCTTCATTTTTTCATGATCCCCTCTTTACATGCTATGCTATGCTATGCTAAGTCACTTCAGTCATGTCCGACTCTGTGTGACCCCATAGACGGCAGCCACCAGGCTCCCCCGTCCCTGGGATTCTCCAGGCAAGAACACTGGAGTGGGTCGCCATTTCCTTCTCCAATGCATGAAAGTGAAAAGTGAAAGCGAAGTCGCTCAGTCGTGTCCGACTCTTAGTGACCCCATGGACTGCAGCCTACCAGACTCCTCCATCCATCGGATTTTCCAGGCAAGAGTACTGGAGTGGGATGCCATTGCCTTCTCCACCTCTTTACAAGACTTTTTCAATTAATCCACCACCCATTGTTTCTACTTACTTTAGTAAGGTCCTCTTTTATTTTGCTAATTTAACCACATTTCACTTCCTCCTGTTACTCTACTTCCCCCAAGGCAAACCCCTCTGAATAGTATTTATTAAGAAAGCTCTCTATAGCATGACTAAAAAATGCTGGCAACTATAAAGATAGCAAGTCTTTGCATTGTAACTGTGAGTAGTGATAAGGAATCCTAACAACCTGCATACATTAAGATTTCATTCTGGCTTCAATTTACTTCTAACCCTGTTATCATCTCATGACATTTTGCACTACTAGGGGAAGAGGTTGGCTAAAGTCGTTGGTACAGATGTAATTTATGGCAATTTAAACTGAGTCAAGAAGTTAATAACTTTGAAATAATGCATGCACCTCACACTGAGTTTAATCAGGGCTTATTAAAGATGAGTTACATGTGCCTTTTCGCCCTTCATGTATCCTCATGTAGAAACAAGTTTACCTATAATTAAGCAAAAGCCCTCACAGTGCTCTTAATATTTTCTAAATTGTGAGCTTTCTGTAAAAATGACTTGTCAGAACATAAATGGTTAAAATAAAGATTCCCGCAGCTCACCTTCATCACTCCTCAGGTACATTATCAGCTAAAAGCACATTTTTCTCCGCTCTGAAAGTACAGGAAATGACACTGTTGTGAAGCCTCCAGGACTCCTCACTAAACATGAATATTCAGTACCAAGAACAGAAGCTTCAGCACATCAAATTAAATGTAACCTTAAGAAGAGCTTATCATTTTTGAGTTATTTGCATCTTTTCCCCCTAGACTTCCCTTCCCAACTGTGGAGGATGACTGGGCATTTCTACCCAGTCAGCGTGAACTTCAAATGAATTCTTTTGCTGGGGCTACAGAGTGGGCGCTCTGGCTGGTCACCTGTAACAACCATGCAACCGCCAGTGAGTCAGTATTCTGTGGATAAGGTTATCACTGACAAGCCTCGAGATACTATTCAAGTTCTGTGAGAGTAAGTATGTGTTAGGAATTCTCAATTAGGATTGTTTGGTTACAAGTATCAGAAACCCCATTAAAGATGATTTAAGCAGCAGCAGGCACCCCACTCCAGTATTCTCGTCTGGAGAATTCCATGGACAGAGAAGCCTGGTGGGCTACAGGCCATGGGGTTACAAAGAATCAGACATGACTAAGCAACCAATGCTTTCACTTTTCTCAGGGATATACTACACTTAACCTGGAAGTTACAGGGGAGCAAACTGGCCTCAGGCATAGATGGTTGAGGGGTTCAAACAATGAGGTCATATCTCTTTCTCCTTATGAATCTCTGCTCTCCCAGAAAACCCTCACTGTATAAGGGCAGCCATAATGCATGTTGTACTGAGAGCCTGCAAATTCAGTAAAAAGAACACCACTAATTGCCTGTGTCAGCCTCTGGATTGTTAAGGTCCCTGATTGCGTTACATGTTTTTGGCAGGGTACCCAGGGCCAAAGAATCAACCCTTTCGGAGACCAGGGTATGGGAAAAAGACCGTTCCCCCAAAAAACAGACGCAGGACAAACCAAAAAAAAACTTAATTAAATAGTCAACATCCACAAATACCCCGTAAAAGAGTCATCAGACAGGGAGATAGCCAGGGAGGATACATATGAGTAAGGACAGGGATGCAAGCTTTGGAACCAGAGTTCTGTCTTTGAAAACTGTTTACCACCTACAAGCAGTGAGTCCCTGAGTCAGTCATCTCTCTAAGCCTATTCTCCCACCTGCAAAGCAAAAGCAAGTCCCAGCTGGCAGGCACTTGGCATAGGGCCTTCCAGAGAGTAGATATCCAGTACTGTGTGCTCAGTTTCTAAGTAGTGTCTGATTCTTTGTGAGTTGCCATTTCCTTCTCCAGGTGACCTTCCTGACCCAAGGATTGAATGTGCTTCTCTGGCAACTGGCAGGTGGAGTCTTTGCAACTGTGCCACCTGGGAAGCCCAGACATCAAGGGGTAGTTCTTATTTGGGTGCAGCAAAGGAGCCAAAATAAGGATATCAAACCAGTCAACCCTAAAGGAAATCAAACTTGAATATTCATTGGAGGGACTGGTGCTGAGGCTGAAGCTCCAACACTTTGGCCACCTGATGCAAAGAGATGACTCATCGGAAAAGACACTTATGCTGGGAAAGATTGAGGGCAGGAGGAAAAGGCGGTGACAGAGGATGAGATGGTTGTATGTCATCACTGACTCAATGGATGTGGGTTTGAGCAAGCTCCAGGAGATGTTGAAGAACAGGGAACCCTGGGATGCTGCAGTCTATCGGGTCGCAAAGAGTTGGACATGACTGAGCAACTGAACAGCAATCAAAAAGAAGCAAACAGTTGGAGAGATGAAAAAAATGTAAGTTTACTCCCTCTGTGCTGTGCTTCAACACTGAGTTGTGTCCAACTCTTTGTAACCCCATAGACTCTAGCCTGTCAGGTTCCTCTGTCCATGGGGAATTTCCAGGCAAGAATATTAGAGTGGGTTGCCGTGCCCTCCTCCAAGGGATCTTCCCATCACAGGGACTGAACTCAGGTCTCCCACATTCCAGGGGATTCTTCACCATCTGAGCCACCAGGGAAGCCCTTACTTCTTCTCAGTTCAATTCAGTCACTCAGTCATGTCCGACTCTTTGTGACCCCATGAACTATAGCACGCCAGGCCTCCCTGTCCATCACCAACTCCCAGAGTTCACCCAAACCCATGTCCATTGAGTCGGTGATGCCATCCAAGCATCTCATTCTCTGTCGTCCCCTTCTCCTCCTGCCCTCAATCTTTCCCAGCATCAGGGTCTTTTCAAATGAGTCAGCTCTTCGCATCAGGTGGCCAAAGTATTGGAGTTTCAGCTTCAACATCAGTCCTTCCAATGAACACCCAGGACTGATCACCTTTAGGATGGACTGGTTGGATCTCCTTGTAGTCCAAGGGACTCTCAAGTGTCTTCTCCCACACCACAGTTCAAAAGCATCAATTCTTCAGCTAGTCCAACTCTCACATCCATACATGACCACTGGGAAAACCATAGCCTTGACTAGATGGATCTTTGTGGACAAAGTAAAATCTTTGCTTTTTAATATGTATCTAGATTGGTCATAACTTTCCTTCCAAGGAGTAAGCGTCTTTTAATTTCATGGCTGCAATCACCATCTGCAGTGATTTTAGAGCCCAGAAAAATAAAATCAGCCACTGTTTCCACTGTTTCCCCATCTATTTCCCATGAAGTGATGGGACCAGATGCCATGATCTTAGTTTTCTGAATGTTGAGCTTTAAGCCAACTTTTTCATTCTCCACTTTCACTTTCATCAAGAGGCTCTTTAGTTCTTTACTTTCTGCCATAAGGGTGGTGCCATCAGCATATCTGAGGTTATTGATATGTCTTCCGACAATCTTGATTTCAGCTTGTACTTCATCCAGCCCAGCATTTCTCATGATGTACTCTGCATATAAGTTAAATAAGCAGGGTGACAATATACAGCCTTGATGAACTCCTTTTCCTATTTGGAACCAGTCTGTTGTTCCATGTCCAGTTCTAACTGTTGCTTCCAGACCTGCATACTGCTTTCTCAAGAGGCAGGTCGGTTGGTCTGGTATTCCCATCTCTTTCAGAATTTTCCACAGTTTATTGTGATCCACACAGTCAAAGGCCTTGGCATAGTCAA